>NC_090928.1:243545405-243848435 GCF_040938575.1 Ambystoma mexicanum | reverse complement strand
TATAAAACACACCAGATGACAACTGAAAATCCACAAGAGGACTTTTTGACACTTAAATGGGCCATTTGAAACGATATGTTACGTAAATGTCACATTTTTATCTGAGAGTTTGTATTCATTCAGTGCTAGATACCTTGGCAAGAAGACTCAAGAAGTAAAGTGGTGTGGTTATTTTAAAATGGATTTTCAGTTGGCAAAGACTGACATTTAAAGAATTACAACTGCGTCAAAACATGTCACAGACACCATGGAGCTAAACCTTTGCCCGGCCTGAAATTAGTTGCAGAGCACACAGAGAGGGGCAGTGAAATAGGACCAGAGTCTGTAAACTTGCGCCGCGGCTATCTGCAGAAATCTTCAAGTGGGAAGCTCCTACAAGGGCTTACAGAAAACATGCTTCAGGCACGCGCCAGAGTGTATATAGGTTGTTTACATTTCTTCTAGCGAGTTGGTATACTCGAGAGTCTCTCAAAGGATTAGTCGGGGAAAGAAGAGTGGGAAACGGGGACGTTTTGTTGCAATAAATGAAGGCCTATTGTACTTAGTGGTCTTTGCAAGGCACTCTGGGAAAGGAATGCAGCTGCTCGACAAATGCTCCAAGTAAAGAGTGTCTCAGAAGTTTAAAATATTGGGCTAAAAGTTCTTTGAATTCCGATTTCCCACGAGGATACCTTTGTGCACAATTTCTGTTTAGTGCTCTGCAAAGCATTGATTTCATTGTACAAATTGATAAAGAACTGACGCTGTAAGAGAAATAATATGTAGGCGCTATGTCATAAAATAATTGAAAGGAAAATTGCTGAGCTTTGTGATATGATAATGATATGATGTGATAGTTTATTTATATAGCTCTTATAGACAATGTGTTTCAAAGCGCTTCAAGGCAAGGGAGGGAACAAGGGAAAATACAATGACATTCTTACAGGCCATGAACAGTAAGGATGTGAAATTAACTATCATACTCGGCCTGATGACATTTCAGATAGTGCAAGAGCTAAGACATAGATAAGGAAGGGAGGGGGAGAGTGGGAAGGAAATGGAAACAGACAGGTGACTACCTACTAGGTCTGACGACATTTCTGGTAGAGCCGGAGAAAACAAAAGGTGAGGGAGAGGGGTGCAGAAAGGAAGGGGAGGAACTAAACAAGCGACTATCATACTAGGCCTGACGACATTTCAGATAGAGCTTGGCGGGGTGGGGGGGTTAGGGAGGAAGAAACAAATAAGGGGAGGGGGAAGAGACAGACAAGGTTGCTATCATACTAGGTCCAGGGACAATTCTGATAGAGTAAGTGCATAGAAGAAAGTAAGTGGAGGAGATAGGGAAAGGGAGAGGAGGAGAGAACAGAGAGTAAGCAGTCAAAAAAAGTGGAGAAGCAAGAGGGGAGAGCGAATACAATTGCAGAAGTCAGTAGTAACACATAATGTTTCAAGCCAGGATACAAGCTGAAGACGGGAACAGCATGATTCAGCTCCATCATGAGAACAAGATGCAAAGGAAGTCCAGCATAAGAGTTGAGAAAGGGTGACGCACCGTGAATCAATGAAGTCCATAAAAGTAAAATCCAGCATTGGCCACAAGACGGTGATGGTGAAACCAGAATGTATCAGGACAGACTCCTGCAGAAGTAGGGTGGAGGGGGTCAGGGTGAGCAGGGTAGAAGAATCAAGCAAAACAGGCAACACCTGTGTGCGAGAAGGGTGGAGGGCACAAGGGACCATCCCGGGGGGACTAGAGGGGATGGCGATGGCCTGTGGGGACAGAGGGAGTAAACACATGTTGGTGCATGCTTACCTGCTGCCTGAGCAGGCGGTCGGGCCCTGGGCCCCTGCTGCCCTTCGCTTCAGACGCCCGGGCAAGAGACGCCCTTGATCTAAGAGGTAAGAGCAGGAAGGAAGAGGCAGTGCTAAGAAAGTGGGTGGTGCTTAGGCCAGGTGACCTAGATCCACTTGCACCTGCTCCCCATCAGCAAAGGAAGCTGCTAGTGCAGCTAGAATAGATGAGCTCTTCGATTTGACCTCATTGTACCATGATTGTTGAAAATTCTAATATCTAAGGGCAGGCAGCGCATTCCGCAGTCCTAGGCCAAAGACAGGGAAAAAGTTTTATCCAATCATGGGGTTTTAGCTTTCGTCTCGTATGTGTCGCATGTTGTAAAGCGACCCATAGTATGGGCAGAACTATTGCTATGATTAGGACGTAGGGGTGATCACATTCACGGGGGATAGATCTACTCTCGTAATTTGGTAGTGTCTGGAACTTTTCAACAATCATGGTGCACTGGCATCGGTGGCCTAACTCACAATAGGATATGCCGTTGTCTTGTTCATGTGGTCTTTCAGATTTAGAAAGTTTGAAGTATTTTGGGAGATAACAAACGTTGAATTTGAGCAGTAGAACTCTTTGTTGGCTGTCTCATTAAATTGTTTGAGTTTGCTAATGGACCAAAGAAGTGTTAAAAGTTGAAATGTCTACAGAATAGCTTTGCCTTTTATTGCTTCTATTGCGATGGTTAATTTTATTGATGTTTTAATAGCCTTAGCAATAACAAACCATGCACAGAGAGTATCTTGAAAAAACGAAATCATTTAAGTGTCTTTTTGATGGTACAATTAATGCACACATTGCAAAGCAATTGATAGTCATTATTTATTTCTTAGATGATTCATTAATGTTACCTGTTTGGAAATTGCCATGTGGTAAGTTAATTTTACACCTTTACTTAAATGCATGGAAAAAAATTACATGACTACACCAACTCACGGAAGAAGGGTAGCCGGTGTCCACATGAAATATGTTTCGACAGTGTTTTCTTTTTTCTATTGGATCCAGTTGCTGAAATATGGGTTTTCGTTCATCAACTCTATTGCTACAAAGGAAGCTCCTGTGGCGATTTTATTCTGTCAAGAGATCAAATGAATTTGCATTGTTGCTACAGTGAAGATCACATTGAACATTGCATAGGAAAATACAAAAATGCCCTCCTTTGCAGCAATTTTTCTCATCCATGAAATGTCAGCAACTTTGGCATGCAACCGATTTGGCCAAATACGAACAATCATACTTAATTCGGTAAAGTTTTATCATTGTTTTCATGATTTAAATGATTGACGTAAAAAACGTTTTGGCATAAGTTTTTATAGAGGCCAAAAATTGTTCCATGTAACCCACAATATCTCAAAATTGGATTCTCTTGATTTTCAAGATTTTTCGCACATCGCTATATCCTATGACGCCACAGTGCCTGCATGAAAAATTCTGAAAATTGCATCAGCCAAATTTGAGATATTCAGCTTTTAACGCCAAAAACATTATTGTGTATTTTCTGGGAAGGCACAATAGGAACAGAGGGCCAAGCAAAATTCCTTTTATAATACCCAAGACATAAAAACATCTGCACACCCAACACGGACCACTTGTGCAATGCCGAAAGGCCAAACAAAATGAAGTTTATACCAACCAACAGACACAAACCTCAAACCTCAATAACTAGTCAACTCAACATAGAGTGAGTTTGCAGGAAGGTGGGACTGGCAACAGAAATGCAGGGCTAAATTGCACGGTGCATACATTCATCCACAATCCCCAAAACACACGCACATCACAGAAGATATACACTGTGCAATAACAAAACTCCACTCACCTACACACACAAGCACACACCCATCCTTTTTAAAGAAGAGGAACATTTGACAAATGAAAATCCATTATTTATGACACTTTGTGAGCAAGAAATGTAATGTCCAATCAAACATTCCTGTGTAATCCGGACCCCACATAACCACGCTACTCGTTTGGCCAAGGCAAAATGAAACAAACACTGGTTAAGAAGCAGCGATCCGCATTGGACAGACACTTCAGTTTCCCCATTTGTGTTGCATGGCCTGGACTCGCCCAGCCATTGGCTGCCTCCACGTACAGTGCAGTGACATGTGGGGAATGCTTGGAACACTAGGGAATGTAGTACCAGGCTTCCCTTAGATACACAAGTGGGTGGATGAACCCTGCCCTCTGCTCCAAAGTGCACCTATGGGATGAGGACAGTACCCACTCAGAAAGCTTATGGTACCCCGTGGACGGTCAGGATGAGAAAGATAAAAACTGCGGACCGAATTGGGAGGTTGGGGGGTATGTTCCTGGCCAGCCGGTTGCCATGTTCTCTCTGCTATGCTGCAGCCCTTCCAACTGATTAGGTAGCATAGTATCACTGTCTGTATACAAGAGTCGAGTATCTGCTGGACTTCATACTCCTCTGGGTTGAGGAGGGCCACATAAAAAAGAAACTGGACGTATCTTCCATGTTTTAGGGAGTTTGAGTTTTAAAGCTACTGGGTTGATCACCTAGAGTATTTCATACGACCTGACATCGCTGTATTACATCTTTCATTTTCTAGAGATATGAAAATGGTGTGTGGCTAACCATACATGATCAACTGGTTTGTATGCCAGGACCTCTTGCCTACGTAGGTCTGTGTCTGCGTACCTCTTAGTCTGAGTAGGATTGTAGTGGTTTGTACGG
This sequence comes from Ambystoma mexicanum, assembly GCF_040938575.1. Taxonomy (NCBI): domain Eukaryota; kingdom Metazoa; phylum Chordata; class Amphibia; order Caudata; family Ambystomatidae; genus Ambystoma; species Ambystoma mexicanum. The sequence continues at coordinate 243,843,915 of NC_090928.1, read as the reverse complement.
TGGCATCTTCTGTGCAGCATACTGGCCCCTGCTGTGGGTGTGTGTAAAGGTAGGGATATAAATAGTAAGGACCCATTGGTGTTGGTGTTGGCTGTAGACTGCATACAATGAAGATGTCCCTACTGCTCAATGTGGGGTGTCCTTATAGACCAACTCTGCAGATACCCACAGAGACAACCAGGACCCCTTGCACTGAAGCACCAGACAACAGAGGCACTGTTTGATGGCTGTCTGGTCGTATGTCCGTGGGTACTAAGCTGAAGAAAAGTGGGTATCAACAGATCCCCCAGGCAGCACACACTATGCCATTTTCTGGACAAGCCCCAGTGCCGTAAAACACTACAGTGTTGATGGGCCTGGTTTAAAAGATTCATACCAAGACTGTGGGTTTCTGGTAAGGTGGTTGGTGGGCTGTGTGTCTTATGTAAGAATTGGGAGGGCCTTGGCTAAAGGTGGCTTTGTGTCTGATATTGTGTTGGGGCCCAGCATGTCTGATACAGGGGCAAATGTCCTGCGTGTCTGATATGCTGGGGGTCGATGTCTTAGAGTAGGTGGGGTGGGCCTGGGAATTTAGTGAAGGGTGGTGGCTTGTCTGGGAGTCGGATGAAGGCGGTGGAGTACCAAGGAGTCTGATGAGAGGGTGGGGGCTGTGTCCCATGGAGGTGCATGATAACTAATGGGTGAGTAGAAATTGATGGAGTAGTGTTGCGGTTTATTACGTGGTCACACCCAGGTCATGGAGCTCCTTCCGCCACAATGAATGTGGCGCACAATAAAGCGCTTTTGATTTTTTGAATAGTTCAATGCGGTAAGGCCCCCACCCGTCCCGTACCCAACCCCAACAAATACCCAGTGCCATAATGGACTAGGAACCAGGCTGGTGTATATTAAGAATATATTTATCAATTAATGTATTTAGCCAAAGATCACAAAAAGATTTCATCAGCCACCAATGTTGTGGCAACACAAGAACAAAATGACTTCCATAGAGGCACTAACATAGAGATATGCTGTCACAATGAATTCCTTTTAAATCACCCACCAATACAAGAAAAGAGCAATTCAATACCTTCAGTGAAAGCAGATTGTATTAAGCTTTCTCCCAGCATCCCTCACTCTCCAAATATCAATTAGGCTTCATTCCTTTGATTGGAAGGCAGTGGCAGGGAGTGGGAACACAATGGGAAAATTGGATTTGTGGTCTTACTCACAGAAACAATATGAAAGGAAGAAAGGCAATGGAAATTCGTTTTGACACTCCTAAAAAGCAAAGTCAGGGCTTTGGGTTTTTAGTCAGCACACAATGGGAAAATCGGATTCTGAAATATTTGATCACAGAACCAATAGGGGAGACAGAGCGGCAATGGGAGAAATTTGTTTTCCTACACCTAAAAATAACACACAGGGATTTGTTTTTTTAAAAATCAGAACAGAAGGGGAAAATCAGTTTTGGGTTGGAATCACAGATGCAATGTAAGACAGAAAATGGGAAATTCGTTTTTCAGAGCACAATGGGAACATCGATTTTGGGATATTTAGCACAGTTGCAATGTGAGAAAGAAAATGCAAATAGGAAGTTCGTTTTGCAGAGCAAAATGAGTACACAGGGGCAATTTCGTTTTTGCATCTTGTATATGCACAGGCACTACTGGGGTTCCCACTTCTGATTTAACATGAAGGGGATCAATGGGGAATTTCGTTTTTATCCCCTGCGCCCACATATGGAAGCAGGGTTTGTGATTAATTCTATTGGCTGTTCTTTATGTCTATGCCAGTTCAAAACACACTGGAAAAAGATTGTTGGTTTCGAATGCCAACAATACAGATCCTGTGAATTCAATAGTCGAATTCATTGATTTATATTGATAAATATGCTAGGGATATACACGTACAAATAGGATATTTTCAATCGGGAAATAACTAAACAATGCTGGAAGAATACAGGGCCTAAACAATCTTGACTTTGGGGGTAGTTCTACTTACAGGAGAGGTCTGGACTGGGCACTAGGGAGAATCATATCACAACGGTGGGACAGCAAGGGGGTGAGTCAAGGGTATCCTCTCTTTCCTCCAAGGGGCCCCAATCAGCTTCTATGTCTCCTGGCTCCAATGCAATACTCAGGCCTCTCTGCTGGAATGTTTCTTGACAGGTTTCAGCAGCAGGTTGCCTCTCTGAATTATTGGAAGAAGACCAGCTCTCATGCAAACTGGCTTATTTATAGGGCAAATTACATGACAAATTTGTCATGGTTCCCGCTAAAGGGATAGGTTGATTCTCACTACCCCCCTCCCACTTGTGTGCTGATAGGACAAGGGGATGGGGGAGTGCTGTTGGTTAGCTGTGGGAGGAGAGAGCTTCATCATCTCACTTTGACAGGTGGGCTTTGCATGCTTTTAGGACATAGAAATCTCACTACATGGCAAGTACCCTAAGTTTCCAAATCTTTACATGTATGAATATAGTTACAACAATTACAGTTTAAAACGAATCAGATGAGACTAGTATGGAGTCTGCACGTCCTTGCTGTGCAGAGATACAGTTTTTCTTCATTTACTCAGGAACCATATCAGTGAATAATATACCATTTTACGGGTGTAGTATTAATTATGATTGGCATGCTTTTATCAACTTTTGCATCTCTTGTCATAACGGGAAGGCCCAAATCACATTTTCATTAATAATTGTAGCTGTGTTTATCCCACCAAAATCATGTTGGCATGGTTAGAAGGGGTTGACTGTGTAAGCGGTTTCAACCCAGCACTCCACCTAAGTCAATGCCTAGTATGGGATGCCCAATGGAAACCCTTATTTATATATTTTTATGTCAAAGTTCTTTTATTTCTGGATGATGTACCCTTATATAATGCCCCTCTCTTTGAATTCCCCCGGCCTCACTGAACCAAGAAGTAGGTTTGTTTTGCAAATTAAAAGATTTATTTGAAGAATTGAACAATATATATATCACACTTTTATATATATGGATAATATCTGAATATCACACTTATGAATATTTATGCAATGATCAGCAATGGGTAATATGACAATATCAACAATCTCTTTAATCAATTAGGAGTAGGAATAGGAAGAATAATGTAGCAGAGAATACTTTGTATGGGTTCGGGAAACGCAAGGATAGGAAGGAATGCAACACAGAAATAAACTTGATATGACTTCAATCAAAGACAATGGGATTACTCTTTCCCTCTGTTACTACTCACTCCCCCCAATATGCAATATGAAGATATGGAATGAGGGCACACAGGTATCAGGAATAACCATCAACAATTGCAGTTTCAATCCCGATTCCCCAAGCAAGCTTAGAGAGAACAGGTATGATTTTAAAACAGGTCAATTGCTTTTAAATGTGGTTTGAATTGAATGGGAAAATGCTAAAAATGATTTTAATTCGCTAAATGGGATTCAGAACTAGTGAGAGTTGTTTTGGATTGGGTCAGGTCAATACTAGCAATGATTGTAGAATGATTAGCAGATGGAAAACGAAATTCAGAAGTTGGAAGCAAGAAACAGCTATTTTACATGGAGTGAAATTGAGCCAAATGCAAATTCGATTACGGAAGAACTATAAGGAATTGGAATGCCATTTTGAAAGCTTAGGATGTTAGCTTCAAAATGACATTTAAATGTTGTTTCTAGGATGTACGGTTCAAACGTTACAGAGGTTTTTGTGAAGGCAGATTTTTCTTAAAAGAGTTAAAATTTAAAAATGAAAGATGCGCTTTAAAGATTAGGAACCAAGATGGACTTATACTAAGGGGCTATGAAAGTACAAGATACCCAACGGAACAGCCACCAGAACAGGGCGCCTTCCGCTCTGACTTCTGTCCGCCAGGACACTTGACTTTCTTCAGAAAAATATCAGCGCACAGATGATTATCACTACAATATTCACAGACTATATAATGAGAAGGATTCAGGATGGACACAAGATTCTCTAATGCAGTTCTGGATAGGTTGAAATGGATTGAATAGGATTACTTTAAACTAAGAGATGACTATGGACAGTTCTATACTAAATACTCACTACTATGGCTTTGGAATGGAATGGGCCCATCAAAGATCTGGTCCAGGGTTTGGCTGGAATTCACTCGCCACCGGACAGGTCTAAGGCGCTTGGTTCTGCTCTCAGCAAGGCACTCTGCTCTGCACGGCCTCTTGGACTGGATCTGACGGGTTCTGGGTTACAGCTCTGCTTGACTGATCTGGATCTTGGGTTCTAGCAAGGGTTCTTGGGCAGAGCAGCAAAACAGCTCAGCCAGGCTGTTGAATGGTTTAGGCCCCGTGGAAGTTTAGGGGTTAAATCAGGTTGCTAGATTTTAAAGGCCTGCTGAAAAGGGTTCAGCTTTTTGGGTTAGGCCTCTGCTTCAGGGTTCTGGAGTCTGGTTCTGAATCTTCCTTCAGAGTGCTTCGCCAGTGGATCAGTTGATGATTGAATGTGTGTCCTTTTGCATGTCCTCAGCAGTCCCTATTTATCCATTTTCCAAAGTGGGTGGGGAGGCTGATTGTCTATACCCAACCGTCTAAGGATCTGATAGGTCAAAGAATTCCCCCTCTTCTGATTTGAGAAAGGAACAGTGTGTCATGATGTGTCATGATGTGTCATGATGTGTCATGTTTATGGCTTAGGGAGAAAACCTCCCCTTTGTCTCTGCACATTATATCTTATTTTTCATAAAAAACATATTTACAATATGCACAACTTGTTCATAATACATATTTACATGATAGATTGACTAAGGTACGTTTCTGTCAAAGTCTCATGTTTCTACGAGTTTTGGTTAATAAATGACCGTTTTTCGCGCTTTTGGTGGTTACACATTTTCGGATCTGTACAATTTTTTACACATACATGCACATAACCTATGGGCATACTCCTGTAATTTTTCATGTTCCTAGCATAATCACAATAGCTACAATATTAAAAATGTTGTGGTTCAGTCTCAGAACATCACACAGATTCCAGATTAGTTTTAAACTGTGAGACAATTTTTCATTTTAATACCCTATAAATCCCATATTTTTATCAGTTCCGTACAATTTGCCATAAGTCTTTTTCTAAAACATACAGTTACTTTAGTTTCAAATCCACATTTTCAGTCTGGCCCGCCTCCAAGGCTCGGCTGAGTCAGAGAGTCACATGGGCTTCTTCCTGCCAGGGCAGTTGATGTCAGTCACACCCGAATTAGCATTTTCATTCAGCTCAATGGAGGCCTTTGTTTACACTCAGAGCAACATGCCAGAGTGCCCCTCCCAATTCCTTTCACACCAGCCTGCCAGTTTCTTAGCAGAGAGCATGGGGAAGATTCCTTTGTTTGGGAGAAGATGTGGAATGTCTTTGAAGCTCAGTGTGGCTAACTTTAACTTTTAAACACAATGTCTGAAATTGTCGTGTCCTAAAATATAAATTACATTTTTAACAAATACATCAACCAATTTCTTAATTCAAGCCTTTTTAAAATATAGTTTTGAATTGTATCCATCTCTTAGGCTTCTGATAGCAAGTCTTTCTTTGGCATACTTTGAGTTCAATGCACAACTTTACACATGACAGGTTTTAGAAATCGCCAGCTTCTGACAGAGGTGAGTAACGGTATTGCGCCCATTTTGAACATAATTTTCCAAGCAAGCAATCTTCAATGTGGATTTTCTTCTGATGAGTGTACTTCGTGGACATTGTATTTATGTGGATTCTTGAAGTAGAATGACGTTTAACACCCAACAAGGAGGTTGGATCTTTTGGGTGGTTTGTGAGCCATGATTCGTGCAAATTTGACAACCAAGAAAAACAGATTTTCACACAGCTCTGTGTTTCATTTGCAATCAGCCTTGTTTTTGGGCAGCCAAATGATGGGTTTTGGCAGTGGTCTCCTGTGTTACCACTGAGATAGGCAAAAGTGGATGGCGGCCTATTTTTCAGATTTTTACTGCCCACTTTTGGGTGATTTTTAGCAAGCAGCATGCTTTCCGGCAGCCATTCTGAGGTTCCTGATGCAAGCAATGCACAGTAATGTTGCAGGGCCTGGACTAGTGGGGATAAAACATCCCACAACCCCCTCCCCTGCGATTTGGCGTTGATCATCCATCAATGGAAATTTGCAAGACTAGGATGTCAGTTTCATCTCTTCTGATTCCACAAATGGCAAATTTCATCCTCTTTTCCTCCATCAGGGATGGATCGATCGGTTCTCCTCGCCAGTCCTGATGTGAGTATTGAGTGATACACCGGACCCCTCGGATCTTTCCTCCCGGTCCCCGGGTAGTCCTCCTTGGTTAGTCTCCATGGTTTCCAATCCTAGGATGACAAAACAAAAACATATTTGTAGACATTTCCCCACCACTATTAATGTAGTGGGGCGGACACATACATTTTGATAAATCAGGACACATATTTATTATAGTATTTTATAGACTATAAATGGAATATTTTAGAGTGGAATTTTATGGAGCTGGAGTGGCCCCCTCTGGGGTTCCAGACGACTCCTCCAGTTGCTGCAGAGTGTGCCTAGGGTGGCAACACTTTAGTTGATTAATATGGACCCACTTATCTTCCCCTTCTGCCAAACTGCTGTTGGGGATGCAGATTTTGTAGGCGACTGGTGAGATTTTGTCTACAATTTCAAAAGGACCCCTCCAGGTAGGCAAAGATTTGCGCTGTTTGGTCTGGTTCCTTTGGAAATTGTATAGGTAGACCCGGTCTCCTACATTGTATTCTTTTCTTTTAGTCTTTAAGTCATAGTGGGTCTTCATGCTGTCTGCAGATCTCTCTAGATTTCGCTGAGAATAGGCAAAAGCATGTTGAAGGTGTTTTCTTAGATATTCAACATACTCATGAGTTGTGCAGGCATTTATCAATTTCTGCTCTTGGGTCGTGTAGAGCAGATGCTGGGGAAGCACCATCCTGCGTCCAGTCATCAGCTCAAACGGTGACATTTTAGTTGCAGATGAAGGGGTAGATCTGATGGCCATTAGGACAAGAGGTAATCGAATATCCCAACTTGGCCCAGAATCTGCCACAATCTTTTTTAATATGCTCACAATTGTTTTGTTGTATCTCTATCCTGCACCACTAGAGGCTGGCCGGTAAGCAATATGTAGCTTCCTTTTGACCCAAAGTATCTCCCACATCTTTGTCATTACTTTGCTGGTGAAATGGCTACCTCTGTCTGACTCGATCCTTTGGGGTAGTCCAAAACGCGAAAATATGTGGTTGATCATCAGGGCAGCTGCTGTTTCTGCCTTGCAGTTTGGGGCCGGGAGACATTCCACCCATTTAGTAAAGCATGTCACGGTCAACATGTACTTGTTCCCCCTAGAGGAGCGAATCATGGGCCCAATAAAATCGACTTGTAAATCTGACCATGGCAGTGTCATCCCCCTCTTTTGGAGAGGCGCACGTTGTGAGGGATGTTGGCTGAAATTGTGCACACACAAGACACCCCTTCAAGTATTGGTCGAGGTCCTGCCCCATGTGAGGCCAGTATGCAACCTCTCTTAAGATTTCAGTTGTTGTATGAAACCCCCTATGAACGGCTGTGGCAGCATCATGGGCGTGACTTAACATCAGGCTTTGGAATGAGGTAGGGACCACCCACTGATCATGGCCAGCTAGGGATCTCCTTACCAACAAACCGTCTTGGATTCAGAACATTTTTGGACATTTCATCAACACTCTGAGGTCCTCTTTCCCTATGTAATCGGTATCCATCAGGGGAAAGTTCTCAGGGTCCTCAATGTGTTGATAAAACTTACCAATTATTGGATCCCCTTTTTGAGCCATAATCAAATCAGCATCTGGGGTCTCCTTACTCCATTGTGCAGTTGAGAGATCATTGTGAGCATTTGTCTGGGACCTAGTGATAGCGGTGACCTGGATTTGCCCCCACAGGGACTCGATCTCAATTAGATCCCCTTGGATGGCCCTGGTTTTGGCCAGCTGATCAGCTAAGTCATTTCCAGTTTTGTCTGGTCCCTCTACTTTAGAATGACCCTTGATCTTTTTCCAGTATATGGTCATCCCATTTGAGGTGACCAGATCATCAATATTTTGAATTAATTTCCCATGTTTCAAGGGTTTGTTATTAGCACATAGTATGCCTCTGGTTTTCCAATTAACCAGGTGCTCCACGAACCCGTTCCGTACATAATCCGAATCAGTGATTATGACCAGTTTGTGGAGTTGATGTTGGACAGCAGTCAGGATGGCTTGATGCACAGCGATCAACTCTGCCACTTGACTACTTCAAGGACCAATCTTGTACCCAGCGGAGGGTTCTGGGATCTCATTCACCCATGCATTCCCTACGCCGGCCACAAGTTTTTTTACCCCGTTGTTGTCAACATGGTAAGAGCATCCATCCACATAGACAGTGGGCATTCCCTCACACTTGTCTTCTTCAATGAATTTGTATGGGGAATTGCAGTATGCCTCCATGTTGTCCATGATTTTTAGACTCTAGTCCTCGAGACAGTTTTCTCTGGCACAATCATGCAAGTCAGCCAGAGCTTGCGCGAGGGGACTCTTCTTGTTTTGGCCATATCTGACCTCTACAGGAAAGCCTTGCATTGACAGAATCCAGGAAGTAATTCGGGAATTACTCACATTTCCGGCTCGGATTCTGTCACTTTGGAGATATTGCAGAGGCTGGTGTGGAGTCTCCACTATGATGTGTTCCCCCTGGATAAACGGGCGGTAATTCTTCAGTGCCCACACCATTGCCAGGAGTGCCTTCTCACAATCGTTGAATTTTTCCTCCACCGAGGATAACGTTTTACTCGCATAGGAGACTACTTTATTGACCTTGTCATGCTTTTGGTATAATACTGCAGTCAAGCATGTATTAGAGAACCCTGTCTCCAAGAATAACTCCTTGTTTCTGACAGGGTAAGCTAGGCAAGGCACTTATGAGAGGCTTCTTTTGAGTTGTCTTACTGCCTCAGCTTGTTCTGGACCCCATTCCCACTTGACCCCCCCTTCAAAAGATGAATCAGGGGTCTAGTGATCTCTGGTTAGCCCTCAATGAACTTTCTGCTGTAATTAGTCAGTCCAAGGAGGCTACTTAGTTCCCACAGAGTTGTGGGGTCTTTCAATTTCTGGAGGGCTTCCACTTTCTTTTCCTGGGGACAGAGACCCTGAGGAGTAATCTCATTCCCCAGGAAATTGACACGGGTTCTACACCACTGTGCCTTTTGCTTTTGAAAGGAACGTTTTGCTCCGGCAGCCCTCAACTGTGTCAGAACATAACAGATCTCTGCTATGTGTTCCTCCACAGTTGAGCTTTTGATGAGTACATCATCTACATAAGCCAGGTTACCCCTCTCACCCAGGTTGGGCATGGCCTTATTTAGAAAAATGTTGAACTCATTGCCGGAGTTGATGTATCCGAAGGGAGTCCGGGTCCATGTGTACTGCTGTCCCCCAAAGGTGAAGGCCAGCTTGTATTGGTCCTCCCTACTGACAGGTACAGTCCAGTATCCATTGGTCAGGTCTATTGCAGTGAATACCTGTGACCCCTGGATCTGGGCCAGCCCTTGGTCAATGTAGGGAAGAGGCCATCGGGAAGTATGGACCCATTTGTTGAGCTCCCTAAGGTTGGCGCATAGTCTCCACTTGCCGTTTGGCTTCAATATCCCCAGCACCGGATTATTGAAGGTGCTGTGGACTGGACGGATTATCCCACGGGGCTCAAGGTTCTTAATTATTTCAGTAAGGGACTCCATTGATGCAAGAGGCAAGCGATATTGCTTCACAAACACTGGAGTCATGCCAGGGTCCGTGGGAATCGTTGTTGTGTGGATGTCGGTGCGACCACAGTCATATGAGTCCACCGCAAAGAGATCTTGAAAATCCAAGAAAACTTGTTTCAACTTTTTGCTTCTGCTCCAGAGTCTCACAGGCATCAGCTAGGTTGACTCTCTCTTCAACCATCTGCCAGAAGCCTGGAAAGACTTCTGGTTTCGCTATCTCAGCGGCCTCCTCCAGCTGGGTGGAGAAGTCCCTGATCAGAGTGCTGATTTGGACTGGTGGCTTCAGGTGGGGAAGGCAGTCTTCACGGAACTGGAAAATCACCTCATCCCTCCTGAAGTCACAAGTCACATCTTTCTTAACATAAGGGCAGGAAGTGTACACCAGGAAGTTCCCCCCGTGCCGGGTAAAGATCCTGTCTGGTGTTGTGTTGTCATCACTGTCACTGTCAAAACAGTCCTTTGGGATTGGTCCTAACAGTTCATTTCCTAAATCAATGGAAAAATGTCGGTCATCAACCGCCATTCCAATAATGGTGTCTGCGGCTAGAGTGATACTCTTTAAGTCTCTGTTATCCACCTCTATTGGAATGGTGTCATGTTCTATGTTGACTAGTGGTGTTGGGTTTACCCCCAACCCTTGCTGTTGGAGATAAGCATTTAGATTAATAAAAGCATCAGGGTTTTTCAATTTCTGTCCTCTTTTAACTTTCACTTCTAGGGAGAATTGTCGGGTCCTTTCTGGGATAGTGACTTCCTTTCCAATCTGAATTTCAACTGCATAAGGCAGCAGTTGTGCTGACCTAAATGCTTTCTCTGGGTCATCAAAGCCCATGGGATTACCCGCTAATAGGGACCAAGCATTAAAGTTTACTAGGTCCAAACTAATGGCAAAGCAATTGAGAATGTCACTGCCTAAGGAAAAGGCGGCAGTGATGTCTCCCACGATCCAACAATTATGGACTATGCTCTTGTTGCCTATGGAGATTTTGAGCATACACCTGCTTGGCAGGAGATGTTTGGGATTGGGTGTTTCCAGATCCATTTCCCATTTGTCTATGAGTCTAAATGTGGGAATGGCTGGATCTTTTGGGAGTTGGCGGAACATGGCTTCGCTGATGAAGCTCTTACCGTTGTTCACACACACTCAGGTGAGAACAGAGTCCTTCCCTTCATTTAACTGAACAGGGATGAACAACTGCTCTCCAATTTGCTGAATATCAGCCAGGCTCTGAGCTGATTTCTCATCTTTCTGGACTATAGGAGTGAGAATGTCTGATTGTGGATTGGTAAAGAATTTCAGAGCATTTCCTTCCAGTGTGGAACGCCACCTTAAACTGGAAGGAAGGTTGATTTTCAGAAATAGAGAGGACCCCCCATCACCAGTCTGTTGTCCTACTGCTATTACTGTCACGTCTGGAATTTGATTGTTCTGGAAGTGAAATTCTACTTGGTCAGATTTTTGTTCAACCATGTGGCAGGTGCTGTTTAAACTAACATGGTTGACACTCTGTTTTAATTTTATTGGTCGGCTAGTTTTGGTCCAGAGGACCTTGTTCATGCATTCTATTAGGGGTGACAACCTTCGCAGGAGGTCATTCCCTAGTAAACAAGGGGTGCCCTCTGGAGTCACAACTATGACCGGGTGCCTCACCTTGTGTCACCCAATTTTAATGTCCGAATCCGAAGTCCCCTCGATGGGAATTTCCTTCCCATCAAAGTTCTGAAGTTGTCCAGGAAGAGGGGTGAGAGGAATTTGGTATTTCTCCCCCCTTCCTGAATTCAGTTCATCAAAGGCCTTTTTGGACAGAAGGGTAGCTTGGGATCCAGTGTCCACCAGTGCGAAAATGTACCCTGCCCCTGTACTTGAACCGGGGCATAGTAGCCTCCCTCCTTCTCCGCAAGGGGGCACAGATAATGCAAATTTTTGGACAACTGGTGGGTTAGTTTTTTAGTTTTGGACATTGAGAGAGAAGAGATTTGGGCAAAATTCTGTGGGGAGTCTTGAGAATCTGCAAAGAAAAGGTGGCAACTAGAGATGGGAGAAGTTTTGAGTTCCCCTGGTTCTGGTTCTGGGCCGCCCCCCCCTTTTTGGAGGCTGTCACCAGGAGGGGTTTGAACCAGGGGATTTTCATGTGGTTGGTTCTGGGGTTGGATGATGGGCGGCACTAGCTCAGTCCCCACATCTACCCAGTCTGGATTTGAATCCTTTGAGACCCATTTTTCTTTGGGAGGAGTTCCCCCATCTCTGAAGGAGAAGATCTGTACCTCCTCCTCAAAATGGGTCTGTTTGGGTTCTTTGTTTCTCCTACCCCCCCTCTGCTCCTTGGGTGGCAGACTTTCAGGGGCAGGAGATTTTGGTTCTGGTTCCTGGGTTTCCAGGGGCTTTTTACAAGTGGCGAAGGAAGCTTCCTCCAAGGCTTTACACCCTCCTTTCCCTTGTGCCTCCTACCTGGGAACCGGTGGGTTGTTGGGGTGCTGCCCCTGTCATTGTTCTGGAGCACCAGGTCTGGAGTTTGAGGCATTCTGTGCCGGCATGCCCATCTGAGGGTTCTGTTGAGCCCTCAGCATGCGACCCAGATCATGTGCCATGTTTTGGACCTGGCGCTCTAACTGTGAAACCCGCTCAGGCTGATACGGGGTTCTCATTTCTCCCCTGGGCTGATCCCGGGAAGGGTAGCTATCCCTTCTCTGGTAATACCCCAGGTTGGGAAGATTTGAGTACCCCTCCACCCTTGGCCTCCCCTCTCCCGGATTAGGTTGTCTGGGCTCAGGAAAGTGGGGAAAGAAGAATGTATTGTTCTGGGGTTGGAAGTTCTGTGGGTACCTGGGGAAAAAGTTCTGTCCAGGATTTGGAGAATTTCTGCCCTCCTGTGGGAAGTCAGGAGGGAAGTTCCCTGGGTTAGGTGCTTGGTTAGATCCCCCCTTGGGCAGGAGGAGTCCACACATAACCCAGGATGGGTCTGTTCCCCTTGTAGCGGGGACTTACATAGTCAGGGGAGTGAGGGATCCCATTTGTGGGACTACCTCATTGGCTCCCTGTCTGTGACTGGCCCGAGGGCCTTCTGGGCTTGGGATTATTCTACTGTGCAGGTGGGTTTTTAGGCCCCCCCATCTCCAAATCTTAAATGGGGGCAACCTTTACCTCTGCCACCTTAGCAGCAGCAGGGTTTTGGTTGGTTTGGGGCTTTTTTGAGCATTCTTGTTTTCTATGGGCTTTTGCACCTCATAGATTCGGGTGGCCTGTTCAATGACCCAGTCTAGTGATCTTTTCTCATAAAAATCTCTCACTAGCTGGGTCATGATGTACTTTGGTAGAGCGTGGAAAAAAGTTTAACAAATTCTTTGCTGTCCGTGCGCACCCTTCTGGTGGTCTGCGCAAAAAGGCACGCTTCAATTCCTGCACAAATTCTTGTGGGGCCTGATTCTCCCCACGTTGCAAGTTGTAGGCTGCCTTACGAGCCTCTTGGGGATTTCTGTGTACAGAAAAATGCTTCAAGATGGCCGCCCTATATGTGGACCATCTTGAATGATTTTGGTCCTCCAACCCCACAAAGAAGCTGGAGTACTCGGGTGAAAAGGTCCATTTCACATACTGAATGCAGCTACTACTGTCTTTCAAATGGAAAGTTTCCATCATCTGCTCAAAGAGCTCTAAGTGCTCCCAAACAGATTACTTAGCGTTCTTATGATAAGTCGTGAAGATGCTCCTTATTGCCTTGATTTGTTTTAAGGGATCCTTACGCAAGACCCTTTTTGCCTTAGTGGCCTTCTTGGTCTGGGTAACCCATGTCCAATCATCCTCTGACTCAGAGGCACTGCTCCCAGAGATGCCCGTTTGATCTTCTAGGTTCTCCCGGATTCTGCAAGCCTGGGAATGGCTGGCAGAATGTGGGGACCTAGTCTCCTGTGTCCTGGGGCGCTCAGAGGAATTTTCTGATTCCTCCTTGCTCCCAGGATTTGATGGGTACCCCCGCCCCCACTGTCCTAGCTGGGCAGAGGTTTTTAGAATGTCCTTAGTGGGCCTACTCTCCTGGAGTTCCCCACTAAACTTCACAGTACTTGGGTACCCATACCCAGATGTCCGCCCATACATTCCTGGGAGGTACTGGTCTAGGAGCCCCATACTTCTGACTGGATAGTAATATACCATCCCCGTGGCCCTGGGCTCATGTGCGCCAGTGGACATGGGGGTGGCAGAGTCCAGGGACTGGGAGAGATGAAGGCCTCTGGTACTAGGGTTCCTGAGGTTATGCTCAGGTGTTTCCCTTTCCCAGCGAAACTCATCTCTATCAGCCCCTGCTCCCTGTTGCCATGCAAGAACCTGAGCTTTTTGTTCCTCAATCAAGGCCTTACTAGTCTCTATCAGTCTCTCTTGCATGGCTACCTGCATGTGGAGCCTATCATTGTTCTGACAGAGAGCCTCATTTTCTCTCTGTGCTTCCTGGTTTGTCTTTGAGTACTGGGCCAGTCTTTGCTGCAGGAGGGTTACCTCCTGAGTCCTATCCATACTGGCCTGCTCCTTCCTTGCCAGAGCATCTTCCACCCTCCTGGTGTGCTCTAACAATCTATCATGCTCTTTTTGGAGGTCACCCAGTCCCTGGAGGGCCAGGTGATGTTCTTCCAGTTTCCCTTTTAAGTGACAGACTTCCTGGCCTAAGGTGTCCCTTTCCTGAGCAAGAGCCTGCCTCTGTGCCGCCAGGTCGTCCCTCTGTCTTTGAAGGGCACCAGCTTTCTGGCGCTCTTCATCAAACTCTGCCTGGGTGTCCAGGTCTTTCAGAATTAATTTGTTGCTCTCTGCCTTCTCTCTATCTAGGTGGTTTTGCAGGGTGACTATCTGCTCTGCACATGCCCTGTTGAAATCCAGTTGTTGCTCCAGCTTTTTCTGGCTCTGCAGTAGGGAGTCCAAACCTTCTTGGTACTCCTTCTGCAAGGCCAGAATTCTGGTATCCTGGTCTGCCTTTTCCTGCTGCAGGATACCCATGTCCTCTTTTATTTTGACTAGATACTGCCTGCTTTCATTTTCTGACTCCTGGCTCCTCTGCAGCCTCTGCTCAGAAGTGTCCAGATCAGATTGGGCCTCTTCTAATGCCATCAGTTGCCTACTTGCCAGATCTTGGCCTTCAGCATATTTATCCTGTATGGCTCCAATAGATAAATATAGATATGCCGCTATCTTGGCAATCTTATTTTGCTCATCCTTGGCCTTAGGGGCCATATATAGTTCACTCAGGGCCACATGTAAGGGACCCTGATCTCTCAGATATCTAACCCTGTTGCAGTGATCTGTTGTGTGGTTGCCTGCAACCACACATTCTGATCCTGCTCAGTCCATTCACCTCTCACAGATAACTTATGTAAAAGGTGTTCTCTAGCCATCTTGATGTCTACCAATGTCGCCATTTTGGAAATATGAATTTCCTTCCTGACTTACAGAAGTTTATTTTTGCAAAACAGACCGTTTCCTTAGAGTGTTCCCTTTTGAGGGGTGCTTTTACAGTGTAACACAGCGTGGTAGCCCAACAGGATTTATGTATCCTGTCAGTTAGCACACTGTATTAAGCTGCACAAGTGGTAGCTCTAATCCAGAAATCCCGCAACGAGCCCCCAATCTGTAAGCGGTTTCAACCCAGCACTCCACCCAAGTCAATGCCTAGTATGGGATGCCCAATGGAAACCCATATTTATATATTTGTATGTCATAGATCTTTTATTGCTGGATGATGTACCCTTATATAACGCCCCTCTCTTTGAATCCCCCGGCCTCACTGAGCCAAGAAGTAGGTTTGTTTTGCAAATTAAAAGATTTATTTAAAGAATTGAACAATATATATCACACCTTTATATATATGAATAATATCTGAATATCACACTTATGAATATTTATGTAATGATCAGCAATGGTTAATATGACAATATCTACAATCTCTTTAATCAATTAGGAGTAGGAATAGGAAGAATAATGTAGCAGAGAATACTTTGTATGGGTTCAAGGAAATGAAAGGATAGGAAGGAATGCAACACAGAAATAAACTTGATATGACTTCAATCAAAGACAATGGGATTACACTTTCCCTCTGTTACTACTCACTCCCCCCAATATGCAATATGAAGATATGGAATGAGGGCACACAGGTGTATCAGGAATAACCATCAACAATTGCAGTTTCAATTCCGATTCCCCCAGCAAGCTTAGAGAGAACAGACATGATTTTAAAACAGGTCAATTGCTTTTAAATGTGGTTTGTATTGAATGGGAAAATGCTAAAAATGATTTTAATTCGCTAAATGGGATTCAGAACTAGTAAGAGTTGTTTAGGATTGGGTCAGGCCAATACTAGCAATGATTGTAGAATGATTAGCAGATGGAAAACGAAATTCAGAAGTTGGAAGCAAGAAATAGCTATTTTACATGGAGTGAAATTGAGCCAAGTGCAAATTCGATTCCGGAAGAACTATAAAGAATTGGAATGTCATTTTGAAAGCTGGGGATGTTAGCTTCAAAATGGCATTTAAATTTCGTTTCTAGGATGTACGGTTCAAATGTTACAGAGGTTTTTGTGAAGGTAGATTTTTCTTAAAAGAGTCAAAATTTCAAAATGAAAGATGCGCTTTAAAGATTAGGAACCAAGATGGACTTATACTAATGGGCTATGAAAGTACAAGATACCCAATGGAACAGCCACCAGAACAGGGCGCCTTCCGCTCTGACTTCTGTCCACCAAGACACTTGACTTTCTTCAGAAAAATATCAGCGCACAGATGATTATCACTACAATTATCACAGACTATATAATGAGAAGGATTCAGGATGGACACAAGATTCTATAATGCAGTTCTGGATAGGTTGAAATGGATTGAATAGGAATACTTTAAACTAAGAGATGACTATGGACAGTTCTATACTAAATACTCACTACTATGGCTTTGGAATGGAATGGGCCCATCAAAGATCTGGTCAAGGGTTTGGCTGGGATTCGCTCGCCACTGGACAGGTCTCAGGCGCTTGGTTCTGCTCTCAGCAAGGCGCTCTGGTCTGCACGGCCCCGTGGACTGGATCTGACGGGTTCTGGGTTACAGCTGTCAGGAATGGCACTCTGTCAAGAGTGGCACAGGGTACCCAGGTAGGGTTTGGGTGGCTGTGCTGAAGTAAGGTAGCAGACAAGCACACACAGCAGGAAGTTCAAAAAGAAAGAAGAGTAGGGAACAGTATCTGTGAGCCAAAAGGGGCAAAAGATACAAAGGTACAAACAAACTGGATTCCCTCTTGGGGTGTATGCTGAAATGGGAAAGAGTGTTCCACGAACCATAGGAAACTCCAGCCTTCTGCACAGATTGCTATAACAGAGGCCCACGCTGTATGCTCATGGCTGGGAACAACAGCAGTGGGTGTCTGTAACACTGAAAACGCGACAAAGGAAGGGGCAGAGGTTGCCTGCCGGAAACCAACAGGCAAGCTCTGTACAAAGGGATTACATAAGACACATGAGAAGACAAAAACAGAAATATCCAGCGAAAAGGAAGTCAATGAGCAATCTAGCAGAAGGAAATGAAGGAAAGGCAGTTAGACTGAAATAGATAACCTAAGGTGGAGTACAGAGGACTCAAGGAAGAGAACAAGGAGCAGCAGTCAGGAAAACAGAAGGGCTGCAAAGTAGGAAGCAGGTCTGCAGTCAAGAGTGGCACTAGGTGCAGGCAAACTGTATTGGACTGCGGAGGACTGTAGTAGGCTGCAAGGCAGGGAGTCCAGAAGAACAGGACAGAGAGAGATTAGTAGTAGGCGACAGACAGAGAGCCCAAAAGAATAGGGCCGCGAGGTAAGGAGCCCAGAGGAGCAGGGCTGTAGGCAGCGGAGGGAGACAGGCTGCAAGGAAGGAGCCCAGAGGACACGGGCTGAAGGCAGCAGAGAGAGCAGGCTGCAAGGAAGGAGCCCAGAGGACAAGGGCTGTAGGCAGCGAAGAGGTGCAGGCTGCAAGGTAGGGAGCCCAGGGAACAAGGGCTTGGAGACAGCAGAGGGTTGCAAGCTGCACGGTAGGGAGCCCAGAGGACAAGGGCTGTAGGCAGCCGGAGTGAGGCAGATTGCAGGGCAGGGAGCCCAGAGGACAAGGACGGTAGGCAGCCGGAGTGAGGCAGGCTGCAGGGCAGGGAACCCAGAGGACAAGGATTGTAGGCAGCCGGAGTGAGGCAGGCTGCAGGGCAGGGAGCCCAGAGGACAAGGACTGTAGGCAGCCGGAGTGAGGCAGGCTGCAGGGCAGGGAGCCCAGAGGACAAGGATTGTAGGCAACCAGAGTGAGGCTGGCTGCAGGGCAGGGAGCCCAGAGGACAAGGACTGTAGGCAGCCGGAGTGAGGCAGGCTGCAAGGCGGGCTGCAGAGGACTAGGACTGTAGGCAGCCGGAGTGAGGCAGGCTGCAGGGCAGGGAGGCCAGAGGACAAGGACTGTAGGCAGCCGGAGTTAGGCAGGCTGCAGGGCAAGGAGCCCAGAGGAGCAGGGCAGCAAGGAGTGAGCCCAGAGGAGCAGGGCCGCTGACTGTAGAGAGCTGCAGAGGACTGTAATAGGCTGCAAGGCAGGAAGCCCAGAGGACAAGGGCTGTAGGTAAAAGGCAGCGGAGCCTGATCGGCTGCAAGGCAGGGAGCCCGGAAAGGGCACTGGAACAAAACAGGATAATGCAGCAACAGGAACAGCATACAAAGTAAAGGGTCAAGGCAAACAGGAGCGGGGAGAACTCAAGATGCAAGACCCTGTGCTCCTGCAGGCAGCTGCTTATATACAGCTCTGCCCTGTTCTGAGGCAGGCTAATTGACAGCACCTGGAGCAGCACACCTGAAGACAATCTGCCTCCTCCCTCTCTGGTCCTGAGCAGATGGAAGCAGCACTGGCCGCTAGGGCTTCTGGGGATTGTGGTCCCAATAACGATGAATGAGAATAGTCAGGAATTGAGGACTGTAGCCAGGTGCATTATGGTAAATGTAGTTAATTGAATAAAATAAGAAAGTACCAAAGTTGAGCAAATGGAAATAAAAGACCAAGGCGTGAATAGGAGTTGTTCAAAGAGTATTAGAAGGATCAATGAGTACCAAGTAGTCCATGATGGTTGCCAATGCGTGCGCCAGCGGCGCGGGCATGACAACAGCTCTGCTGGACTGATCTGGATCTTGGGTTCTAGCAAGGGTTCTTGGCCAGTGCAGCAAAACAGCTCAGCCAGGCTGTTCAATGGTTTAGGCCCCGTGGAAGTTTAGGGGTTAAATCAGGTTGCTAGATTTTAAAGGCCTGCTGAAAAGGGTTCAGCTTTTTGGGTTGGGCCTCTGCTTCAGGGTTCTGGAGTCTGGTTCTGGAGTCTGGTTCTGGATCTTCCTTCAGAGTGCTTCGCCAGTGGATCAGTTGATGAGTGAATGTGTGTCCTTTTGCCTGTCCTCAGCAGTCCCTATTTATCCATTTTCCAAAGTGGGTGGGGAGGCTGATTGTCTATGCCCAACCCTCTAAGGATCTGATAGGTCAAAGAATTCCCCCTCTCCTAATTTGAGAAAGGAACAGTGTGTCATGATGTGTCATGATGTGTCATGTTTATGGCTTAGGGAGAAAACCTCCCCTTTGTCTCTGTACATTATATCTTATTTTTCATAAAAAACATATTTACAATATGCACAACTTGTTCATAATACATATTTACATGATAGATTGACTAAGGTACGTTTCTGTCAAAGTCTCATGTTCCTACGAGTTTTGGTTAATAAATGAAAATTTTTCGCGCTTTTGGTTGGTTACACATTTTTGGATCTGTACAATTCTTTACACATACATGCACGTAACCTATGGGCATACGCCTGTAATTTTTCATGTTGCTAGCATAATCACAATAGCTACAATATTAAAAATGTCATGGTTCAGTCTCAGAACATCGCACAGATTCCAGATTAGTTTTAAACTGTGAGCGAATTTTTCATTTTACTACCCTATAAATCCCATATTTTTATCAGTTCCGTACAATTTGCTATAAGTCTTTTTCTAAAACATACAGTTACTTTAGGTCCAAATCCACATTTTAAGTCGGGCCCGCCTCCAAGGCTCGGCTGAGTCAGAGAGTCACATGGGCTTCTTCCTTCCAGGGCAGTTGATGTCAGTCAGACCCAAATTAGCATTTGCATTCAGCTCAAGGGAGTCCTTTGTCTACACTCAGAGCAACATGCCAGAGTGCCCCTCCCAGTTCCTATCACACCATCCTGCCAGTTTCTTAGCAGAGAGCAGGGGGAAGATTCCTTTGTTTGGGAGAAGGTGTGGAATGTCTTTGAAGCTCAGTGTGGCTAACTTTAACTTTTAAACACAATGTCTGCAATTGTCTCGACCTAAAATACAAATTACATTTTTAACAAATACATCAACCAATTTCTTAATTCAAGCCTTTTTAAAATATAGTTTTGAATTGTATCCACCTCTTAGGCTTCTGATAGCAAGTCTTTCTTTGGCATACTTTGAGTTCAATGTACAACTTTACATATGACAGGTTTTAAAAATCGCCAGCTTCTGACAGAGGTGAGAAACGGTATTGTGCCCATTTTCAACATAATTTTCCAAGCAAGCAATCTTCAATGTGGATTTTCTTCTGATAAGTGTACTTTTGTGGACATTGTATTTATGTGGATTATTGAAGTAGAATGATGTTTAACACCCAACAAGGAGGTTGGATCTTTTGGGTGGTTTGTGAGCCATGATTTTTGCAAATTTGACAACCAAGAAAAACGGATTCTCACACAGCTCTGTGTTTCTTTTGCAATCAGCCTTGCTTTTTGGGCAGCCAAATGATGGGTTTTGGCAGTGGTCTCCTGTGTTACCACTGAGATGGGCAAAAGTGGATGGCGGCCTGATTTTCACCCCAAAAGGGCCTCTTTTTCAGATTTTCACCCCAAAAGGGTGATTTTTAGCGAGCAGCATGCTTTCCGGCGGCCATTCTGATGTTCCTGATGCAAGCAATGCACAGTAATGTTGCAGGGCCTGGACTAGTGGGGGAAAACATCCCACAAGCATCACCGTTAATAAAAGCCTGGAGTGACTGTTGTGCGATGTACGCTGTCCATTTTATGTGATAAAATGCATTTCTACAATTTTAAATCGATGTGCAGTTTCACTCCTCATTTGCTGGGCCCCCAACATTTTTTAAGTTTCACTTCTTCTCTTTAGGCACATGTGAGGTAAGCAGAGATCTGTCTTTAGATGTTTTAGATGTCTAATGGCCACACTAATACACATTTTATGGGACCTGTGACCTGAAGGTCACAAGTGCTGCAGAACAAACCTGACTTGTTCGGATCTTCTCCGCATTTCTGATCTCAAAAGTATTCCTGCGTGTATTTTTAAGGAAGGGCTATTGATGGCTGAAGTCAACCAGACCTGAATCTCTAGGGCAACAGAGGGAGGTCCTGGAGTTTGGTTTCACATCTGGAGAGATGACCATCCATGTACCCTGCAGCAAACAGCCTGTAAACTCATACATACATGCATTATAAATGACATCTCAAAAGGCACACAGTTTCAAAAATATGTGTGGGTTGCTTTGAAATTGTCCATGTGGATGAGCTTGTGATAGGCAGAAACCATGTTCACACTTTGAAAGATGAGGGAAAAATGAACATGACATTCTTTTATTTAATTTATATGTAAAATGCTCTGTTTCATTGCAGCTGCGTGGCATCCCATTGAAGATACTGTACACTGCTGTTTCATAGGTCTGGGTGCAGCTCTCCATGGATTTGTCAAACCATCATTACCACATGTCTTTCTTTCACTTCATGAAATGCATTGCACACATTTTAGCATCTTTGGATTTTTAGGCCCACTTTCTTTCCTTCTGATTTGGGTCCCACAGGCCTTATGTCAGACATCCTTTCTGTGCTGGCCTCTGTGTTTTGGTGGGCATGCGCAAGTGACTCTGGCCTCTTTATTTCTGGCCTCCTGGAGCTATATTTCACCCCACAAGTCCCCTCCTGGCTCTTAGATTAATGAGACAGAAAGAAGAGCAAGGAGAGAGTGGGGTGTCCATTTCCTTGTGGCCTGGGTTCGCAACAGGGATCTCCTTTAGAGCACGTCTGCTCTTTTCCTGGTCCTGAGGGAGTGGTGCTCTGGTCTGCACTCCACTGAGTTATTTAATCTGTTGATAATAAAAGAGAGGTTAAGTATTTCATGCAGTACTGCTTTCCCCGGTATTGACGTGTGAATTGACAACAAAACAACAAGTTACATTTGACATTCCACAGCATAACAGTCTTGCATAATGACATTTACATTTATTAACTTCATAATCAGTATGAGTTGTTCTACTCCCTGTAAATGCGTGATTATCTACATCTGGGTTGCCATTCTTATCCTTTATTCTTCACATGGTTCCTGGGCTCTACCCTCACTTGGTTCTTCAATCAGTCGCAAGTTCTGCCTTTGATGACAGCTTTTCAACTGATTGAAATGAACCCATTTCTCTTCCATTTGTTCTCCTTTAGGGATGCAGATCTTATAGGCGACAGGTGAGATTTTATCTACAATTTCAAAGGTGCCATGCCAGGAGGGGAGGAACTTCCGCTCTTTGGTCTGGTTCCTTTAGAAATTGTTCAGGTAGACCCTGTCTCCTACTTGGTACTCTTTCTTGGTGGTCTTTAACTCATAGTGGGTTTTCATCCCATCTGCTGACTTTTCTAGATTTCGCTAAGCGTAAGCAAAAGCATGCTGAATGTGTTTTCATAAATTCTCAAAGTACTCATGAGTCGTGGACACGTTGATCAGGGTCTGCTCCTGATTTCTCTAGAGCAGATGCTGAGGAAACACGATTTGTTGTCCAGTCATGAGCTGGAATGGTGACATTTCTGTCACAGAAGATGGTGTAGACCTGATGGCCATCAGGACAAGCGGTAATCGGATGTTCCAACTAGGTCCAGAGTCTGCCACAAACTTCTTCAAGATGCCCAAATTCATTTTATTGTACCTTTCAATCCCCCCCCCCCCACCCACTCGAGGCTGGGTGTTAGGCAATGTGGAGTTTTCTCTTTACCCTGAGTATCTCCCACATCTTTTCATCACCTCACTGGTAAAATGACTTCCTCGGTCTGACTCAATCCTTTGGGGAAGGCCGAAATGCGAGATGATGTGATTGATCATTAGGGCGGCAGCGGTTTCTGCCTTGCAATTTGGGGCTGAGAGACATTCCATCCACTTGTTAAACAAGTATGTCATGGTCAACATGTACTTGTTTCCTCTACAGGAGCAAATCACAGGTCCAATAAAATCGACTTGCAAATCCGACCAAGGCAGTGTCATTCCTCTTTTATGTAGGGGAGTTTGGTGTGTGAGACAACCTGGCTCAAATTGAGCACACACAAGACACCCCTTCAAGTATAGGTCGAGGTCCTGACCCATGTCCCAAGATTTCCAAAGTTGTATGAAACTCCCTATTGCCGGCAGTGGCCGCGTCATGGGTTTGACTTAAGATAAGGCTTCGGAATGAGGTAGGTAGCACCCACTGGTCACATCAAAAGATGGACTTCCCTACCAACAAACTGTCTTGGATTCTGAAGATTTTGGAAAATGTCATCAACACCCGGAGATCCTCTTTCCCGATGTAATCGGATTCGGTGAGAGGAAAATTCACAGGGTATTCAATATGCTGCTAACATTTCCCAATAATTTGGTCCCCTTTTTGTGCCGTAATCAAATCAGCATCTTGGGTTTCCTTACCCCACTGGGCAGTTGAGAGTTCATTTTGGGCATGTGTTTGGGACCTGGTGACAGCAGCGACCTGGATTTCCCCCAACAGGGACTCGATTTCTATGAGATCCCTGTGGATGGCTTTGGGTTTGGCCAACTGGTCAGCCAAGTCATTTCCAGTTTTGTCTGGTCCCTCTATTCTGGAGTGACCTTTGATCCTTTTCCAATAGATGGTCATCTCATTAGTGGTGGCAAGATCCTCAATTGCTTGGATTCATTTGCCATGCTTGAGTGGTTTGTTATTCGCACACAGCATGCCTAGATGTTTCCAATTAATCAGGTGCTCCATGGACCCATTCCTAACAAAAACTGAATCGGTGATTAGGACCAGTTCTGTGATTTGGTGTTGCATGGCAGTGAGGATTGCTTGGTGTACTGCCATCAACTCTGCCACCTGACTACTGCAGAGACCTGTTTTGTACCCAGCAGAGGGCTCTGAGGCATCATTCAGCCAGGCATTCCCAATGCCAGCCACAAGTTCTTTTTCCCTGTAGCTATCAACATGGTAGGAGCACCCATCCACATAAACTGTGGGCATCCACTGGCACGTGTCTTACTCATAGACTTTGGGCAGGGAAGTAAGGTATGCCTCAATGTTGTCTTGGGCCTTTAGACTTTCGTCCTCTAGACAGTTTTCTTGTGCACAGTCATGCAAGTCAGCCAAACCTTGCGCTAGGGGACTCTTCTTGTTTTGGCCATATCTGACCTCCACAGGAAAGCCTTGCATGACAGAATACAGGAAGTCATTCTGGAATTACTCACGTTCCCTGTTCAGATTCGGTGACTTTGGTGATATTGCAAGGGCTGATGAGGAGTCTCGACAATTATGTGCTCCCCTGGATGAACGGGCAGTAATTCATCAACACCCACACCGTTGCCAGGAGTGCCTTTTCGCAATCGTAGAATTTTTCCTCCACAGAGGAAAAAGTCTTGCTCGCATACAAGATGACTTAGTTGTCCTTGTCGTGCTTTTGGTATAAAACTGCAAGTATTTGAGAACCCCGTCTTCAAGAAAAACGTCTTGTTTTTTATGGTATAAGACAAACAAGGCGCTTGGGAAAGGCTTCTCTTCAGTTGTTATGCTGCCTCAGCTGGCTCTGGGCCCCACTCCCACTTGACCCCGGCCTTTAGTAAATGGACCAAGGGTCATGTGACCTCTGCATATTCCTCTATGAACTTCCTATTATAATTAGTAAGTCCAAGAAGGCTTCGTATTTTACGCAGAGTCATAGTGTCTTTTCATTTCAATAAGGCTTCCACCTTTTTTGCCTGGGGACTGAGACCCCCAGGGTGATTTCATGACCTAAGAAGTTCACCCAGGTCTTATAACACTGTGCCTTCTGAAAGGGAAGTTTTGCTCCGTCTTTCTGCAACAGGATCGGAACATAGCGTATTTCAGCTATGCGTTCCTCCACAGTTGAGCTCTTGATTGAAACACCGTCTACATAGGCTAGGTTTCCCCTTTCACCCAAGTCGGACATGGCCTTATGCAGGAAGATGTTAAATTCATTGCCAGAGTTTATGTATCAAAAGGGGGTTCGGGTCTTCGTTATCTCTGCCCCTAGAAGGTAAAGGTAAGCTTGTAGTGGTCTTCCCTACTCACTGGTATTGTCCAGTAACAGTTGGTCAGGTCATTGGCGATATACACCATTGACCCTTGGATCTGGGCTAGTCCCTGATCGATGTAGGGAAGGGGCCATCTTGACATGTGGATCTGTTTATTTAACTCCCTAAGGTCTGCGCAAAATCTCCATTGGCTATTGGGTTTGAGTATCCCCAGTACTGGGCTATTAAAGGTACTGTGGACTGGACAAATTATCCCATGGGATTCTAAGTTCTTTATAATCTCTGTGAGTGAGTCCATAGACACAAGGGACAACCGGTATTGCTTCACAAATACGGGAGCCATACCAGGGTCCCTTGCTATGGACGTTGAATGTATCTCTGTGCGCCCACAGTCATACAAGTCCACAGCAAAGATCTCCTGAAAATCCCAAAACACCAGTTTCAGCTTCTGCCTTTGCATCTCGCTCTCACAGGCATCAGCGAGGTTGATTAGTTTCTCAACCATCTGCTTAAAGCCTGGAAATACTGCAGGTTTTGAGATTTTTGCGATATCCTCCAGTTGGGTGGAGAGATCTCTTGTTATGTTGTTTGCCTGGATATGTGGTTTCAAGGAGGCGAGGAAGTCACTGTTGACTTGAAATACCACCTCATCCTTCCTGATGTCACAGGTTACTTCTTCCCCACAATAAGGGCAGAAAGAATACACCAAGAAATTACCCCCTTGCGGGGTGAAAATCTTTTCTGCAGGGATATTGTTGTCACAATTGTAACAGTCATTTGGAATCTGTCCCATGATCTCGTTACCTAAGTCAATAGAATAATGTTGGGCATCAACCACCATTCCAATAAAGGTATCTGCGCCCAGAGTGATACTTCTAGGGTCGCTATATCCACCAATATTTGAATGGTGTCGTGTTCTATGTCAACTAGGGGTGTCGGATGTAAATACAAGCATTGCTGTTGAAGGTGATAATTCAAATTTATATAAGCGTCCTGGTTTTTTAGGATCCATTCTCGCTTAATTTTTAGGGGAATTGTGAATTGTCTTACCTGTCCTGAGATTGTGACCTCTTCTCCTATTTGAACTTCAAACACATAAGGCAGCAATTGAGCTGACCGAAATGCCTTCTCAGTGCTGTCAAAGCCCATGGGGCTACCCCCCCAGTCGGGACCAGGCTTTGCAAATAATTAGATCCAAATTAATTGTGAATTGATTGACAATGTCACTGCATAGGTAAAAGGCGGGGGGGACATATCTCACAACCCAACAATTATGTTCTATGCTTTTGTTGCCAATGAAATGTGTAGCATGCACTTGCTAGGCAGGAGATGTTTGGAATTTCGAGTTTCCAGGCCCATTTCCCATTTATCAATCAAATTAAACGTGGGAATGGTCTGATCTTTTGGGAGTTTCCTGAATAATGCTTCGCTGATGAAGCTTCTTCCATTATTAAGGCAAATCATTCTCTTCAAGGGGGCAGAGAAAATGTGCATTTTGTGCCAGCTTGGCAGTAAAAATGTTTTATTTTGAACTCCGAAACTGTGATCTTGGACAGTTTTCTGTGTCGAAGTCTGGGAATCTGTAAAGAAAATTTGGCACCCAGATATCTGTGGGATTGGGAAACCCCCCTTTTCCCCTGATTCTTTGCTGTCCCCCTTTTCCTGTTGACAGTTGCCCGAACCTGTTTGGGGGGATCTAGATTCATACCTCTGCTGCTCTCAGAAAGGGTAGCTATCCCTCTCAGGCATTGAGAGTTTCCTTGATAACCCTCCATCCTTGGTCTCCCTTCTCCCTGATCTATTGTCCTGAAAACAGGGAGAGAGAGGAGGATTGTTTTGGAAATTGGGGTGTGGAGGGTATCTGGGAAAGAAGCTTAAGTTAGAGGGTGGAGTATTTCTTACCTCCTTAGGGAAAGTTCTGAGGGAAGTTCTGAGGGAGGTTTCCTGGGGAAGTACTTACCTGATTGCACCACCCCCCTTGTACCAGGGGTATCCATACATACCCCAAGATGGGTCTCTTATCCTTGTACCCAGAGCTGATACAGGTGGCAGTGTCAGGCGGAGAGTTGGTTGATATCCTACCTAGCTACCACCCAATTTTAATGGATCAGAGGGTCTCCTCTGCCTCTCATTCTGCTGAATTGTGGGAGGAGTATTCGTGTAAAATGGGAGTATTTTTCACCTCTGCCACCTTTGCAGCAGCAGGGGTGTTTGATGGTTTGGGATTTTTGGGGTTATGTTTATTCTCAGATGGTTTTTGGACTTCATAAATCCAGGTGGCCTGTTCCACCACCCAATCCAGGGTCCTTCGTCCGTGGAAGTCCCTAATCAGTTGAGTCATAATATATTTCGGGAGTGGTGGAAATAAGTATTAATGAACTCCCGGCTATTTGTGGGCATCTGTTTAGAGGTTTGGGCAAATACCCGCTTCAGTTCTTACACAAACTCTCTAGGTGCCTGTTCTTCTCCACACTGCAGGTCGTAGGCCGCTTTGCGGGCCTCCTGAGGGTTGCTGTTAACAGAGAAAGGCTTTAAAATGGCCACCTTATAGGTGGGCCATCTTTGGTGATCTTGATCATCCAGCCTTGCAAAGAAGCTGGAGTATTCCGGGGAGCATGCCTATTTGACAAACTCCATAGAATTGTGATAATTTTTGATGCCAAATTACATTATCATCTGGTCATACAATTCTAAATGCTCCCATGCTACTATGAACGTCACTAAATCTACAACGTCCCATTGGCTACACAAACTATAGGACCCCCAACTAGGTGGTCCCCTACAATTGTTTGGCTACTAACCCCTGTCAGTACTTTTCCACCTACGTGAGCAGCATGCAGACTTGAACAACCAGGTGCGGATGAGTTTCGTCTTAACTTGTTTCCCACCAATTAGCATATCATCCATCATCACCTCAAGAGTCAAATGTCAATTAGTGCTTTGAAGTTGGCCTTGAGTCTGTACTGTTCTCTGGGACTTTTTAAGGAGTATGGGTACCAGCCAGCTTCCGTGCGTAGGTGTGAACATCTCCTCATCCGATTTCCTTCTAACATGTGACCAGACACCACAAATTGAGCCTTTTCATGTATTTGATTTTATTCTTTAATAGTCCTCTGACATCTTTTGCTCTGCTTGACCTCTCCAAACAGGAGCTTCTGTTCTTTCCCGTTAATTGTATCCAATGTCAGCCAATTCCAGTTCTGATAAGACCTTCGCTTTCGTGGCTCAGCCAACTCCTTAGCTGAAATATATTCTGTTTAATTCAATTGCTTTTGTAAATGCGACACTTGAATTGAGGCCTTCCTCTTTGTTCAGGACTGCTTTATATGTAGTTGAAACATCCATTCTTTATTTAATCCATATGTACCTATGAGGTATATATGTATATGTTGGCGCTTGCCGCGACTAACTATTTAAAAGCATTTGGCTAGGCTTCATGATTGCTTTTCTGCTTGTGTTTCATTGCATCTGTACACATTTAAACAAACTAAAAATCTTCATCAGGTTTGTGGCATAGGTTTCTTCATATTGATCCCAAGATGTCACTTATCCTTGGTACTTCTTTATTCTTTATAAATCGTCTGACTCTTTGGTCTGGTTATCTTCTATATGGAGTCGATGCAGCTTTGTATGACGTCACCATTCATCCTTGTCTTTTAGTTTCTTTGCTTCATCAGGAATCTTATTCAAATGACCATTGTATTGTCTTGGATGTAGGTATGGTTTCCTCAATGGGTACTTCACCTCCCATATTCTCTTAGGTATAGGTATTCTTATGGGTACTGTACAGAGCCCTAGCTCTTCTCTTTGCTGGTTTATCGGTTCAGTATACATCACATACTTTGGTTCATACGTTGTAGGTAATGTAGGCGGGGCCAGTGGAGTGGGGGTACTTGGCTCCTCCTCTACACTTTGTTGCATTGAACAACACTGCACTAAGAGAAAAGCACTGGGGGCAAGTGAAGCATAACTGTGCAGCGTGCTCCCTTTGCCAACAGTTTTACAGCTCCTCTTCACTATATCTGCGATCCTTCTTCTTGGGTGTATTCCTTTGGTTAACAGTGGTTTTTGAGTTCTCAAACTCCCATCTAAAGAAAGTGCAAACTGAACTCTAAGGTACTTTCTTGAATTTTTTGTGACTTTTACCAAAGTCACTCCCCTTTAGGGTTCTATCTGTCAGGTTCCGGTTCCAGTTCCCCCTTCTCCTCACCTGAATACTCGGAAGTACTTTCCTTAAGTGCTGTTTCAAGCTTCTTCTTGTCCTTCTTTCTTTCTTTGGGCGGACTTTCCTTTAGTCTCCGTCCTTTTCTTTCGTGTAAATAAGGTCTGGCCCCTTCAGAGGCCACCGTAACAGAGATGAGAACCTGCTCAAGGGGACCTCCAGGAGGGCCAGCCTCGCCCCAGGGAAAAAGCCGGGAGGCAGAAGAAACCCTGGTTCTGGTGCTTTGCAGATGTGGGGAAAGTTGAGTTTCCAAAGACCAAAGTCCTGAGATGATCCAACGGGATGAGAAGGGCAAAAGAAATAAGAGGATGGAACCTAATAAAAAAAAAGGAGGAAGTACCAAAAATACAGAGAGATAGCACTAGAGCCAACAAGGGAATTGCTATGGAAACTGAAAACCTATACAGATGGAATCATAAACAGAAATAAGTAGGAACGGACAGGCGCCGTGAGCCTATGCTGAGAATCACAATGAAAGTACACAAACACAAAGTAAACTCGTATGTAAAAAGAAATCAGCTATGCAGAATAGGCAAGCTCCGCGAATGTATGGAGCAGAAATGGGAGTCGCGAGAGCAACTCGCGTGTAGAATGAAGAAAGGAAGCAGTGCGGAACGGCAGGCGCCGTGAAGGTAGGAAGGAGAAATGAAGTCGCGAGAGCAGTTCGCGTGCAGAACGAAGAAAGTAAGCAGTACGGAACGGCAGGCGCCGTGAAGGTAGGAAGGAGAAATGGAAGTCGCGAGAGCAGTTCGCGTGCAGAACGAAGAAAGTAAGCAGTGCGGAACGGCAGGCGCCGTGAAGGTAGGAAGGAGAAATTAAAGTCGCGAGAGCAGTTCGCGTGCAGAACGAAGAAAGTAAGCAGTGCGGAACGGCAGGCGCCGTGAAGGTAGGACGGAGAAATGAAAGTCGCGAGAGCAGTTCGCGTGCAGAACGAAGAAAGTAAGCAGTGCGGAACGGCAGGCGCCGTGAAGGTAGGAAGGAGAAATGAAGTCGCGAGAGCAGCTCAATGAGAGAAAGCAATGCAGAACGGCAGGCGCCGTGAATAGAGATATGGAGTCTAAGCTAGCGGAAAGAGGAAAACAAACAGGCGAACCGAAGTAGAGTAGCAGGGAAAATACAGCGAGTAGCCGTAGAGGTTAGAAAGGACTGATAGCAACGATACTATAGAATGACAGAATTGAAATCACGAGAGAAGGATTCAGAAAAGCGGAGCGCAGTAACGAGAGGTAAACAGATACAACGCACTGGCTGGAGGGGCGGAGCCGGAAGATATAGTGCGTGCTGCCATTTTGAATGAGGACTAGAACGTTACCCTGAAAAGGTCACTGCCTCCAACCCTTCCAAAGTCTCCACCTGCCGATCCTGACACTATCCTTAAAAGCTTCTCCCCTGTAACATACTGCATTACCATTGATGATATTAAGAGTATATGTTTATACATGTACTATGCAGCCATTCCCTCAGTGTATGTTGTTGTATGCTATACACACCTTTCCTACAGCCTGCTCCCCATTTGGACTGCTCTTCCATGCGTACCCCTTTGAGAGTCAGGCAACATACCATGAAGCAAGCAAAGCACTGATCCAAGCACTCTTGTATCCTGGCAAGGTTAGGGCCAGACCACAAAGAGGTAGATCCCATGTACGGGCAGGGCAGGTGGACTTGGGCTGATCACAGTGGGTTACAGCACAAGGAGGAATGAAACACAGGACAATAGTAGTAAGGAATAACTGCTGAAGAAGACGACGAAGGCCATGACCAAATCAAATGTCGATGGCCGTGACCAGAGAATCAGGACCACCACGAGCAAGACTTTGTTGAAAAATAGTGACTTCCAGCTATTGAGGCCAAATGCCCCGAGGCAGTGGGCCGACCCTGTAGGTAACGGTCCACCACCCAAGTTAAGGGCCCAAGCGCAGCTAGGGTGCCTTAACGAGGGTGGAGGGCCGTTACTTACAGGGTAGGCCCGCCGCCTTGAGGAATATCACAATTAGCACCTGTGTAGTTCTCTACACATGTGGTCATGTTTTCTTTTAAATGGAAAGTAATTTCTCTCTGTGAACCTCTTGGCGTCCCATTCATGGAGAGAAAATACTATACCAACATGGCCACCATGGAATAGGAAAGTGAGCTCCATATGGAGCCCCTCGTCCATTTCCATGGCAGCCAAAAGCAGCAGAGACAGGAGCGGGATGAGCTCAGGTACGTGGGAAAGTTGGATTGGGGGAGGGAGAACAAAAAACAGGCTTACGGGGGGAGGATGGCGGGCGACAGAACCGGCCATCAGGCGGCTTGGAATGCGGGATAACACTAGCAGTGCCAGCCCGCGTTCCGTGGCTCCTGATTGGTTGGCACCTTGCCCCTGGTAATGCAAAACAGAACAGTATCACAGCATCAACATTGTGCAGGCTTGTGTTTTTTGCACACAACTGCACTCAGGCTTGTGCGCGCTGGACCAATAGGAGCCAGCGATGAACCCTGCTGCCCTCCAAACTACTCTCCTAAATAGGTGTGTGATATGAATTCTAGTCTTAATTGCTAGAATGTGAACCCTTGTCAGCCACATATGCCGACAAGGGTCCGTCTCGTTTGTTGATCAATCTGACACTCTATATTTCAAAAAGAACAGTACATTACTTAGTACGAAGTATGCTATTAAGAAACACGTACAGTTTGGTAATCTAGAAACGTCTGTTTCACAATTTATTATAAACAATTCGACAAATACACAAACGAAAAAGTTTTTTGTGAAGGAATATTATTCCCAAATTGTTAATTCAACATGGACTCAACGTGCTAAAACAAAAACAAAAGCATTTTAAGATATTAGCATGAAATAATTTAACATGCATAAAATCATTTAATACAGTTGAGCTGCTATTTGGTCATTCATAACAGGTCTGTATCTGAAAATGCAATCAATACAAGAAATGGTTACATTTGTTGCCAGGTGGTACAAATTATTCAGACTCAAGAAAAAAAATGTTCAAGATTATGCTTGATAATTAATAAATCTACTCGGGGTCCAACATATAACTACAAACACTCAATTCAAATGAGCTATGTGCTAATACAAAGTCCACCCGCTTACCTCACATTACACCACTAATTGACAACATTCACGAGCATGTTAGGAATCGTATATCAACATCAGTGAGTTATACCTTATCATACGTTGGTTATGCCAGGCGTGGGATAGCATTATCGTGACATCTGAGCCGGCCGTTGACGAATGACAGTCAGGACCTATTGGCTTTGCCAAAGCTTGTCTCACTTGCCACTAGAAATGCCCAGCCGATTAAGCGCAGATTAGTGAAGGCTAAATGTGGACTGGGAGTTCAGAATTGTATTGTTCAAGAACGGACATCAAGCACGGATGGACTTCCACCCAAGCTACAGTACTTGCCATTATGCCTCGAACCAGCAGCAAAGCAGCAGCCTCGCCTCAGTAGTTGGTTCTCACGACTCCAGACCTTTGATGGCCCTAACAGCAGTGTTCTGATCTTTTGCAGCTTCCGTAGCTGTTTCAGTGCAGTAACACGATGAAAGGAGGTCAGCACAGGCCAGTCTTGCATACATCTAATAGTGAGCATTCATCACCGAGAAGCAGAGTTGAGATCAAATGCAAAGACCAGACAAAGTAATTACAAGTCTGTACCAAGGAGCGGGACTGAGTGTATAGGAAAAGGCATTTAAACATTCGTTTAAAATTCGATGTTTTACTATACAAGGAAGGTGAAAACGCCCAAGATGGTGGCAGAGCAGTTTTATGACAGGAAAAAGAAAATGTAGCAACACAGGACGAGGTGTTGCATACATTTGCTTTGCTATACTCACAGTATCACCTACCTTAGAGTTAAACTGCAGCCACATCCTGTCCTTTCTGGGATTACCATGAACCAGGGCCTTTATGAATGCATTTATTGGTAGGCCCACAGGTCTGTTATTGCATTATACACGGGGTGGGAAAGTGTGCTCGCGGGGTGGGTGGAGTCGCTGTGCGCGTGGTGTCACTGGAGTTGTGGGGGACATACCACTGCACGTGTCCTCAGTCCAAAAGCCCACGGAAGTCGCGATTGGAGGCGCTGAAGAGCAAGCGCTATAGGCTGAGGAAAGCACAGGGCCTGGCCAAACCCAGCATTTGCCATTTTGTGGGATCTTTTTAATTGGCTTTTGAGAATGTGCCAATTGCAGACGCCTCTAAGGTTTTATGAAAAGAGTGCCGCCCTTTGTGAAACGGTGGAAGACTTTAGGTGCACACCCAACGGAGGACATGCTTCAAGGAGCCCCACCAGAGCTAGCATCAGCAGGTGGGCAAGAGGTATAATTCCCCTACACCACCGCTAGGACAATAGCGAGCAGTAGCGAGTGCCATGTCATAGCCCCACGAGCTTACATATTTCAGCAGGTGTTTAGGAATCCAAGAAAACTGGTCTGCACTGAAGAGCAAACACCTAAAACAAGCCACGTGCAACCAAGGTTCGTATCTTCGAGTGGCAGCAAAGTTTGAACGTTCTCCCAGATGATGGAAAAAAGGTAAAACCTTGTCCAAGAGCTACCTCCAAACACAAGCTAAATTGGGGAAGTTCTTCGGGGCCCACAGATTCATTTAACCATTTGTCCGCCGTTGCAATGTGAATACACATCGCACAAAACGATTCTGTTTGACCCTTTGTGGACATTATTGCAGATAAGCATAAACCTAACACCTGCATACACAAAGTGCACACGATCACAGGAATGGGTTGAAAAGATGTATGAACAGCCAGTTAGTTGAAACCCACGCAGGATTGGTCTGTAGAAGAGGACTATAACATTCATCACCCTTCAAGGGATAACTGACACCTTGCAGCGATGGACCTTTACAAAAGGAGGGCTCAGTGAATGTGCTTCAGTCATGATACCCGGGCCCTGCTAGGCAGACTTCACATCTCCCATTGTTTGCCATAAATACACGGCCGACCTAACATTCAGTTCCCTCTTTAAAATGATTTTCCCCATGAAGGAACTCTTTATGTGTCTGGCAGCCAGAGCACCGATTATATGAAGCAGGCATTCCCATGATTGTCCCGGCAGGCCACTTGCAGCCCTTCAGACCGCTGGTTGCTGCCTACCCCGACTTCCACGCATGCTCTGGCTTTACTGCAAAGACTGGCACCTCAATGGTGCAGGTGATAAGGGGGCTGCTTGCTTCCAAAGTTGTGCAGTTCTCTGCTGAAACTATGAAGTGCTGTTTACTTTGCTTGTCGACACTAGGATCGACAGGGCCTGCCACACATGGGGAGCTAAGTGGGGGCATCAGCCAAAGGCAGAGAAAAGGACTGCGAACATGAGTGAGCTAGAGAAACAATTGGGATTGGGGGGGGGGGGGGTACAAGCATTGACAAAGCTTTTCGTTTTGGCTGGTATTAAATCATACTTTGTTGGCACGCAGTTAATGCTTTTTCCTTTAACCCTTAACTGCCAGGCTGTTATGGAAGTCTATTTCACAGTAACAAGCGCCGCGATGCCTTCGGGCTGCTGCGCGCTGTAGAAATCTGAATGAATAAATAAACAAATAAACAAATAAACAAATAAATATGTACCTTCGCCCTTAAGGGGTATGCAGCCTTGCAGGTGCCCCTATCCTATAACAAGCATAGTAGTCAGTGGGTGGTCCCAGTAATGCCGCTCGCTGACTGTTAATGCCTTACATGCATGGTGATTTCACATCTAAAGTGCCTCTCACATGTCCAGTTTCTGTCACCCTATGCCAAGTGAATCCTCAAATGCCCCAGTATCCCATAATGCCTTATACACAAGATCGTGTCACCATGTGCAGCCTCACCGGTCCTGTCACTGCCAACCACACCTTAAAAGCCTCACACAGTCCAAAGTTAAATGATGGCATCCTATGCATGATATAGTGTCCACATTTAAGGTGCAGCCCCACATGTAAATAGTCACTTATAATGTGTAGTTGATTGCAGCCTACGCCAAGCGTAGTCCCGGTTCTGAGGTCGACATTACTTTCACTGAATTTTTTACTTCAAAATGCGTACTGATACCCCTGGCGTCTTCACTCCCCGCCCCTCCTTACGATATACTATCTCCAAGCCCACCATCCTCATACTTGTTGGAAAAAATGCGTTAAAAAATGTCGACCATTTAACTTTTGGTCAAAAAGGTGAGTACCCAAATGCCATAGTGTTGCCATCCAAAATCTGTAAATGCAAAATAGGTATGATGTAGCCACCAAAGCTACTGGTGCAATTTGCTTTAAAGTGCATTATAGTCATTTGTTCATGTGTTACTAATGTTACCTACCCAATGTGTTTAAAAATGCACAATTTGTCACAAGTTTCAATAAATTTTCTTTGGGGACAACCACCCAGCAAGCATATTTAAGTCGTTTCATATTTTTATCAATAAGACTGGCTTGATGAGATTTAGGGACCGATTCATGGAAAAGTGTGCATTTCCTCCGCAATTGACACACGCTGAGAATGACACTGCATGAGCCTTCGTGCAGAATAAAAATGCATGCCCTGTGTATTCATGGAATCTACTGCGCAAAGTAACTGTATTTGCAAGTCGCGCCCGGAACGCCACCGACACGCCCGCACGCAAAGCATAAACAGCTAGAACAGCTACATTTGCGTGCTCACCCGGGCACGATTACACACACCCTTCAAACAGTGTGTGGGGTCCCCTGCAAGCAGGCCGGCATCTCAGGGATCTTGCGCAGGGTTCCAGGTAACTTGCCAGCACCCCAACAACATGTGTATGATACTTCGTAACTCACATAAAACTCAGAAAATCTGCGTGAGAACCCCCATAAACCATTCCTGCACCCCACCACACTACGCACGTGCACCCCTAAGTTAGATCGGAACCCCCATCTGCATGCACACACCCCTAAATCAGGCATGCAATACCACCTCTGCACAGTGATTCCTATGCGCAAGTGCCTGTATGCCTGCCTTAGGGTGGCCTAGAGATCAAGGGATTTGCATGGCCATTTCTCGGCTCAGAGGCTGCGCGGGTGGTTCTGTGAATACATGTCGTTTGGTCCAATTGTGGGTGTGCGAGGGACTGCCTGCAGGCCGTCCCTCATAACATCCACCTTTTCGCATGTTCTTTCCAACTTTCTGTTTTCCGCCCCCTTCCCAGTCCTCTGCGCAAGCCACACTCGCGCTCTGCGTGGTCTCTCGCACAAGGCGCTTGACAGCTCGCAGAGATGTGCCGAGCCTGCACGAACTCCACGAATCGTCAAACAGGATTGCGCACGCAGTTTGTCACGCAAGTCCCCTATTTTCCACGCAAATAATTCCATGAATCGGGCCCTTAAAGGACACATATTTACATTTTAGGACATGGAAAGGCCTACAGGAGTTGGGCAGTGGCCAGCAATTAATGTGGCCTCCAAAGACCACACCAAACGTTTCGGCCCCATAGGACATCTTTATGAGTACCTCTGAATGAAGAATGACTTCAGATGTTTTGGAAAATGGCTCCTGTGACCCTTCACCATTTACAGTGCTGGCTGGAAGGGGCAGCTTGTCTGTAATGGTAGATAGATCGCCAAATCACACATTATAGAGTAGTATCAAAAATGTAAAGGACAACATGGTTTCCCTTTAGATTCAGTTCCTCATCACGCAAGCCCAAAAGGGCATACAAAGCCGGGGTCTTTTGCTTGCCCAGACTTGCATTGTCTATTGGCAATGATGGCGAGGGAATGCAGGCCTAACTATGCTTAGGAGTTGCTTCTACAACTCCCTGCACATGTAGGCCTTTGTGGGAAATGAGATGGAGGCTCTCCGGGTCCATATGTATGGAACCATGAAGCTCTCACATGTTCCTATCTGCATGGAGTGCAGGTGCCAGAGGCTTTGACTGAAGAGTCCAGAGCTGGAGAGCAAGCGGTAAGAAGAAAAAAAAAATGTTGTATGTTGGTATGCATGCGTGGATGTCAGATGTGTATGTGTATGTGTGTATGTATGTATTTATGTATGTATGTATGTGTATACGTGAAGGGGTGTCTATATAGGTGCAATATTAGAGTTCAGCGTGAATGAGTGTTAATGCACATGTAAATGAGAATTGTGACGAATCCTGAGATACCGTTACTGCTTTAGATGGGGAAGTCCCTTTCCATGAGACCAGGGTGGTGAGGCCGCTACCTGAAAATCCTCCTCGCTGGGAGGATCTCATGGGGAGGGAAGACCCCCTTGAGAGTAATTGCCACTTCAGGAGAATGCAGTATTCCCATAAACCTCCCACCATCCCTCAAAACCCCTCCAATTCCCCATTACCTGTTACTTTCATTTGCTGCAGTACCATATCCCAAGTGAGAACAACTGGGACGAGGAAGAGGACACAAGGAATGATGATCACTTGCCAGAACCAGTAAACAAGCTCTAGTTTCCAGACACTTCTATTGGCCAGCTGTCATTCAAAATGGGAGAGGGGAGAGAACAATGGCGTATTGAATTTATCACGGACCCGAGAACACAGCAGATCCAGGGTGCAGTACGGCAGACGGTGTCCTGGAGGGAAGCACGCTCACAGGTGGCCCACGATGCGGAACGCAGACCGGAGGTGAGGCAAGGCACCCACCGGTAAACAAAGCGGCTGGGGTGCAAACAGACCGCTGGAAAGCTGCAGAGAAGGGATGCAGAAGACCCAGAGAAGGTCCTGAGAAGCTAGAAGAGCCGCCAAAGCTCTTGGGAGAGGCGCAAACAGCTTGAACATTATAGCCAAACAAACTACATGTATGAGGGTGTCTAACCACAGGGCGGGGAGGAGCCAGAAAATGCAAGGGGCTAGAAGCGAAGTGGAAAGGCAATATTCATAAGGGGAGAGTAAGCAACTAACGAGGGTCTGGGACCCAGATAAGGAAGGCATACCCCTACCAGTAACGAAGGGGGATACAAACTTTACAAATACCAGAGGCACTCACAGACCTTGGCAAGAGAGTAAACTAAGGCTGTGGATAGACGGAAGATCATGCCAAGGGTACGTTGTGTATGATCAAGTGAAGGGGCTCTAGTACCCACATAAGCAAAGCATACCCCGACCAGGAAGAGGTGGGAATACGAACTTTGCATATAGAAGTAACATTCACAGACCTTAGCTGGAGAGTAAACCAAGGATGTGGAACAAAAAGAGAATAGAGAAGGAGAACATTGTGAACAACCACATGAAGGGGGCGTGGGGCCCAGTTGGGGAAGTATTCCCCGAATTGTAAGCAAGAGGAATACAGAGTATGTGTGTACAAGGGATACTCGGGGACCTTGGCAGTAGAGTAAGACAAGGCCTTGCATGGAAGTGAATACAGACAAAGGGAACTGTGAATCCAGGAATGTTGAATACCCGACTTGGCAGAAAAGCGCACCAAGAGGAGGGGTACTGAGAATTGGGTCTTGAGCCCTCATCCCTGCTTGGCAAAGGTGTCCAGGTCACTCTCCATTGTTGCAGAACCTGGGAGACAGGTTTATCAAGTAAAAGACAAAGACTTGTCTCAACTGCTGAAGATGCTGGAAAGACTCTGAGGAAAGGGTAACAACCCCTGGAGTCTTGTGGAACCTTTGTTTGTTTTATTACACCCTTTTGGAACTTTTGTTGTGAACTGCAAAGCTGGGCTGCAAGTCGACAGCCAAGCGACATTACAGGTTAGGATTTAGACACAGGATGACCATTACTTTGGACATTCTGACACACACAGTTTCATTAGATAGTTTTGTTGAGTCATGGAAACCCCTGTGAGGGGTAAGGCTAGTTAAGATTTCCTCCAACCCTCCCATTTCTTTGTTAATTAAAGTCTTTGCCAATCAACATGCCACCTTTGTTTCTGTCTCTTACTCCTAGACCCTCAAAGAATGCAGTGTGGATGTCCTGGGTGTGCATGTGAATTATTGATTTAGAAAAGCTGAATGGGTTTGTGACTGCTTGTGTGAATGTGTGTGCGTGCCCGGAAAAGCTGGTACCCGGAAGGGCATTGGTGCTCACATCCAGAAAGTACATGTTTTCTTACTATGGCATCGCCTTTTACAAAGGCATTAAGGGCAAAGCCAACATGATGAGTGCTCTTACATGGGGCTGACTGGAGCATTTCTGCAACAAGCAAACACATGTTTTCTTACTGTGACACGGCATTTTATAATAGTGGTGGTAAGCGCAAAGTCAACATGGTGAGTGTTCTTACATGGAAATGGAGGCATATGTGCAGTAAACAAAGGTATGAATTCTGACTGTGGCATGGCATTTTATACTGGGGTTAAGGGCGTAGCCAACATAAATAGTGTTCTTACATGGTGGAGCTTTCGTTCATCCAGCAAGGACATGCTTTCTTACTGGTGTTTGGTGTTTTATACTGGTGTTAAGGGCAAAGCTAACATAAATATTCTTACATGGGAGGGGCATTTATGCAGCTAGAAAGGGCATGTATTCTTACTGCTG
The DNA here is from genome assembly GCF_040938575.1 of Ambystoma mexicanum. NCBI lineage: Eukaryota > Metazoa > Chordata > Amphibia > Caudata > Ambystomatidae > Ambystoma > Ambystoma mexicanum. Next base: position 243,804,179 of record NC_090928.1, on the reverse strand, counting down.
CATGGAACTTTGTACTGGAGTTAAGGGCAAAGCCAACACAATGAGTGTTCTTACATGGGGGGGGGGCAATTGTGCAGCCAGCAAAAGAATGCTTTCTTACTGTGCATGACATTTTATACGGCTGTTACGAGCATAGCCAAAATGATGAGTGCTCTCATATATGGAGTCGGGAGGTGAATTTGTGCAGCTAAAACAGACAGGTTTTCTTATTGTGGACTAGCACTTTATACTGGTGTTAATGGCAAAGTCAACATGAGTGTTCTTACATATGAGGAGGCTCATTTTGCTGCCAACAACATATTTCTTTACTGCAGCATGACGTTTTATACTGGTGGTAAGAGCAAGTCCGACATGATGGGCATTCTTACATGGGGTTAGGAATTTGTTCTTACTGTGGCATGGCCTTTATGCTGATTTTAAGAGCAAAGCCAACATGAAGAATCTTACATTTGGGATGAATGTGTGCTGCCAGGAAGGACATGGTTTTTTACTGGGGCATGGCACTTTTTGCTGGTGTTATGTGATAAGTGTACTTACATGGGGTGGGGGGGCATTTCATCAGATAGCAAAGACATATTTTCTTATAATGATTGGGCATTTTTTTCCTGGCGTTAAGGGAAAAGCCAACATGATGAGTGTTCTTCCATGGCCATCTTGGCTTTCATTGATGCAACCAGCCTGTTGAGCTTTTCTTACCATGGCATGGCATTAGGTTGCTGGCATCAAAGGTAAAGCCAATATGAGTGTTCTTATGTGGCCATACTTGATTACGTTGGTACAGATAGTCTTGACAGTTTTTATTTTTTTACTGTACCTTGGTATTTTTTACTGGCATCAGGAGCAAAGCACATGGGTGGCGGGGTGGGCATGTGAAGCCAGCAAAGACATGTTTTCGAACTGTACAGTGTCTATCCCTGCACCGAATTGTACTACTGCCCTATGTATGCATCCATTTTTGCATCAAAGCTGTCTTGTAATGCACCCAGATACCTTAGGGTGTGGTGCGCTATATAAATCAATAAATCAAATTAAATCAAATCAAATCAAACCCTGTGGAACTTTTGCACTCTCACAGCCTCCTTGCTCCAATCTGTCCTTTTGTTTGCCCTGCTCTTTTTCTATCTCTGTGCAGTACGGCCTACTTCCCCATATCCTTTGTGACATGTTGTTTATAAATGAACCCTTGATCAGGTAAGCTAAATCCTAGGGTGGGCAGGGCTACCAAGTTTGCTTATCCTGTAGCCTTCTTTCATTACTGTTTGTTTGTTTGCAGCCTCCCAGAAAGCCTACCTAGTGGCTTTCTGATCTTCCACAGTAGTTGCTCTCCTAGGGCTTTTTTCTTATCTCTCTCAGCAGCTTGTTAGTGGGGAAGGTTTTCTTATCTTCTTGGGTCCCAACTGGTCTGCTCGTTCCCAGAAGTATAAGTCGTGACAGACTGAGGAGGTTTTATTTTTAGCCCTTGGTCTCGGAAAAGATATGGAGGGATCTGGGGATCTGGTGACTGTGTTGAACCAGGCCATTGCTCAGTTATGCATTGACATGACAGCCGCCAATGTGGCTCTAAGTCTTTGCATAGACACTATCCAAAGTGCTTGTTAGCTTCTAACCATTGACGATTACTTCGGGGGTATTGATGCTATCTCCTGGGGGACAGATACCCAGGGCGCCTTCCCCTGTTTTTGTTCCTACACCATTTACCTTGGCTCCTCCTAAACGGTTTCTTGGGGACCCTCGGAAATATTGTACGTTTATAAATCAAAGTAATCTGGATTTACAATGCCGGCCTGCCACTTTCCCGGACGCAACCACCAAGGCAGCATTTATGCTTTTGCATCTTTGTGGCCTGGCTGCAATTTGGGCTAATCCGTTTTTGGAGGCCAATAGCCCGGTCTTACATGATTTTGACGCTTTGTTGGAAGAAATAAACAGGGGTGTTTCATACCCATTATAAGGCCCCGGCACGTGATATTGAGTTGCTTCATCTAAATCAAGGAAAGTGCGGCGTCCTGGAATACGAAGCCCATTTTACTCAACACGTCAGCAGAAACCACAAGACCCCAACACAAAAAGGCTGCTGTTTTTTATTATTGCCTCAGCGATAGTTTTAAAGATGCTCTTGCAGTAATCCCCTCTTTTTACCCTGAATGAGTGGATCTGGTGCTTCAACCTGATGCAAGAGGAATGGAAAGAGGGGGTGAAACACATTACACAGTGGCGCCTTCAGTGGGAATAGAAGGGCCTCTCAGGGCAGCACCCTCTGACGGTATTGGGGAACCCATGCAGATAGGGGGGTTATGTGGTCCCTTAACCCAGGAAGAACGTGAAAGAAGGTGGTCCAGCGATGCATGTTTGTACTGTGAACAAACTGTTCATTCTATCAAGGAATGTCATCGGAGACCCAAGAAAACGTCAGGTTTTCAAGAAGGCTCATCCCGAGGATGGGGTGCGTGGATGAGCCTTACTCAAGACCAGACCCCACTCGATCAAGATGCTTCCAATCTCACATTTTTTTATCTTGGCTGTCTTCACGATTTCTGACAAAGCCCCCTTACAAGGCAGAGTACTCATAGACTCAGGTGCTACCAGCAATTACATCGATATTACTCTAGCCGAATCCATGGGAATCCCGTTAATTGATAAAAAGAACCCAAACCCATACGTGCCGTGGATGGGCCGGTACTCACTTCAGGCCTAGTGTGGCAATGTACTGTGAATATGATGATGAATTTGCCTACCGAGCACCACAAATAGATTGCTTTTGACGTATTAGCTGCACCTCAGTTCGCCATTATTCTAGGTATCCCCTGGCTTCAGTTACATAAACCTTGAATTGACTGGGTCTCCAGAGTAGTTGACTTCACTTCATGACATGCCAGGATTCATGTATATTGGGTCTCAGTGATGCTCCTATGCCCTGTCAGGCACTTGTTTTTTTTCGATTGGGCCATTTATTGGTGCCCTAGGGCAGGTATGTTCCCATTTATAAGGAATATGTGGACATCCTCAATAAAGGCCAAGCCTAACAGTTGCCCCTCACAGACGCTATGATTGCCCACTTGACTTTTGTTGGTATGCAAGTGCAACGTCCTAGGTAGGTGAAGAGATTTAGACTGCAAAAAACATTTTATCAGGTGTCCTAGTGCTAGCTGTTCTTTTTGGGAGCATCAGAATGTGCATATACCCATTTTGTAATTAGGTTTGACACATATAAGAAACATCATATAGTTGTACAGAAAGAGCAACAATGTAGTCACGTTGTGGTTGCAGAATTTAAAGATAGGGGGATGTATTTTGTATTTAGTGGTAGTGTACATTGTTATGTTTTAAGGGATGTGTGAGTAGGTAGCTGACATAGGTAGGCATGTGAGCTGGAGTCAGAGAAGTGTTGCAGTAAAGGCGAGGCCCGCGGACTAAGGTAGCACGAGTTCCGCCATGTTGGATTTTAGGGCAGGTTGCAGGGTGCTTTTTGTAGAATTATGAGAAACAGGCCTTGCGTGGAGCTATGGCTCTGTCTAGTTGATGAGATGACTCCCTCTTCCTTCCTCCCAGAGAGAGGTTATGCTGTCAAGCTCATAGGCAGCCACACTGTGTCGATAACAATTAATTGAGTCCAGCTGCAGAGCTCGAAGGAGTTGGAAAAGGAATGTTGGGTCTGAAGGAAGGGTGGGGATGCGCCTTTTGAAGACTGCATTCATGTGAGCAGGGCCTGGGGTTCTATGATGACAAGAGGCCTGGTGAAGATTTAGAACACTACTGACCTCACCCGAAGAGCAGCCAACCTATTTGAACTGCAGGCACCACACTCTAGGGATCAATAAATAAGTGCAATTCAAACATAGGAGTGGTACGCCGATCACGTCATTCATGGGCACCTGGGTTGCCAAAGATATAAGGGGTGATACGTGCTAGGCTCTACCATGATTTGGGACGGAAGGGACAGAGGTGATACCAATAAATGTATCTACAAGGTTAGAGAGCTGTATGTGCGTGCCACAGTGTATGGTATAATGAGGAGGCTATTGCATTATCAAAGCAGACTTGACCTCGCTGTTCACACTTTGATCAGTCTCCGACAGACGGGTGCAGATCATGTGATGGTCAAGAATAGTTACTCGTTAAATAAATGTATTATGGTAACAGTGTACCTGTTAGTTAATCAACTCTTAGTTACGATGTAGTAGGTCACCTGTTTAGGGGAATGTGTTTGGGATAATGTGGGAACTATAGGATAATGGACTATAGGGGAAATTTTTTGAATGTAATAAAACGTTGTTTCCCTTGCAAACGGTGTATCGCTTCTTTAGCCTATTTAGGATTGTTTTTATCATTCAGGTTTTTGGTCATTCACCCTACACTTTGTACCCGGAGCAGTGGTGCCTCAATCTGGGCTATATTCATAAACAGTCAAGGAGAACGCTGTTCTGAAAGAATATCTGGACAAGACCTTGAATAAAGGTTGTATCTGTAATTTCCAATCTCCCATAGCCAGTCCTTTATTCTTCGTGCCGAAGAGGGAGGGTGAACTTCGACCTTGCATTGACTATAGAAAGGTCAACCAAATCACAATCAAAGCACATTATCCGATACCACTAATTTCCGTCCTCCTAGATCAACTGAGCAAGGCGGTCTTATTCACAAAGCTAGACCTTAATGAGCTTACACCCTGATACGAATGCATCAAATGGAAAACATTTTGTACCAGGTATTGGCGTTTTGAATACCGGATGATGCCATTCAGGGTTATGTAATGCCCCTGCAACCTTCCAAAAGTGTATGAACGATATCTTGTATGATATTTTGGACATTTAGGCCATCGCTTATCTTGACGTTATTTTGAATTTCTCACCATCACGTGCTGAATGCATACTGCACAATAAAGAAGTCTTACAGTGCTTGCTGTGAGAAACATGAAGGTGCTTTCACAACTATTCCCCAGGGATCTTCTGTTCAGGTGGCCAGGGAAGGGCCATTGCTTTTGTATCCCAACCCGCGGGGTGGATTAGCGAGGGAAGATCACCTGGGTGGAGGGTCCTTGGGGATTGGTCAGCGGGTACCTGAAAATTAGACATGTTATCCCCCTTTCACTAACACTGACTTATTAGATCCTCCCTCAGTCTTTAAGGGATGTTGTCATTCCTTTCCAGCTTTTCACTATAATCGCACTTCGGGTACTGAGACGAGGGAGAGACAACTAAGAGTAATGCAAACTTCCTGTTGGAAACACCACTATACTGCTGGGAAGAAGAAGAGGGAGCCTGAACACTACAGAGCTAAAGGTCCGGCATGTCCCAGTAACTGGTTTAATTGGAGTCAGAGAAAACCGGCAAGAGAAGCACACCAGAACACCTTTGAGGGGTTACAAGTGTATAAAAAGGGAGAGAAAAGCAGCAGAGGAGAGAGAGCAGCAGCAAGAACAGCCCAACCCTCAAGAATCCAGAGAAGAATGGGACGCTGAGACGCTGAAGGACTGCAGAACCAAGCAGAGTGTCATTGTCTGTCGAGGGAGCCATGTCACCAGGGAGCCGGAGAAGGTGGGAGAAGGGAGCCATGAAAAGTGGCGGTCCCTTCGATATGGCCAACAAATGCTTGTTCCCCTGAATGGAAGTATCATTCGGGGGTGTCCAAAGGGCAGGCGATGAGACCCTGACATCGAGTCCCAGAAATCATTATAATGAGGAAACAGAGTAGAAGGATGCTGAGACAGGTGAGTTTCAAGGGAGTGCAAGAAACCCGGTATGTGAATGAGAAAGACTTAGTTACATTGTATCAGAGTGGCCTCATGAAATCAGCACTTTCTCAAAGCTTCCGATTGAAGCAGAGGAACAAACTGAAAGGAATTAAGTGTTTGAAAGGTATTTTTGGAGAAATACTATATCAGAGTGGTCACGTTGGAGCGGTACGTGTTGAAAAGCCTCTGAATAACCAAGAACATTGAAAAGCAACTCAAAGTGGAATAATGTGAATAAGTGAATGAAAGCTGTGGATGATCAGCCAAGGGGAACCAATGAATTGTGAGTAAGATGCTGAACAGGCAAAAGCAAGCTAAACAAAAGTGAAGGCTGTAAATGAAAGCCAATAAAGTGCATTTTTTGATTAAAGAGCTACAGAAGTAGCAAGAAGGCAAATCATCATCTATGAACTTTTGAGTCTTTGTAAAATCCCAAGGTGGCAGAAAGTGGGACATGGGCAACTGGTTGCGTGACCTGTAATGGGTGGGCTGTGTGGCCTGTGAACTGTGCCTAGACCAGGAAGCCCGTGGCTCCTGGCACTTTTCTTGGTGTGCCAGAGAGACACACAAACAAAGGGGACCACAATCCCAAGAATCTCCTGCTCGCAAGCCCGACGTACATTTCCTGGCACATAGACCAACGCGTGGTCACGTAATGCAGATGCCTATGCATAATGTCCCGGAGGCGAAGGAATATTCATAAGCTGGCAAGACACGAAGTCCGATGCTTCTCAGCTGTTTCCATGCAGTGAGTGGCTCTTGCGATTGTGTCATATGTGATTCTCTGTTCCGCTGTTCTGTTTCTTTTTACCCCTGGTGGGGAATCTACTGGATTGTCTTTGGATTGTGATTTTGTGCTATTTTTGTACCGATTGAATTGTGGACCTTGATTTATTCTCTTGGATTGCATTGGATTACCCTTTGATTTTCAAACTTTGATGGAACCCTCTATGCCTGGATACTATATTATTAGAGGGCCTTTGTTTGGAACTTTTCTGCTCACACAGCCTCCTTGCTCCAGTCTGTCATTTTGTTCGCCCTGCCCTTGTTTCTACCTGTGTGCAGTACAGATTACTTTCACTGATCCTTTGGGATGTGTTGTTTATAACTTAACCTGTGATCAGGTAAACTACGTCCCATGGTGGGCTGGGGTGTCAAGTGTGCTTATCCATTGCACTGCTTTCATTGCTGTGTTTTCCTTTGCTGCCTCCCGGAAAGCATAGCTGCTTTCTGACCTTCTATACTAGTTACTCCCAAAGGGGTTTTTCTTATCTCTCTCAGCGGCTCTGGAGTGTGGAAGGTTTCCTTATCTTCTTGGGTCGCAGCTGGTCTGCACGTTCCCGGAAGGGTATGTCGTGACAACCAGCCAAAACAGTAAGGGAGTCATTTCTTTTTACTGAAGTGTCATTTCATTTCCCTTTGGGTAGAAGGCTCCTCATCCTGGCTGATATCTTGTCTATCTTGTCAGAAAGTTCTCCCTGAATCATGTAAAACCTCTGAACTGGGACACATAAATTCAGGAAAAGTCCTAATACTCGGTAGGCAACTGCTGAAAGGAGCATGGGGTAACTCATAGGTGCAAGCAGCACACTCATGATGTTGAAACTGCCTTCCATTGGAAAACAAACAAATACTAGGATGAACATGGGGTGAAAAATTGAACAGTTACTTCTTACCAAAAAGCATAATAGTATCAAATCAGACATCATGATGCTGACCCACTCACCAATATATTCCCCCCATTTCTCTTTGTCGCTTGGGCCAGATTGAAGATGTCAGGCACAGGCCTTTGTCCCCCCTTTCTAGCTACTGTAGAGGGAGAGCTGGAAGAGCACATTAACTCAATGATTGATCAGCGTGGACACTTCTCCTCGGCTCTGTTACAAACAGTTCAAACTGTTGGGCCTGTCAGGCTCCTGTCTGAGCAACTAAAGAACATACCAAAATACACACACACCAAAAGGACCAGGTGACAGACACACAATACCACTCACATAAATAAAGAGGATGCCCCTGGTTCGAGTGGGAAACCCACCAGCGGTCAGCAAAGTACTCATCAGCGTCTCATCTCCTTTTTAAAGTGACATGCCATTTAAATCGAATGCATAGCTGGAGTCTTTGACATCATAAGATGCCCAGGCCCCTCAGAAACATTCAGAGCTCCCTGTGGGAGTTATTTTTGTGCCACATCTAAATGGGTGATAAATGAGGAGGAGGGCAGCAGTCTCAAGTAAGTTCCTATCAAAATCAACCTCTATTCTGAGTACCTACTTTAGTGTTGTGCTCTCCCTAGCGGGACTACCACTAGGTACTTCACTCATCCCACATGTCGCCCCTTATACAATAAGGCACGGACACGGAGCTCAAGGCTTACATGTCTTTATTCCACAACCTGCCTTCTCCTCTCTTTGTCACATCGAATGAAACCTTATCCCTCTAACTCGCCCTCCTACCATAACGATGTGGGCAGCCTAACACAGCGGAGGCCCAACCTTACAACCTTGCCCCCATATAAACCAGCAGCTGTTTTCACTCCATTTCTTTAATGTGTCTGTGGGGCTGGGTCCTCGCCCTTTGCAGCCTCTCTAGTCTCGCAGCATCTAAAGGCCTGAGAGACCCCACGACCCATGCCTCCCCCCACATCACTCTCTCACTTCTCTCTGTCACATTGGTAAAAGACTTCTGAATCCTGTTTTTCCAGCTCACTGTCACTTGGGGCATGCATTGACCACTCATCTCATAAAAATACGTGAAAATGTTCACATGCCCACATCACCACCGACCCCTTATTCAGCTTGTGAGTATGCTTGTTCTGTCAGGGACAGACTTCGCCTAGTGCAAGAAACGATGTGTCGCTTTTGAGGCGGGTCTTTGTCAACTTGTGCCAGAATGGCTCCTAAACTGACCGGGCTTGCTTTCACCATCAGTTCCGTGCCTAGATCTGTGTCAAAATATGCCATGCAGTCCGCTGTCGTGATTGTTTTGCAGATGATTTTAAACACCTTTTGACATTCCTTGGACCACTGGAAGTAGGCGTTTTATTTCATGAAAGCCCTCAAGGATTCACTGATGGTTGTGAAGTCCTTTATGTACTTTGTGCAGTCGCTGGCTAGTCCTAGGAAGGCATTGTATGTGGCGTCGTGCCCACCTGTTTTTTTGTGAATATGATGCACGGGATGTCTATCTTCCCGGTGGTGTTCGATCTTCCGGGGATCTCACACCCCTTCTCCGTCTGTCCAGTATGAAAAGCTGCTTGTTAACAGAGTCATAAGGGGAGATCCAGTTTTCTGTGATACAAGAAGTGAAAGTTGATGATGATAAGAGTCGAAGCGGTCAGTGATGTAGGAATACTTATTGCAGAGGGACTGTCTGCTGTCATCCACAGGGGACCGCCCGAGGCCCAGCACCACTGCGGCTCATTCTGCACAGGTTCTTCCTTTCCCCCCTCCCTCCTGAGGACGTGACTGACACCTGCCATCTCCCATTCACATGAATGTGACTGCAACCACAACTGCAGGACTTTGCCCTGCCTGTAGGCTGACTGACTGCTGACATCCACAGGGTGCAGCCCGAGGCCCAGCAACACTGTGGCTCCTGCTGCACGGGTTCTTCCCTGCCCCCTCCCTCCTGAGGACGTGACTGACACCTGCCGTCTCCCAGTCATGTGAGCGTGACTGCACCGACATCTGCAGGGTTTCACCCTGCCTGGAGGCTGACTGTCTGCTGCCATATGCAGGAGACCATACGAGGCCCAGCAAAACTGCAGCTCTTGCTGCACGGGTTCTCCTTTGCCCCCTGCCTCCTGAGAATGTGTTGGATGCCTGCCATCACCCGGACACACGAACGTGACTGCACCGACATCTGCAGGGTTTTCCCTGCCTAGGGACTAACCGTCTGCTGCTGTCTGCAGGAGGCGCCTGACGTCAAGAGATGCCACGACTCCTACTGCTGGGGTTCTCCCTTGTCCCCTGCCCCCTTCCTCCTGAGGACGTGCCAGATGCCTGCCATCAACCGGACAAGCGAACATGACTGCACCGACATCTGCAGGGCTTCACCCTGCCCAAAGGCTGACCGCTGATATCTGCAGGGGGACGCCCAAGGCCGAGCAACACCACAGTTCCTGTTGCATGGGTTCTTCCTTGGCGCTTCCCTCCTGAGGACATACCTGAGGCCTGACATTCCCGGGTCACGTCAACATGACTGCACTGACATCTGCAAGACTTTGCCCTGCCTGAAGGCTGACTGTCTGATACCATCTGTAGGGGCACACCCGAGGCCCAGCAACACCACAACTCATGCTGAACAGGTTCTGCCTTACCCCTGCCATCTCCCTCCTGAGGACGTGGCTGTTGCCTGCCTTCTCCCGGTCATGTAAATGGGACTGCATCGACATCTGCAGGGCTTTGCCCTGCCTGGAGGCTGACTGTCTGTTCCCATCTGTAGGGGGCACCCAAGGCCCAGACACACCGAGGCTCATGACACACAGGTTCACCCTTGCTCCCTGCTCTCTCTCTCCTGAGAACGTGCTGGACGCCTCTCATTGCACGATCACATGAACATGAATGCACTGACGAATGCAGGGCTATTCCCTACCTGTAAGCTGACTATCTGCTGCCATCTGCAGAGGGCCATCTGAGACCCAGCAACACCATGCCTCCTGCTGCACAGGTTCTCCCTTGCCCTTTCCCTCCTTCCTCCTGAGGACATGCCAGATGCCTACTTGATAAATGTACTGAGCACACTTTACATGGAACACTGGAGTACTGTGTTGCTTATGACACTATTACAATATTGGGGTTGAGGGTGGGCGTCCCAGTTATGTTTTTCATGGGCAATGTAGTCCTATTGTCCACCACCACTAGGGGACTGTGCCTTGCCTTGTCCACTCTAGCATATGAATGCAGTAAATTGGGCCTGGAGATAAATGCCTCAAAAACTAAAGCTATGGTTTTTACATCAAAATCATCTGGAATTAAACCACAGAAATTGGAGGTGGGGGTAAAATTGGTATGATTATCTGGGGATTCGGTTCTCAAGTGGGGGTTGTTGGGTCGATCAAGTTGCCAGAGCCAAAACTCTACTACAAATAAATAGCGGCGCCCTGAAAGCCTACCATGCTAGGCACGGAAGGAGTGCAAAAGCCCTGCCCTCAAGCTATAGATAGCACAGGCTAAGGCAGCAGCATTATATGGCGCTGAAGTCTGGGGTTATGTTGATGCCATCCCCTACAACTACAGAGAACACTTTTCCGAAAGCGATTTTGTTGCTTCCCCAAGGCATCCCAACTAGTACAGTTTGTATGCAGTGTGGTCTCTCTCCGATTGACGAAGAAATAACTATCAGACCGGTTTACTACTGGTTTCGGGTATGGGGAAACCAGGAGCTAGTAAAATACTGGGAAGCATTAGAGCATGTATTGACATTGGGGGGATGGCACAGGATTAAATGGTTGGTCCACGTAAAAAAATGGCTGGCCCTCTTTGGTTTATATCCATATTGGCAGAACCTGTGAAGGTTGGGAGATGACGTGAAACGGAGAGTCAAGGTGACTTTTCAAAGATACAAACTAATAAGGGCACAAATTATCTGATTAGCCCTGGCAACTGGTCCAAACTACTTAGAGCTTAAGGTTTTGCAGGACATGGAGCCATACATGAATACAGTGTAGCCAGTTTATGCCTGTGCCTTATACATGAGGCTATGCTTAGGTTGCTTTCCTATGCGGGAAAATACAAGCAAGTGGGATGGGAAGGGTAGCTCTGAGTGCCCAATGTGTAGTAAAGGTGTAGAAACAATGGCTCACTTTATACTAACCTGTGAAGCTTTAAAAATATTAAGAACCAAGTATCTGAAACTATTTTTCTTGTTATATCACATTACTACCGCTAGGGAAACTCTGACGTTTTATAAAATGTCTAATAACTTAAACGTGGTTTACTTTGTCACCAAGTACATTCATAGGGCTTGGTCGAGGAGGGAAAAAGTATTGTGTAGCGTTGGTCTTACTCCTATTGATAGGAGTTGGTTAGGTGTTCTGTGATGGTCTTGACTTGGGATTTTAAATATTATGCACCATAGTATAGTGTTTCTTTTTAATACTTGTTTATATTGTATTACACGTATTGTATTATATGATGTACCTAAATGGCACTTTTCCGAATCGAATAAAGGTTGTACTATAATGATGACTATTACAATATTAAGAAGTGTAGCACATATCTGTTATGGCTTAAGCGGTGACAACAAAATAAAACACATAATAAAACACATAAAATAAAAAGCCCAAAAACAGGGCCATCAGAGGCAAACGTAGAGGGATGAATTTGGTAGTAAAAAAGTACATTAAAACATTTCAGAGTTGTCAGATGGCAAAAGGCTTCAAAATGTTTTAATTAACGTGGAGCAGGAACTGCTAACGCTCTCTCGACTTGTCCCCTCAGCCATGTAAGCCACAAGATTGCTATACACTATATTGCTGATGTACAGGGTAACCAGTCTGCTTATTTTTCTGTATTAAGTTAAATAAAAATATACAAAGCCCATTTCAAAAAGGCATTGTCAGAGGTGGTTTTTGAATCCAGCCCACACGACTGCTCCTCATTCGGATGGCCATGTTGTATCTACTTGCCAATCCAACGCTGTGCGAGAGAAGCTCGCAGTAGCAGGTAAAGGAGCTTTAACACATCCCCATGAGGAACCATGACCTTGGCACAGGCAAAACCTTGCATATTGGTAGAGTGATTTCCATCTTGCACCATACCATGTAGAGAGTTGGGACATGCGCTTACTTTCTATTCGTGCATATCGGCATCAAGAACAAAAGAAATGGATCAACCAAAGGTCCTCCTGTTTTGGGGAACAGGATGAATGGTGTGTCAGTTTATTTTACAACCTACAACTATAGATGACAGATACTATATGTTAGAAGGTATCAAAACAAGTTTTATAGCAGAGCAAGGGACTGATTGGAGGAGTTGGTTTTCATATACCCCAGTGGGCTTCAAACTCTGGGGCTGGCCCCCTCTTGAGGCCCTATGGATGTCTGGGGGTGGCATGAGGCTCTTTAAACAGGGATTACAGTGACTGCTTTATAAAGAAATTAACAAGCTCTTATTGCTGGAAACAGTAGTTTTACTCCAGTGGGGCTCAGTATAAAAATGTTTGATTACCACTGAGGAACTCATTGAATCTGTGTCCAATATCACACCACTGAATGAAATTCTCGGCTTGGGAGTCAACGTGGACTAAGGCAGATTCTCATTGGGGCCTAACTGAAACAGGCGAAATCTCCTAGGATGCTGAGATCGTCCATTAATCAAAGTAGGAGTAGGTGTACATCTCCTGTCAAAGACGACAATAGGCCACCACTACTATGACTTTGGTGAAGATGAGCAAAGCTGTGCAAAGGGCAAAGAAAAGCACCATGTAAAAGTACATTTTCGTTCCTTTCTGAAACTGCAGTAAGGCTTTGTGTAGGGGTCAAATAGGGACATGCAGATAGGAGTCATTTTAATCTATGGCACACCGTCAGGCATCTTATTGTAGCGGCAAAAGGGTCTCTTATCTTGTGTAGTGATCATCCTAAAATGCTTATCTGGAATTTGCTACTTGAACTAGAGAAGGTTCAGAATGGCGTTTAGACCTCTGGTCTTTTTCTGCAATGCACAAAAGTGGGAACAAAAGCATTTGGCCCTTGGCGCTGTACAAACATCTTCTATGGACTTTAACTGACCACTAAAAGGAACAGGTTGCCCAAGGAAAATGCCAGGCCGTGGATCTACCCCTGAATCAGACTGCACTCTCAGGTGCCTCATTTTCCAGGACAATGGAATTCAAATTGATAGGACATTAATTAAATTTGAAACCCTTTTTCTTTCACCACTTTGCAAGGTAAAATCTCCCTTTTCTCGGGAGCCACTTTCTCACTTTCAGTAGAAGGTGTAATTTTAAATCAGTGACTCCACTTTGTTTAATTTTGGGAAGAGACTGTTCTATCCCAATACACAACAACCAAGGAATTCAGTTGATCATTCAAAACATTGTTCAGGGGAATGAGAAGCAGTAGGGAATTTTGTTTTTAATGCACACTCACTTTAGGGAATTTTGGGGTTGGCAAAATAAATAGGAGTACCCAATAACTTTACAAACTATATTTGTATCCAGACTGGAAACAATGTTGTTAAGTTTGAATTTCAACAAAATCACCCTGTGTAATTTGGCTATGTGGTAATTAATTAAATTATTGTGTATTAAACATACTTAGGATCAACTTTGTGTGCCCACCCAATCAATAATGGGAAAACTATTGAATCAAACAGATACTTGCATATATATCTCCATGTTTTCACTCAGGGAAAAGGACATCAAGGCTCAGGTTATCGTTCAGGTACAGGACAGGGACCATCAGAATCCACATCAGTCATGGATATTCTCCAGGCTCAATGCCTCTTTTCGCCTCTCCTTGGTCATAGGCCCAGCCTCTGTCCCCTGTCCTGGGTTCAACCAGCAATCTCATCAGCACTTCCAACTCAGGTAATTGCAGGCAGTCTCCCTGATTTCCATTGTGCATCTCCTTACAACACCCAACCACACCACAATAATGTCTAAACTATGAGATGCCAGTTTATTGGCTTTTGACAGGGATTGGACAGCTATTTTCCACCCCCTTCTTCAAGGGTTAGCTGCTGTCATATGATTGGTCCCTTCAGTTTACCAAGGCCAATTTTGGGAGAGGCAAGTCTTCACACTTGAAATTAACTTTTCTACACATTTCAATTAAACATGGCAAATAGTTAATTTACAGTTAAGCATTACACTATTTATATATCTGAAACAGACTGCCCATGCTAGACCTAATTAAATAAGTCCTGTGATTGCACAAGGTTGCAGGCTCGAATGAGGAATTTTATTGATTTATTCAAAAATTAAAACATTTATCAACCTGAAATTTTCTACACAGATATCTAATTTAATAAGCTATCATCCCCCAAAATCTCTAATTTGTGACATTTTCTGGGAAGTCATTACCACATTTCAGGTTGTAATTCTTGTTCCCAAGGTCGAATTACTATGAGAGTTAAATCATCAGATAGGCCTGTTCAGCAGTTTTATTAATGATAGTCCAACTATTACTGTGCAACTTGTGGTTCCTGAGAAAATGAAGGAAATATGATTGTCCATCTAAACTAATGGCAATCTCTAAACATATATGCATATTTTGACTTCAATTGCACATTAAGGTTAATTTACCCACCCTACATGTGATCTGTACATCTGCTGCCTTTGTTGGATTTTCCTGCAATTCATCCACTTGCATTCTGAGAGCAGGCCTAACCCACCATAATTTTCTTCTTGGTCACTGCTGTGGCTTCAAAAGATGTTTTAGATAGATAAAAGATAGAGGAATGGTCCCGGTTGAGTGTTCTAAACAGAAACTGAAGCCATTTCTTCTGAACAGAAACTGATGCCTTCCATGTTACAATTTATTTTTACACAGGAGGCCCTTTAATACTTGAACTGCTCTCATATGCAGATTTCTTCTGCGCCATGCCATCAATATTCATCTTTCAATTATACTTTATAGAAAACTGACACAGGCACTGGAGTTTCACTGTTAAACAGTTCCTTTCAACCCCAAATGCAAATGTCTTCATTTTCCCATGCTGCTCTCCTTTTATCCAAGGAAACACTGTTTGCTTGTTTTGCAGTTTGAAATGTATTGATGGTCTTTCAGTATGCCAGTCAAAATTATGCTTTCACCTTTCCAAGACAGTGTTCCTCTGGAAACAACATTTTGATGTGGAAGTTGGGAATTAAATGCTGCCCCTTTCAGTCTGGCAGTCATCTAGGTGTGTGTGTTTTTAATGCTCTGGGCTCTTGTGTGAGGAAGTTCGTTTTAAACCCCAGAACACCGCGGAGCGGTGAGCGGAGCTGCGAGCCGAGGTGTGAGCCAGTCTGCTGCAGTCCTGTAATCAGACCACATCATTGTGTGAGGAAGTTCGTTTTAAACCCCAGAACACCGCGGAGCGGTGAGCGGAGCTGCGAGCCGAGGTGTGAGCCAGTCTGCTGCAATCCGCTGCAGACGCGTAGTAAGCGTAAAATGGAACCAGAGGTGCGGCCAAAAGCACGACCGCTTTTGGTGATTCCAGTATCGGAGTTGAAGCTGGAGCGGGACCCAACAGTAGAGGACGAGTCTTTGCTGCCGTCAAACATCATCATCCCGGAAAGGGAAGCATCAGCAGAGTCCGTGAGAGATGCACTAGCAATGACTCTGAAACAGCCTAGAGGTAAGCCGTCAACTAAGACTCAGTGGAAACCCCAGAAACTTTCACAGACTGGTTTACCTGCACTATGGGCGCCGTCGCCGTCGATGGGGGGAACGGCAAAGGAGTATGCACCGGATGTCAACCAACAGTGCTCGGATCCGGCGGACCTCGCAGACCTCGCGGGGCGAAACGGGGGGATCAATCGAGTGCCCCGAGAAGTCCGCTCGGTAAAGGCAGCCACAGACGAGCGGATCGCCAGCGAGGCCGAGGAGATGGACCAGGTGATGGACGTCACGACTCAGAACGAGTCAACAGACGAGGTAGGCATCACGCCCGTCCCGCCCGCCTGCGCCGCAGCGAGGGGCTCGCATACCGTCTTGGTGACGAGGGGTGAGGACGCAGTAGCTATCGGAGGATGGCCAGCATCGGAACCTTTGCATGGCCTTAGCTGTGGAGCGGGAGGCGGGGGTCGGAGCGCAGGGTTAGACGGAGTTTTGATAACTCCGGGTGGGAAATTTCTTGGAAAAACCACACCAAAAGAACAAGACCTCCATCGGGAGCCAATATGGGAAGGACCAAAGGGACCCAAAGAACAGAGGCCCCCCTGCCAAAAGACTGGCGAAACCAGTCACAGCAGGTATAATAGTCAAGAGACAACAAATTTGGACGTAACCATCATGAACAAAAACACACCAGACACGTCAGACCACCTACGCCCTGAGGGACACCGTAAGCTAGGTAGCCAACTGTCGGCGCATGAAGGATCGGAAAAGTTTGAAAATCACACTAGTAGCGCCCAAAGAAAAACACAGTTACCATCTCCGCAGCTGGACATAGTAAATAAATCGGACTTCGTGCAGAAAACACTAAACGTTAAAGCGATGATCCACTCTACATATAAAGAGCAGTCTTTTGATCAAAGTAAATCCAGCAGGTTAAAGAGGAGACAACCGGATAGAAAAACTCCAAAGGCCAATAAGAGATCGGTGGAGATAAGCTTCGCTGAATCACTCTCAGAAAGTGACGAAGTTCTTACAGAGAGTGAAACAATAGGCGCAAATAATAGACAAACCGACCAGGAAGACTCAACAAAGGAAACAGATTATGAGCAAGTAAAAACAGGCCGTAACCAACAAAAAAAGAAAAAAGTGAAATCAAAGAAAAGTCAGACCCCGCGAAAGAAGTCCATATCTCAAGCAAATAAGAAGACTTTGAAAGATCAAACTCAGAGAAGTAGAGTGGAAGGAAACGCGATAAAAATAAAAAGACTTTCAACCACTAAACTGCCGGCACCGCTAGTATCCTGCCCTTTAAAAACATTCTTTACCCAACAGTGTAAACGAAAATTAATAGTGGACTCAGAGGTATCGGACGCAGAGATGCTGGAAGTGTTGCAAGAATCTATGCCAGGGTCGAAAGTAAGAAAAACAGAGGAAACCTCCATAAAGGTCGGAGGGCCAGAAAAACATTCAAATGACATAGAAAGCGTAACAAACAGCAATAGGATCGAAAGTGAAATTTGTGCCACAATAAAGGGTGACACCCAACCTCAGATCAGAAAACCAGAGTCACCAGGTATAGAGACTCAGTTGGACCCAGAAAATAATCCCCGGGACGCAAATAACATGCAAAAAACAGCCGCAGAAGGTAACAACGGAAGGGAGTCAGAGGCGATCAGAGAATGTTGTACCCAAAGCCAGCATGTGAAGGAAAATCAAAACCTACCCCAAATAAGTAAAGAAAAAGACATGCGGCTGGCGTGGATGCAACTCCATCTGACTGCAGGACTCCAAATTTCCCCAGAGACTGTAACAAGAAATGAGGACACAAAACGAAACCCGAAAGCAACCTGGATGGGCCGACAAGTAATAGAGCAGGCTAACATCTCCCAAATGGATTGCCTGGGTCCCCAAATCCTGGAGACGCCAAAAAAAGCAGAAAAAACACAGTCATCACAAAAAAATTGACGGTTAAGCGACATTGCCATGGCTATTCATAAAGACTCTTCAACCAAAAAACCGGACATGACTACAATCATGTCGGCAATGTCCATTGTCTTAACACCCTTTTTCAAGTTATACGAAGCACTAAAAGAAGAAATCCAGGACAATACATCAATTCTCTCCAATATGATAGCAAAAATGGCTCATGTAGAAAGCTATATAACAGCGGTAGAAGCACAAAAAAGCATTCAAGAGATCCTGTGGGAAAATAAAATCGAGACTCTAGAAAGGAAAATTTAACATTTGGAGAAACAAAAAAATAATTTGAAAACAACGCAAGACTTAAAAGGGGGTAAGCATGTGGCAGACAAATTTCAAAAATCAGACTATGAGCTGAACGGCCTGGAGGTCATTATTGAGAAGAGCTCAGTAAATCCACCATCGACCAAAAATAAATCAGCAATACTGAGAGCTTCACATACACTCTCTTGGGATGCTAAGGCAAAACCACCACAGTTGGTTCAAATTCCAAACAAAATAGAGGCGAAGAAAGATGAGATCCAAACTCTCGACATCCAGGCCTCCCCAAAATCCTCAGATCGGAGATCACCTAGGACGGCGGAAGAGTTCATGTCAGATTCATCATTGATGAACATATCACAACATGATAAACAGATTCGAACCAACACGACTACACAGGTGCCAACCGTCGCCCCTATAGGCACAATAAGGAAGGAGGAAAAAAACATCACAGAAGAAAAAAGACCTCTGAGTAACGATGAAGAAAATTGGGAGCCAGTGAAGCGAAGGGAAAAATCGCCCAAAAAAGGAGACGTCAACAAACATAATAGTAAAATCCAGAAAGACAATAAAGCAACACCACAAAGAGCGAGGTTAAGAAGTAGAAGTAGCCCAAGAAAGCAAGCACCCGTGAGGGGAAACAGGAAAATGGAATCAGTAGAAAGAGGCAAAACCCGATTGTTTAAACTCGAGCAACAGGTCATTAAAGAAGACAACTTAATTCTAAACCGGCCAACCGTTCTGCAGATCCTGAAAAAATCTAAAACTCTTAGGGGACTCAGAACAAAGGACCTAGATTTGGTCGAACCGTATCACAGGGGCAAGATAGCAAAAGCGTTTTTACATGTAAAAGCTGAGAGCATAACGCACCTGGATAAATCAGTGTTTGAAGAGTTGAAAGATATGGGCTTCCACCTGAGAGAGCTAACACACCCGCAGCAGGAGGAGCGAGGCAGAAACCCAACAAAAAGCAACAAACAGAGCATACATTACCATTCAAAAACGGAAAGGTTGTATTCTCACAATCGATGGAACGAAAAGAGGGATGACAAGCATATTCGTGAAGATCTAAAACACAGTCGAAGAAAGGTGCCGTGGAATCGGGATGGGGCCTCGAAGTGGGGAAACACCAAATCACGTCTAAGTAGTCATCAAGAAAGTAGTAGCGACCCACATGAACGGAGATCTAACAATAAAAGCAGAGAAAACGAGGAATCTCCACAACTAACTAGGCACTCCAGAGGAGAAGTAATACTTCAGAAGACCTTAGCTAAAACACAGGAATCGAGATCGCCGAGAGGACCGTGGGACTGGTTTACATCTACCTGGTCAAAGAAATCCCAAAAATAGCAGCAAATAGGGCGGAGCCTCGAGACACCAACACTGGCTTCATCCCTTGAGGAACTGCCCGATAAAAACCATTTCAAGGTAGGCTCATGGAATACCAGAGGGCATAACCATTTAACAATGCCGGGGGACGTAGATCTGGGCATATTTGACATAGTATGCCTCCAAGAGACGTGGCTACTTGAGAAACCCACGTTGGACGGATTCTGCTTAGAAACCTCGGCAGCAATTAGAGGCCCTTTAGGAAGACCATCGTCCGGTTTGCTCACAGCCATTAAAAACGGCCTAGGACTGGAACCTCCAAAGAAATGGAGAGAAGCATACGAAATGCTGGTGACCCTTTCCACATGGTCTCCCCCCATGGGAAAGGGCAAGCGCGCCACAAGAAACACCTTGGCAATTATAAATTGCTATTGGAACCCTCAGCGGACGACATCAAAGGCTTTCTGTGCTACAATGAGCGCAACTATCGACCAGTTGTATGAAGATTTCGACGATATCGAGATCATGGTATGTGGTGATTTAAACGCCAACTGTAATGAAGAAACAGAGAGAACAGGGACAACTGCAACACAAGAACGTGGAAAAGCCTGGATGGAAGTAATAAGCTCCAGAAATCTACAAAACATAGCGACACTCTTCCCAAATCAACTGAATATCCCGACCTGGGAAAGGGGAGCGTCAAAAGCAACCCTAGACTATATCTTCGTATCATCCGGATTGGCAGCAAACACAGTGAGCTTTAAAGTTCTGAAAACAAACAACAGTGACCATAACTTACTCACTTGTAAGTGGAATGGTCGGAGACCAACAAAACTTGTATACAAAGCTACACTCGAAACAAATGTGCAACAAACCCGTCTGCGCATAAAGGAGGCAAACATTCAACAAATAAAATCAGCGTGGGATGAAAAAGTAATAGCAAACCATCAAACAAAAACAATTGAGAAACCAGACTATCTACCACTTCTTGCACTATACCAGAAACCAACAGTTGCCAGAAAGAAGGCTGTACTACAGGCCGCCCATGCATACAATAAAGAATTGGTAGAACAAAGGAAACTAGGACGGCAACTAAAAAGAAAGGCAAAGAAAACAAATCTGGCACAAGACTGGTCAAACTGGAAATTGGAAGTAAAAAGATATACTTCCTGGAGAAAACAAGCAAAAGCGATACAATACCAGTTGGACGCAGAAGAAATGATGAAAAAGCTGATTACCAATAAATCTAGCGACTTCTGGTCCTTAATTAAAAAAAGTAACGTAACATATAATCCAATACCAACTAACGTAGTATCAGAAGCAAAATGGATGGAGTACATTTCGAATGAATTTGAGGAACCCCAGAACTCGACAAAAGCACTGAAACCTGTAACAAACACGTCTTGGGTGTAGATAGCCAATGTGGCAGACATCGAAGAAAAAATAAGAAGTCTGAAAACATCCAGAGCTACCGGCCCGGACGGATTGACAAATACCATCTTAAAAGAATTCCCAAAAGATTGTGCAAAACTGATTGGAAAGATTTTTGAGATCTGCGAACAATCCCAACAAATTCCAGAGACCTGGTCAAAAGCAGTCATCGTTCCGATTTATAAAAAAGGCAGTCGGGAAGACCCCGCAAATTATAGACCGATTGCTTTATTAGACATTTTAGGAAAAATCTTTTCCTCCCTCATCCTGGACCATCTGCGGATATGGGAAAGATTGTCAAAATGCAAAGACATATTACAAACAGGCTTCCAGAAAAACGGAACGATAGCAATCAACATCTTGATAATAAATATTTTCAAAGCAAAAATCAAAGAAGGGGCACCAAAAATATATCTGGCCTTTGTGGATATGTCAAAAGCGTTTGACAAAGTGGACAGAAATATGCTATGGAAAAAATTGGACGCGTGGGAATGCCCAAGATCGGTGCTGGATCCCCTAATCGCGCTGCACTCAAATACAACGGTAAGAGTGAAATTAAACCAACAGGGAACCCTCTCAGATGAAATTCAAGTAAAAAGGGGCGTAAAACAGGGCTGTCCACTTGTGCCCGCACTGTTCATCGCCTTCCTGGGAGATTTGCAATATTCGGAAAATGAGATCAGAACGTTTCCACCGAAATTAGGGAAAACAACCATTCCCCGTCTCCTATACGCGGACGATGTGATTCTCATCGACCAGACCAAAGTGGGATTACAACGGAAATTAACAAATCTGAAAAAATACACAGAAGAAAACCGCTTGGAGATAAACAAAAATAAAACAAAAATCATGATCCTTGAGAAACATCGAAAGAATCCAACAACAACGGAGTCATGGTATCTGGATGACATAAAAATTGAAAAAGTAAAAAACATCAGATATTTGGGGTTTGAACTAGACAACACAACAACAGACAAAGCTATGCAAACAGTACTCTGGGACAAAGCGAAGAGCCTGATAGCGCAAATGAGAACACTAGATAAGAAATTTGGCAAATTCACCCTAACTCCGGCAATCAATTTCTATAAAATGAAATTATTGCCCTCGCTGACAAGCGGAATGGAAGCCTCTCTATGTATTCCGGAGAACATATGGAACAAAATAGAAGGTACGGTTTGGAGATCTGTTTTGGGGTTGCCCAAATCAACTGCAATTGCGGCCATTAGAAGGGAACTTGGGCTAACATCTC
The DNA here is from genome assembly GCF_040938575.1 of Ambystoma mexicanum. Lineage (NCBI taxonomy): Eukaryota > Metazoa > Chordata > Amphibia > Caudata > Ambystomatidae > Ambystoma > Ambystoma mexicanum. The sequence continues at coordinate 243,781,934 of NC_090928.1, read as the reverse complement.
TGGCCTCGATAGTCGACGTCAGCGCAATGAGGTTATTTAGAAAAATCATTCTGGCAGACTCCCTTCCAATCTATGCTGTAGTCAAAGAAGAAATGGTAAACGGAAATTGCACCCTATTCAAAAAGTGGGCCGAAACCAGAAAAGAAAGATTGTCGCAAATAATGTGCACGGAAACAGACTTAAAAGAAAATCCCGACAAAATCAAGCGGAAACTGCAGGAAATGGACTGGATTAGAACCATAGAGGTAGCAGCAGACAACAAATTGTTACAACATCTTCCGCCCACGTTCAATAAACCAAAGGTGCCTATAAAATATGTCAGCAAATTTCCAGAAAAGAAAAAAAGACACTTGTTTATGAAAGCGAGACTAAATATACTTCACACAAAACAAATAGTCGCCATCCGAGGTATGGCGGAAAATCAAGTATGTAGGTTATGTAAAAACGTGGACACCGTGGAAACGATCAGGCACCTAGTTCTAATCTGTCCACACACCAAACAGAACAGAATTACTTACCTATCGCCGCTGATCACAAATCCCTGGATGTTCGAAGAGGACAACATATGGAATAGACTAATCTCAGGTGAAGCCACCCGGTGGACCATGGCCATGGCAAACCTCATTGGATTGGCTTTCAAACAGATAAACGAAGCTCTCCCCACTGAAGCTATTTCATCACTACCAGCTTAAGGAGCTCCTGGACAATCGCACTTGAAACGCACCTACAGTCTGTGAAAGGACGTACTTCGATCTGTAGAAAGCCAATTTTCGAAGATTTTCGAAGAATCTCGGAGGGTTAAATCTGCCGATCTTTTTGACAAAATTACAGGTTCTGCCTGAAATAGAAGTAAAAAAAAAAATGCTCTGGATTTTAGGCCCAACATAGCCAAATCAGTCTCCTTTTTTGTCTGTGGGCTGCCTTTGATCCCCAGAGTAAATAAACAAATACAGGAGAGCCTCAATATTTACCACCAGCTCTAAAGACACCTGAAGATGGATGGGCAGGAAGACGAGGATGTCTGTACCATAAGGAAATGATTGACAAGACCCACAGATCTTACATGATGTTTTGCCAGACTCTTGCGTAGTAATCCTCCCTGCAACCAGGTGGTGTTGTGCGCACCTCAAAAGAGGGAAGTCATTTTGTCTTCTTTGGGGTATTTGTTTCCACACTTTGTCTATCTGCCCAATGGCGGAACAGTCGTGTCTCTGACAGTGGGCATGATAAGCAGGAAAAACCATTGTGGCTGTAATTATTCTTAGAATGACAGCAAGTGGAGAAGGCCTTGCTGAATGCCTTGGAGATTGTTCATAAGGAATTAGCAGTCATGACACGAGTTGTATATTTGCCTGCTTGTCTGTCTTGATACTGAAGAGTTCCTTCCCAATGAAGGGAAGGTCACTGGTCTTACTTTGTGTCTCCTGAAAGGAGATGCGCTTTCTTAAACCAGGCTGAAATCCCTATATGCACACCAGTGTCAAAGTGATTGAGGGCACACCTTCAGAGTGCTACTGATATATGATTTATGTTGTTATTATAAGCAGCAAATTCCCTTAACATTTGGGTAGGAAGTATGTTCCGAAGAACAAGAATGCCTTCCACATTCTGTTGCTTTAGCCTGCCAGCACTCTATCAGCATTCAACTGGCAACACTTAGAGAGGACTTCTGGCAAATGTTTTTAATTATGTTGACTAACATTTTCCCAGCTGATAGCTGGAATAGTGGAAACAGTTTGACTATACCTTACATGGAGACCCACACTGACCACTAAGAACTAGGTGGGAGGCTGATCCACCTGACTGTAGGTCTCATCTCCCATCACTTTGTGTTTGTTTTCTATGTTTTTGTTAGTTTCTATGCCTGAGACATGGCATTATTTTTCTGAATTTTGGAAGCCACTCTCCACACATCATGTTGAATGGGGGTATATATTATGTTTAAACTTACTCAAGTTCATAAAGTTTGTTGGTCCTGCAGTGAACTCTGCTGTTCGTGGATACAATGTTGCTAGTTTGCAACTTCCCACATGCTGATGCTTCACTGCGGGAAACAGAGTTTCAGAAGCATTGTTCCCCAGCAAGCGATTTTCATGCCAAGGGATATAATGTTTCTACGCAAAAAATCATTTGATCCAGAATCCCCATCTCAGTGACCAGATGGACATTGGATGTTACATAATTAGATTTTAAAATAAATATATAAAGACTAAAATGCGATACATTGGAATGTTCAGGCATTATGGCACGAGTAGAACATTTCTTGAACTCTGCTTCAAAGCAAACTTTTCATTCTTTTCATGACAATAAGGCATTCCAAACGTTGTAGTCCCAAAGTAATGGTGACATGATCACCAACTTTGTACTTTCTAGCACATCTCAGTCGATGTAATAATAATTGTGCAAAACATGTGTGCTACAAATATATCGAGGGGCTTGTTAATTACCAATCCTAATAAGACTAAGTATAAGTAATGGAACCTTGACTTGGATAAGTCCCTGAATTTGGTTAAATCCTCCAAATTGTATGGCGGATGTTCTCAAGAGGGTGTAAGGCATAGGGTTGCACCCTATTATACAAAAAGATTCCTGTGTCCCGAGAGGCACGAGCAATATCTAAGGTTTCAATTAAACTTACTACAGACAAACCAAATTATAGGAATAGGGGATGGATGTCCGGAAAAGGTCCAAATATGTAGACTGTGTTCAGCATCAAATAAAGTGGAAACACTGTACTATTTGGTTTTGATGGGCCAAGAATTGATAGGGCTTAAGATGAAATACTTCAGCGGGTTTATTTTTTATTTATATTGGGTTAGGACTAATCTCTTTATGGAACTTTTACAAGAAGGAAGATCTGTAACCTTGACATTAGTACTAGTCAGATTTTTAGAACTAGTTATGAAATTAAATGGAAACACTGTCCATAAACATAGATAGAGAGATGAATTATTGACTTATGGAATGGTGATAATGTATTATCTTACTCTCTTACAAGTGTTAAAATGCTTTGTACATTTTCATGTAATGAATTATAATTATAACAATATGCAATGAGACTGATCATGAAAGGTTTGTAATAAACCAAACACGAAGAATAAAATAAAATAAAATAAAATAAATACATAACGCAGCTTTGTTCAGTTCTGGAACAGAGCACAATTCCATATAAACAATTAAATTAGCAACACATTTCAAATGCAAAGAGACACCTGATGATATAGTTACCCTTTCCAGCCCAGAACACCTTTGCACATCATAATTTTACCTGATATGGATGGTAATGAAGTATCCTTCCTGGTTTTGGGGACCCCCAAGGTGCTGACCCATGGGGCCAGATGCCAGTGGATGTCGGACATGGGGGCAGTATGCGGAGGCTCCCTTGATCATCCTGTCTTGGTCCTCATCACATGGGATGGAACAATGACAGAAACGTGGCTGTCTCTCCCAACCTCAACAGGCGAGCCATAGAAGCCCTAATCCTGCCCAAAACCCTTGTGAAGTCATGCAGGGCAATGTAAGTTCAACCCTCCTCCAACCGATAGAGCCTGAAGCTCTCTCTGAGCTGATCCAAAACGCAACACAAAAAAGGAAAGTTTTCCCTTTAAATAGAATTAATACTCGACACAGGTTATTTTGAATGAAACAAACACGTCCATGCGCGCCCCTCATGCCGGTCTTCGTTATTCTTTTTTTTTTTCAGGCCACCATGGAAAGGGAGACGGGACCACACGTAGTCCCTTCTCCCTGTTCCATGGTGGCCATTATTTCTGTTTACTTTTATTTTCAATGTATGTGAATGGCCGATATTATGTTTCTACTCCCCCACTCGCTCAATGAAACAAAATGCTTTGAACACTTACCCAGTGGGGTTTCAGCCCCTCATTCACATGCTGGAAAAACTGAAGAGCACCACAAAAGAAGCACCAGGAAGGGGGATACGTTTTAAAAACTAAGATGGTGGATGTGCCGGTTATGGTCCAGTCCTTTGAGCCCAAACCAGTCTAAGCTGGACTCGAAGATGACAACAAATCCCAGCCCTCATTAATTTATGCAGACCCTCACTCAAAGACCCACCCAGGAGGAGAGGGGGACACAATATAAAGCATATAGGCCCAGTTGTTCAGTGTTGAATTCAAGATAAGGTTGTGGCAAACAGTGGGACCGTGCCCGAGTGTGATAAGAGGATAGATTAGGAAGTGCTGAAAGATAGAAGAGTGGGTAGTAACAGAGAAAGGGTGGTAGTGTATGAGGAGGAGGTGTTACCTGAGTAGGATATGATAGCATCTGAGGAGGAGGAGATAACAACTGATGTGGAGCAGATAGTGTCTGAGGTGGATATGGTAACAACTAAGCAAGAGGTGATAGTGCCTAAAGTGGAGGTGGAAATAGTGGAATTAATTACATCTCAGAGGAGTGAAGAGGGAAACCCCCTAGCCAGAAAGATCCGGAAGTCACAAGGAAGCAGCTTTGGCCCAAAGAAGGCGGTGGAGGTCGAAGGATGACCAGGGGCTTGGCGGGAAGGACAGAGTAGCAGTGGTCAATATGACATCAAGGGAGCCTGAGAACTGAGGGAGAAAGGTACCCTGAATTAGGAGACAGAAAAGTGCTGACAAGTCGGGAAGATGAAACTGGGGCCATCTTCACCCTTGCGGAGATACTGTGGCGATATGAACAACTGGTCCAAGAGAAAGAATATCCGAGAGACTTTTCATAGTTGAGGAAGGAGGTCTGAAGAAAAGGTTTGGGAACCAATGCGAAGCCAGCAACACCACTAGGAGGTAAGACACTTACAACCCCATTGTAACAGACAGGACTTTTCTTTTGGGTTGCTATTTAACCTATTTAAACCTATTTTTTTTATAAGGGAAAGGTAGATTGACCTCATGATGGTAATCTTAACTGTCTTGCTATTTAAACAATGTATGTCAATATTACAACGGGTTGCCACTCTTATGACTCACTGAAATATTTTTGATTGGCAGATGTTGTTGGATTTGATCTGTGCCCATGGTGTGGATAGCCTTCATAATTAAGAATATTGAACATTACCCCTGGGGAAAGTTCATAAATAGTTGTCTATGAAAAGAAACATGTCAAGCATATGTTAAAACAGTAAGTATCTATATGCTGTACATTGTTCCATTAATTGTATAGCACACTGCACTTTTTACACAGCTGTATTAAGCACGTTATAAATAAACTATCATATCATATATCATATATTGTTTATTCACTTATAGGTAGTAAAAAATCTGGGAGTCCTAATGGACAACACCCTAACCTTAGAACCACAAATAAATGCAAAAGTAAAGAAATGTTTTTTCCTCCTCCACACGGCAAGAAGAATTCTACCTTTCCTCTCCTTCACACACAAAACACTCACTATCGTCGCCCGAATCATGTCAAGAATCGACTATGCAAACAGCCTCTACCTCAGAATACCAGAACACCTCCTGAAGAAACTGCAACAGATCCAAAATGCAGCAGCCAGACTACTCCTCAAACTATCCAGAAGAGACCACATCACTCCAGCCCTAAAAACACTACACTGGCTCCCAGTAAAACATTGCATCACCTTCAAAACAATGTGCATAACGCACAGGACAATCAGTGGACAAGGAGCAGAATTCCTACAAAAGAAAATAACAATCTACAAACCAACAAGAAACCTCCGATCAAGCAACAAAGTCCGCCTGGAAATCAAACCAAACCTTAAGAAAAAACTTGGAGGCACCTTCTTCTACCACTTAGCCGCAAAAACTTGGAACAACATCCCAAAAGAAAAAAGAAACACCGAAGATCACCTAAAATTCAGGAAATCACTAAAAACCTGGCTCTTCAACACCACTGACTCAAACTGAAAACCGAAACAGAGAAAAGGATGACTAAACTGGAAAGGACATGGACAGCCCCAGAAATGATGGGAAGCTCCCACAGCACCTGGACGGGTGACACCGGATAGACGGGAACTCAGACGACACGCACGGAGACCGAGCCGACTACTCCACCCGCCCTTTAGTTACCACCAGGTACCACAGTGGTGTGGAATTCCCAAGATATTGGCAATTGGCACACTACCATACTTGTTGACATTGGCAGGTGCACTGGCCACAGGAGTATGAAGGGAGGACAGGTGGGGCTATGAGAGTGCCTGATAGAGGTGGGGACCAGATGAGTAAGGTACCTTGCATGTCAGAGGGACCCAGATCAGGACAGGCGCATCAGGGGAGAATACCCAAGCCCAGCGCCTCAATTCAGGATAGAGATGCCAACTAACCAACTCCACTTACAATTTCCCCTCTACATACACCTCTCAAATTCCAAACCAACACAACCAAAACCTACAGCACGCCAAACCACATAAACTTCACTACATTTCAACAACAAAACAAAAAAGACACATAGGGCCTCATTACACGGACGGCGGTGGACCAAGGTGCTATTAGCACCTTGGTCCAGGCCGGTAAAATACCGGCACCGCCTTGGAGGAAAGGGGAATTACCGCCCTATTCCAAGGTTGGTGGGGTGGTAATTCCCCCTTCCCCCATTGCCCTTCCCCATTCCCATTTTTGCCCCATAGGGCATAATAGGAATGGGGAAGGTGCTAATTACGGCACCGCAAAAAGCAGGCGTTAAAGTCTCCAACCCGCAAAGGGACCTCGTAGTAAGGCGGTAAGGGTTAACGGTCACCAGTACCATTAACGGTGACCGTTAACCCTTACCGCCGTCCGTGTAATGAGGCCCATAGACTCGCACAACAGTAGACGACGATTACCGGCCGCAAACACCCCAGGCCCAACCAACTGACCCACCGGGCTGAGGCCGCCAACAGCACATCACTGCTCTCTTGCACTTTTCCTGCTTCCTCCCACTAACTCAACCTCCCCTCCTCTTTCAGAGCCGCCAGAGCGCCAGGGGACCACTCCGGTGGTGATAGTACGTGGTACAAATGTCCTTTAACATTAACATTGACATTATAGATGTGATGCTGCTGATGTAATCATGTTGTCAGATGAGGATCCATAATCAATTCAAATGACTCCATAGGTATGTTTTGTTGTTTACTGGTTTTTAGACAATTTATTTTAAAAAAAGCTTCATTGCTAAAAGAAAATACTTTTGCCATGTTATTCAACAGATGATTGATTGAACATTGCATTGCTCTGCATGTCACAGACTAAACAGGATTATCTATATGTTGTTGTATTTTTGTCAGGGTGTTACTGCCTTGGTTTTGGGTCCTGGGGTTCTCTTATTATATTGAATGCACTGTATTTTAGAGCAACATTTGTACATTAAGATTTTTATGGGGTGGATTGACCATCTAACCACCATATTTAATTACTATATTTGCCCCAATTTATTTTCATTATACTGGGCACAACCTTCCAAGATACTGTTTATCATTTCACTAGTAGGTGGCTCCTTGTCATTCAAGGGGGTTGGGGGGTGAAAGCACTGGCATGCCTTGGCCACAAACATGGTGGAGGAAGAGAGCATGGTGTAGATAGCCTTTCAAGCACAAAGGCACTTGGTGCCCATTGTTCCCCATATCATTGGTGTACCCAAGGTCGAGAGATTGCCTGGAGTACTTGCAATCAATTGACAACCACGTTTTGATTATGTTGAACCCTTCATCAACTGGGTGAACCCCTCAATTAGCTCGGATTCTGATTTTGATTTGGTCCACAAATGCTATTTTGCCACTGCATACATTAGACACTATTGAGTGTTGTGGTTTGATTTTAAGTATTGTTATTTATAAATTATGTATTGTTTCCATGAGGTACAGTATAGCGTAAAGCCATATTGTATACAATACTCTACTGCCATTGTCACTGTAGAAAAAGAAGGTTTAACAGATCTCCCTTTTAAATATTCCTCTAGCCTTGGTTTTCTCATGGCATTCTGGGACTTGTCAAGTTCCTTTTCCGTTAAATATCTGAAACTACATATCCCAGAATGCACATACATATTAAAGACTCGATGATCATCTTCTGACACGGAGCACATTGCAATGCACTACTCACAACAAATGTATCCTGTAAGTCTCTGCATAATTTGTTTATTGTGAAATACATTCTTAAGGGAGGATATCTCAGGGGAAACGTTCTCGCCTTGGAAGCAAGACAACACGAAACAACACAGGTTCGATCGGTCCACGCTTAGAAACCTCTGGGTATTAAGCGCATTATAAATAACCAACCATATAACTAATAAGAATTATTTCCCAGTTACAAAACAAAGTTAAAACCAATCATTAGATTTCACATTATTGGTTTACCAAAACTTACTAAAAGCATGATTTCATAAGGTAAAGAGTACAAACACATTGTCATAGGGGGCTACAATTACACAAACAGATCTTTCAAAAAACATAAAGCTGATAATCCCCAACGATTACTTTTAGACGTCATGATTTGTTGCCATACAAACCGACTGGATAAAGTTTTAAAATCACGAAAAAGATGCTCAAAGTGTAAAATACGACGATCATTTAAAAGCTCATATTCTAATAAAACGTGGGCAGTAGTTTCGATAGTGCTTTCCGACATACAGAACCTGCAAATTCTTAGGTTGCGTTCGACCCCCACTCGCACCCCTAGGTCTTCTCTCGTCAGGAGCAGGGTGTGTCACAAGAGCAAGAATTGGTCTCTCCAGTAAGGACACGGAAATTTGAGCATGTAGTTTGGTAAAATGCCCAAAGATCTTATGTCAAGAAGCACTCCAGAAAATGACTTGAATCCACACACTTCCTGAATGGTGAAAATCCAGTCCCACTACATGATTTTCTTCTTAACGAAGAGGGGAGAGCCAGCAGCGTGGACAAGTTAACTTTGTATTTGCTCACAATCTCGTAACAGTTCAGAATCCCTTTATTAAGTGAGGCACACAGTGTCCCCTGCTTAACCTGTTTCAATTCCCACCACAGCGTAGGCTTTTCACCAGACATAATTTTAATCAATAAGCATAGTTGTTTCCATGCAACATGGGCAGCAATAGACAAAAGGCCCAACTCAGAACGTTCAACTGCTGCTGGAACCCCTGGTGGCAGTAGCAAAACTCTTCTCCAGAAGCGACCTTCTGATTTAGCCCAATGATGCATGATCCTTTGCCTGGGGAGTATGAATTGACACTTTCAATGTGTACCCTGCCAGGGCATGGCACTTTCCAAGCAGAATAAAGTAAGGCATTTGAAAGATAGCACCTCTGCAGATGTGACAATGGCCGGGGTGGAGAACTTAAAACTGAGGGAGAGACTGCTTACTGCACCTTTACTGCTGGTTCAATTCTGAACACAGCATTTATCAAGATACAATCTGATGTGATGTTACTACAAAATTAAGTGGGACATGTTCAAAAATGTTGTCTTTTTCAACAGAGCAGCTTTGCAATATGATGTGCCTGCGATGAAACAGAAGAGATCTCAGAAGAAGGAAAAGGTGCCCCCAAAGGACATGAAACACCAATCCCATCCAGCAAAGAACAAGTATCTCTTTACTGCCCTGGTAAGTTGTTGCTCTCCACTGTACTGTACTGTGTGTCCCTTAGCTGTCTCTTCCCCTATTGTAAACAATTGGCACCAGAAGGTATTGATACTATTTGGGGTATACAGCACTGTCTGTGCTGTCCTTCCCATTACACCACTTACCATTTTGAGTGCCTTATTCATTTCTTATTGGCATTGGAGGTGTTTGAAACTTTATGCGGTTATAGTACTATCTGTCTTGTTCGTCCTGCTTTTGAGGACGTTAACATGTTATAAGTTTATATATTTATTTTCTTTAGCACCAATACCTCTGTTGACGTTACCACTGATGGACATCATCTTGGGTGAGGCATTCCCACTGGATGACGCCATGGAGCAGGAGAAAGGTCAGGGGCCAAACCAATATGCCTACGATCTCAGCAGTGGAGAGGAGCTACATAGAGTGTATAATAAGCCAGTGGATGGGACAATTTTGAGGAGGAAGAATCAGTGGTCAGAACCTGCCTACAATCTTGATAATGAGTTTGATGTTTAGCAAGGGCTGGAATGTCCTTAGTGTCATGGTCGGTCCGCCTCCGATGGCCTCTCTCGCCCCCATTCCAGGCAACATCAGCAGTGGCAGCTGCCGTGGCGATTATGGAAGTATACATTACAGCCGGTGCCACAGACTGCACTTCCCAGAAGACCCGGGACATCACAACACACGTGACTTGTCACGTGTTTTGTCTACCGATGAGACCCGGAAGCTGCAAGTCTCATAAGCGTTTGTATTCAAGCACCCTGAACTTGCCAGGTGGCACTCCTTAACTGTTGCTTTTTGCCCAGTGAGCGGCTTGCCATGCATTTTGCCTCCTCCTGTTTCTATCTGGATTCCTGACCCTTTTGGCTTCTGTCATATTGGATTTGTTTCTGTCTATCCCTGTCTGTTCCGGCGCTTGGTTCCCCTTGTTACTGACTGATCTCCCGGCTTCCCCTGAACTTGGCTTTTCTTCCTGGACTGTTTACTCTTCATTCCCTTCGGCTATGAAACTCAGTACATCGTTCAACTGACTCTTCGCCTGTCAACTTAACTGACTCCTGTTCCCATGCCCTGGATTGCTTTTTGTTTCTCTTCAAAAGCCTGGATTGGACTATTGGTAAAGACTTGGATTTTATTAGTACTTTTCGTTTTTTTTTTTTGGCTCATCATCTCAGTAACTTCTTCTGTGGATCTGTTGCCTATGGGAACTGGACTGCCTGCACTATCCCTAGATTGCACACTTGTGCCGTATGGGTCAGGTGTCTTTCTTGGATAAGACTTTATCTCTTTCTGGCATCTCCCTTTTGGTACACTTCGACTTTCTGGACTTCCTGGCATGAGGTTGTCAAGAATGTGCATTGCCTCCATCTTTGCAACATCAGATAGAAACTGGGTACTGTTAGAGGGAGGTGTGTCTTGTCTGTCCAAGGTTACTGAACAGAAATATTGATATTGTTGTATCCACTTCTTCCCTCTTTGTACTTCTGCTGGTTGCTCCTGCCTTTTCACCTGAGCCCCTAACCTGACAGGTTGTTTGTTGTTCTCGGCAGGCTGCACTCTCGGTGCGAAAGTCTCCCTGTGAAAGGAGACCCTGGTCGTTATAAACGACTGCGGTTATCAGAGTCAGACTCAACACTGACAATTAGTTTGAAGAAGAAGAACTTTTGGTACCCTCAAAAGAGCTTGCTACCTGCAGGAGTGGCCAAAACGGTTTGATCCTGGATGCAGAGGATTTTCTAAGAATATTGCAGCTAAAAGCAGCATTTGCTCATCGTAAGAAAAAATGGGCTTCATTCTGAGTTTGGCAGTAATTCAGGAATAATTCCACTGAATGACTGCCAAAATTGGTTACTGTTAATGCCACTTGGTGCTGTGGGTTTACCACAGGATTACAAGTGGTGGTAGAGCAATGTTAGCACCCATTTATGGAGTCAATAGGACTGCATGGGGTTTTTGGTAGAATTAGCACGAGTAGTAATTCCGCTGTGGTAATTACACTGATTTTTGGCTTTAAAGTGGAAGATTTTCCTACAAGGGATGCTGACGGTAAATCTTCCACCTCTTCCAAACCAGCGATTTGGCGGGGCGGTATAAACAGCAGCAATTCTTGGCTGTAACTGAATTACCACCACTTTTTTACCACACTCGGAATGAGGCCCAATGTATCCTTGTTAAGGAGTATGGTACAAAAGTACCATGAGGCTATGGCTGCACAGCTGCAGTTGCGAAATAGGGCACCGTCTCCTATAGATTTACAGTATATTATTGGGAAACAACTCCAACATGAAGAACCCATAAATGTGATGTATACCCTAGTATTCCATGACTTTTTCTCTAGCACCCTTGCATGTCACTGCCAGTGCTCTATGGACGACTGTCCCACACACATTTACCAATCATACCATCTCATGACACTTATCTCCCAGACAGCATCTCCTGTGACAGCTTCCACACCCATGTGACACCCACATGGGTGTTACATGGGTATGGAAGCTGTTAGAAGTTGCACTCATGGCACAGGGCCTTTCTGACCCTTTGCCATGTTTGTTCCCCATGATTTCACACTTTCCCCATGGTTCCATGACACCCCAAACTGAGAGGCTATGCAAAGCACATTGTGAGAATGAAGGTGGCTGATGTTGAGACCCATTGGAATATGCAGGCCAGTTCAAAACATTGGGCCTCATTACGACCCAGGCGCTAAGTGGTTAAGGGCGCCGTAAAAGCTGCGGCGCCGTTAACCCCTTAGCGCCTTACTACGAGGTCCCTTTGCGGGACCCGACCTGAACGGCTGGTCTGGACCAGCCGTTAAAGTAGGGACCCGCAAAGGGACCTCGCAGGCAATTACGGTACTGAAATTTGCGGTACCGTAATTGCCGCCTTCCCCATTCCCATTGAGCCCTATGGGGTAAAAATGGGAATGGGGAAGGGCCATGGTGAAATGGGGAAATACCTCCCCGCCAACCTTGGAATGGGGCGGTATTTCCCCATTTCACCATGGCGGACTCGTTACAACACCGGCACCAACCATGGTGCTAATAGCGCCATGGTTTAGCGCCGGTGTTGTAATGAGGGCCATTGTTTTCCAACATAAGGACTAGTTAATGAACAGAAATTGTCCTTTTTCAATGCCATCAAAATAGACAGGCGCTCAAGTGAAGGAAAATGTGCCTGAGAACTGAAAACTGCTGAATGTGCACAATGCAGTTCAAAAGACATGTGGTGCAGCAAATGCTCTTTTCATAAAATATGAAAAGCTACAATTTCACTTAAAGAGACAGATAGCAGCATGTTACGTTGACTTCAATGCAGCACAAGACTGTGATCCAGAAATCTAAAGTGAAGCCAAGCACTTGTTTAAAAGTGAACACTGGTTTCCCATGGTAAACTTTGCCCTATGTGTAAACAATGCAGAAATGGACACTCATGCCTTTTCAAATAGTATATTAAAGAAAGACTCATGTACAGCAGGCCTAGATGCCATACAAAATGTCATGTGTAAAACACATCTTTTCAATTTAATATGCTATTCTTTTAGAATTGTGTATACAGCTTGTTTTACCCCATTGATCTAAAGCCTGTGACCCTGGAACTCAGACATCAAAGACCTTTTGCTGAGGACCCACCAGGAAAAGCAGGTCTGTTTCAATAAATCCAAAGGAATACAACATTTTAGATCAAAAGTGTGGAAGGGTCAGATAAGCCAGCCAACAGAACTGACCTCTTAGACTGTCATGGCCCAATAAAATGCTTCTGAGAGAATACTGATGGACTTCAAAGGCTGTATTAGAAACATACACTGCTGATAAGCAGATGTTCAGGTCACATGTTTCTGAGGAAAACAGAAATCGGTGAATTTACTTGGAATATGAAACTACGACTCTCCATGCTATGTCTTGCCATTTGATTAACATTGGACTCCTTTTTCCTTAATAACAAGAGAACCGTGCGTCGCAATGATCATCCAGGACTCATATTAAAGAACACAAAAAGCCTGTCAGTTCTAAGGTCTTTAAGGCTGGCAAGCTTCTTCATCTTGCCATCCTCAACTCTCGTTCTGCTGTCAAACACTCCTCTGACATCTGCTTCCTCCTTGAAGGACAGGACCTTGATGTCCTCGGTCTTACGGAGACATGGTTCACGGCCAGCTCTGTCACGAGCTTTGACACTCTCCTCCCTGATGGCTACAAGATCCTCTCCGCGCCCAGATCCACCCGGCCTGGAGGGGGTGTAGCCCTGATCTTTCCTGAGTGGATTCCTGCCACTATCATTCCCACTCAGGCTTACTTCTCTTTTGAATGCCTTGTCTGCAGGCTCTCTCTCTCTCCTTGCCACTCTCTTACTGTTGCTACTCTCTACTGGCCCCCTGGCCATCACATATTTTCTCTCTGAGTGAGCTGACCTCTTCTCCTCCATCCTGCCCTCAACCACTCAACTCCTCCTCCTTGGTGACCTCAACATCCACCTCGATTCTCCCCGTCCCTCATGTTGCTCTTTCGCGACCTCTGCGATTCCCTCTCCCTCTCTATCCTCCCCTCTGGCCTGACGCACTCTGCAAAACACACACCTGATGTCTTGCTCTCCTCTGGCCTCCCCCTCCATATCCCTCTGACCACTCCTCTCTCCTGGAGTGACCACTGCCTCCTCTTCTCTCATCTCTCACTCTCTTCCTCCCAAGCCGAGCCTACCCCAACACTGCCACCTACCTTCTCGGACATCTGGCCCATGAAGCGTGTGTCAGTTGAGGCTTTCGCTGCCACCTTCGTCTCCCCCCTCCTCCTCTGGTTGACTCACACCCGGACAGAACCCTGTCCCTTTTCTACTCTTCTATTTATGATACTATTGATGATCTTGCCCCTGTCACGAGGGTCCGCTTGAATTCCAAAGCCAAGTGCAATTCCTGATATGACTCAGAGCTAGCTACACTTAAAAGTAGGTGTAGGGCAGCAGAGAGGAAATGGAGGGCTTCTTGTTCATCCTCTGACAAACTGGCCTGTGGCGCCTGCTCCAAAGGCAATACCGACTCTCTGTCCGCACCAAGAAGAGAGTCCACATTCAAGCCCATGTCTCTGCGGCGTCTAACAACTTGGCCAAACACTTTAAAATCTGCAGGGAGCTTGCCAACCCTGCTGCAGTCTCTAGCCCTCCCCTGGCCTCCCAGGCTCTCTGCAATGCCTTTGGCTCTCACTTTATCTCAAAAACCCAGGACATCGTGTACACCCTCGCCTCCCCTCCCCCTAATATCCCCTCCTCCCCCTAATATTCCCTCTCAGTGTGTGCTGGCTGACCTTCCTTCAACTACCCCCACCCTCTTTCTCATCCTTTCCTCTTTTTTCACCTGATGAGGTCACTAGACAAGTCTGATCTATGAAAGCCTCATCAAAATAGGTTCATCCCTGTTCCTCTAAAACCATAAAGGACCACATTGATACCATCGCTCTGGCCCTTGCTGATTTGTGCAACCTCTCCTTTGCCTCAGGATCCTTCCTCTCCACTCTGAAGCACTCCCTTGTGCATCCTCTTCTCAAGAAACCCACAGCCGACCCTTCTTGTCCGGCTAACTAGCGCCCAATTTCCATTACTGCCTTTCTTGGTAAACTCCTGGAAAAACTGGTCATCTCTCAAGTTAACGTTCGCCTCCGATTCTGTTGGCTCTCTCCATGGCCACCAGTTTGGCTTCAGATCTGCCAGAAGCATGTAAACTGCTCTCCTGAACATCCGTGAAGATATGCTTTCCAACTTTGACTCTAAGATTCCCTCTGTCCTCATCCTACTTGATCTCTCTTCTGCCTTCAACACGGTCAACCATATCACCTTGCTCAACCGTCTCTGTGATAACCTGGGTATCACCAATCAGGCTCTGGTCTGGCTGACCTCTTTCCTCTCTGACCATCCCTCTCAGGTCCAACTTGGGTCCTTTCTATCATCTAACTCCCAATCTACCTGTGTTGTACCCCAGGGGCCTAACTTCTCGCCCTGAATTTTCAACCAATACTTGGCAACTCTCGCCCAAGGCATTGCCATTTTCTGCTCAAATTTCCAGTGCTATGCTGACATTTCAGGCTACCCTCTGCCACCTCCTCTCCTTCTCTCATCTCTGATTGCCTAACTGCCATTCAAGATTGGTATGCCACCAACGATCTTTGTCTAAATGCCAACAAGACTGAGATCCTCATCGGTACACCTTCACCATCATTTCCACTCACTCTCTGACAGACCTCCCTTGGCCTTCCTCCTACCCCTACCTTTGAGACTAATAACCTCAGGGTCATCTATAACTCCACACTTTCCTTCTCCGTCCACATCTCAGAGGTTTCTAAAAAGTCAAACTTCCTACTGCACCTCCTCCAAGTTACTCTGCCTTTCCTCTCCTTCCCCCAGAAGCTCATTGTCTCCCAAGTTCTGGTTCTCTCCAGGTTGGACTATTGTAACAGCCTCTTTCTAAATCTACCTGACTCTGCTCTCCGCCCTCTAAAACTAATCCAGAACAGGATTGTGAGACTTGTCCTTGGTCTCAAGCCCTGGGATCGTATCTCTCCAGCTCTGAAATCCCTTTATTGGCTCCCAGGGGATGCAAATATTAAATTCAAAATCTTCTCCATTTTCCACAAGGCTTTCTGGGCCCTGGGTCCAAAATACCTTCAACTATCCTTTTGCAAATACCTCCCCTCTTGAGCTCTTCACTCCTCTACTGCTAACTCCCTGAGGATCAGTCGTTTTTCAAATAAACAAAGCTGGGGGTAGATCTCTTTCTTCGGCTGGGGCCGCCCTCTGGAATAGTCTCCCTGCCACTTTGAAACTTGCGGAAAACCATCTCCGGTTCTGCAAGCACCTCAAGACCTTCCTCTTTGCTTCTGCCTTTGCCCCCTCTATCCCCTGCTGATCTGTTTCTCTCTCTGCACTGTGCACCTGGCCATACTCTGTCCCCTGGGCCGAGGTACCTGCTCACCCTGCCACCCTCCTACACTGCCTCCGGGCTACCCCCTGCACTGGGGACTTTATCTGTACCCATACAGACCCCCAACCCCCTTTCTTTTCTTTCTGCACTTATCAGACATACCCAGTCTGCTGCCTTAAACACGGCACTTGCCCCTTGCTGGCTGCACTACCACTGTTTATTGCCTTTATTATCTATTTATTTTTATTTATGACTATTTATCTGTTCTCCTCTTCTCCGCACTTTGCACTTCTCCCCCTTCCATGCACTTTTCCCCCTTCTCTTTCCCATGCACTTGTGTGTTCTCAATGTCACTGGGCCTAGTAAGATTGTTGTTTTTGTTCTCCCCTACTCCCCTCCCTTGCCTTGTCGCGCTCTGAAACACTTGTATACGAGCGTGATATAAATAAATGATCATATCATATATCATATCATGTGTGTCATTTAATGTATCGATGAAAATGGCTTCGTGACACTAATAATAATCTGAAAAATCAGAACCTTGTTGAGCTGATAGAAAGACAAATGAATGTGTGTTTTGTAAAGTTTGACATGTATAACTATTTCAGCTCATGAATAAACCAGGAGAAACAACAGCTCCTCCCAGGAAGGTTGTGCCGAAATAAAATGTGTATTCTCTGATTCCTCATAAATTGTAGAATTCAAAAATATATATGTTTATGCAGTTATCTGAAAAGTGGAAGTAGTTGCCATGTAACGAGATTTTGAGGAAACAAATAAAATGAAAAACCATGTCATTTTGAAATGATGCTGTTTTCTCCATTCCCATTATCAATAATACAGACCTCGTTATTCCTTGCTCTATCAGCTGCCATGGACAGATTAGTGGGAGGGAGAGAAAGATAGATGTCCAATCCGTAGCGTTGTGTTCTTCATAATATGTAAGTGTCATCAGCACTATATAATATCAGTTTTCAATCTAAAGAGGGACAGAAGGAGCAAGAGAGACAAAGAGGGCTGCCAAAACCATTGGGGTACCACTGTGCCAGGGGAACAAAGCTAAACCATGGCCTACCAAGAAGAAGAAGAGAGAAAAGGAGACCCGTGGACACTTGCTGGGTGCTTTTAGTAAGAAACCTGGGAGCCCTATCTGAGAGTGGCCGGTGGCTGAAGAGACCTTGCTTTGAATAGAGGCCTGAGCTGTGAACTGCCTACCAAAATAGGGTCCTAAAATCTGTCTGGCCTCCTGAGCTGAAAATAGAGACCTCCTATGTAAGTTGATATATCCCCAGAG
Organism: Ambystoma mexicanum; assembly: GCF_040938575.1. NCBI lineage: Eukaryota > Metazoa > Chordata > Amphibia > Caudata > Ambystomatidae > Ambystoma > Ambystoma mexicanum. The sequence continues at coordinate 243,764,230 of NC_090928.1, read as the reverse complement.
CTATCCATTGTGTTGGGAACTACCTGCCTTAATCCATTCCATTTAATTGTGGGTGAGGGGTGAAATTGTGTAGACCCTTGGCACATTTAATTAAAGTTAATTCAATGAATTCCCATATAGAAATGATCACGGATGGTTTTTGTTACAATTCGAAAACTAACAAATTGAATGCCCACTGTGTTACAGCCATTATAATCAATCAAGTAATTGGGTGACCCTATTTTCCTGTAACCCCTGATTTCTGTACAGAAGAGGGGTATCCTTAATCCCAAAATGAGCATTCCTAAAACTCTGCCTTTCAAGTTAATTTAGTGTGTGCAAAACGAATTTTCCCTTTCATTCCAAACAAAAATCCCAAAGCCCTGCATGCCATTTGAATGTGTGTTCCGTAAATTATTTTCCCATTTAATTCATTTTCCAAACTGTGTCTTTCAAATAAAAAGCCCAAACGAAATTCCCATTGTATTCCCACTCCCTGTACCCTGCCTTCAAATTAAGGGGTCATACATAACTGCTGCCTGGGGGTGGAAGGTTGCTGGGAGAAAAGAGCATTGTGAGAAACCAAGCAATCACTGTGTGTTTTTAAAGTTTCCTCTCTGTTAATGTGCAAAGAAATCCTATGTATGTTTTGACATAAAATTCAACCTATGTTTGTTGTGGTAACTGAAAATCTATTAAGGAATACATGTCAGTCAATTGATGCAAGTAATTTGCATTTGTGCTTATTGTGTTGTGCCACAGAGTTGTAGGCTGGTGCTATTGAGATTTGTTTGCTATTCATTGTGGAAATTTAAATAAATATACACCATTTTTTCTATACACCGGCCTGGTTTCTAGCTTATTGGTGATACAGAGGGTAGCTGCTGAATGGTGTTACACAGTTTGAAGGCCTAATCAAATTTGAATCTGCTAAGAGTTGAGAGTGACCATCCAATAAACTGTGACAATATTATGGACTAAAACTCCCTTTGCACCCTCTGCCATAGACTATGTTGGTTCTACACACTGTCTGGTCACACTTGCAGATTCCATTAAAATAGGTCACATCAATTGTCATTACTAAATATTACTAAACATCAGGAGGTATATGACCATGATGGAAGTGTATAACAAGAGAAGTTAGGGCAGGCTCTGGAAACGGCAGCTCTAGAAATGTTTCAGACTACAACATCCATGAGCTCCCTCAATTGACTATGCTGGGTAGGACTGATGGGAGTTGTAGTAAAAAAAGATTGCACAGTTAAAATTGCTTTCAAAACTAAATATGGTACATTCAGAGCCCCCTCACACCATGTCTCCCTTTAATCCTGAAAATGCATACAGTAAAGAAAAAGGCCAGACACCTGCATTACTTTTTCATAGTTGGTAGAAACTGGCTGGTCAAAGTGGCAGAATAAGGGCATTGCTTTTGAAAATTAGTTTGTCTTGAGGGGAAATGTGTGATTGTGCTGTTAAATTCAGCAGGAGTAATACGTGCTCCGTAGCGACATCCACAAGGAACCCAATCCTTCACACGTTATTGGCAGCCACTATAATTCTGCAACACAGAATGGAAAAGAAAAGAATATGGTAAAAAGGGGAAACACCTGCTGCAATGCTGTGTAAAGTGCGACTGTCCCTCATATTGTACCATAAGGCACTGTAATAAAAAAACATCTTATTCTGTATGGGTTGGCTCTAACAGAGGGGAGGCGTGCTATCGGTCTTCAAAAGAATGTGGCGAAAAATATGCATCTTGCTGTATGTAGGATCAATGGGGTTTTACATCAGATACCTCATAACATAGGTGGGGCCAATAAGTTGCACAACATAGGTTTGTATTTGAGTGATATGTGTTCTGACGAAACAAAGGCACGATAGAGCACTGTTTTTTATTAACTGCCTTACTACAGAAAGCAACCATGCTAATGAAAATACCTCTTTCAAGTAGTCGTCTTCCAAACTGTTTTCAGCAGTGTGGACAGAGCTGCGTTATGGCAAATACTACAAAGCAATCTCTTGCTCTTTCCTAACCGTGATTCAACTTTTCTATAGAATTAACGCAGCTGAAGGGGAATACTGTTTAAAAGGTGGATGCACCGGGGTATTTAAAATGGCAAGCCATGCCAGGCAAGGGTGCGCCCTGGCCCCTCCCCCACCCAATTGTTTTTATGGTATAAAAATGACTTAGTGCTCTTTATGCAAGATGTAGATTGTGATGCCCCTAAAATCGGAGGCACTAAGGCGGTTTTAATTTCCCTGACTACACATGGAATTAGTATACAACTCGAAGTGCTGTCCAAGTTTTGTAGAGACCTAAGTCTCAAAGTGAATATGTCCAAGACAGTCGTGATGGCATGAGATCATCCCACAGAATCATTAAAGGTATGCTTAAAGTATAATAGGTACAAAAATCAGACAAGTTGACTGTTTTGATTACTGAAGCTTAAGAGTGATGGCAAATGTGTCCTGGGCGGACCAAGACACCCGCAGCAAGTGTAAACTTGCACAAAGAGCGGGAGCCACATTGAGCCTTGCATCCAGATCTGCTGGGATGGTGGTTATCCCAACTGCGGAAGTATACAAAGTGCGGGTCAGTAATGCTATTTTATAAGGGCTGAGTGATGCGGTCACAATGTAATAAATGGATTGTACAGTAGATAAAGTGTATTTGAAAAATATGTGGAGGCTTCCAAATATTGCGCCAACAGTACCTGTCTACTGTGAACGTGGTCTTCGCCCATTAATTTACGAGGCCTATATTAGATCAATTGTATTTTGGCTCTTCGTCTTAACACATCGCACGATCTGAAGTCTTGTGGGAGCTAGTGGAAACAACAGAAACACTGAGGTGGAAATGGTTGAAATTAAATTCATAAAGAGTATGTTATTAGAGGTAGATTTGTTCAAGTTTAGGGACAGATGTGTAAATGCCCTGCAGAAACCCACTTCTGTCTTAACAGAGGTTTAACGATCAAGCAACCTCCTAAAAAAGTAGAAATAGCATACTTACTAATAATAATGACCTGTTATGAAAAACACAAGGGGGTTATGAAAATGATTTTGTTTGGTTCACTAGCCCGAAACTAAGATTGCTTTTTATGAAATTTAGATCACTAGCCCAAAACAAAGATTGCTTTTTATGAAATTCAGATCACTAGCCCAAAACAAAGATGGCTTTTTATGAAGTTTAGATTCAGCATTTTACAATTAGCCTCATTCACCGCTACGTGGAACACAAACAATATGGACAAATGTACTTTTTGCCCTGACACGAGACAATGTGAGAGGCCGTGTAATTTTTCCAACCGTTTATATGCTAAGGCAATGAGAAAATTACTTTGACCAATTTTGGTAAATTGTAAGTTTTTAAACATGCTGTATGCACTGATTTTTGTTAAATGTGCCATTAATCAGGATGTTACGTGAGCATTTGCCAGTTTTATTAATAGTACATGATTTATCAGATGGTTTTATTGTAGTCAGTGTAGATTTTACAATTCTGTGCTTATGAATTTGGTCTTGGTTTTTACCGGGTATTTATTGATGGTATTGATTGGTATTGTATTTAGTAATATCTTGTGTCATTGTGGTATTGCATTATTCCGAGCGTGAAAAGAAATGTATGATTTCTGAATAAAGTTTATGATACGTGATATTTGTGAGCACAGAAAATTGAATCATTTTATAATCCTAGAAGTCAACAATTTCCTTTTTTAAATGTGCACCTCTCCTGGGCCAGAGCAAAATAATGCTGCTATCAAGTGGACTTGGGCCACAGGGTTGCACATCCTGGATGCTGCCCAGCACAACGAATGTGTGACCTCACACGCTGCTATGCGTAAACAGCCATTAGCTTGTGTACTGTAACACTCCGGTTTATCAATCAATCAAAAGGCATGACTCCACAACTTTGCAAGAGGCAAAAGGCCAGAGGGCACCAGATGTCAGTCCTGGGGGCTATGTACGAGGTTAGCACATAACTCCATATGAGCCGGGTGCTCCCAGTCGGTACTACTATATAGTAGCATGCAAGAAGCACATCACACCTTGGGACAGCACATACAGGATGCCTAGCACGGGGGTGGGTAAAGAGGTTTAGCACAGGTCAGATGGTTAATAGTAAATGTTATATATACTGTTGGATTGGCCCTGTCCCGGTTTTCTCTGTAAAATGCATTATGGAACCAGAAGCCCTTAATATTTTTTATTAAAAAAACAATAATAAATGCAGCCAATTATAAATAGTTTTGGTTGTAAAAACAAAAATGCTTTAGTTGTCAATGGGCTCTGAACCTGGGCACAGCCATCATCCATGAAGCGCTATTTCCAGCTCTCGAGTGACTGTGCATGCTGCGGGCAGTTCAACACAGCTACCAAACCATGAAACCAATTACTACCCCATGTGTACATAAGCTTTGGCCCACATACCACCCATCTATGTTTTTGTACTATTAGTCAACGGGTAAAACCGTGACCAGTTAAAAAAAAAAAAAAGTATCGAAGGGGGTGAGATCTGAAACAAGCCCTGATGGCTGTGCCCTTTTCAGAGCTGAGCATCCAAACCTCTTCAAAACCAACACTGTGGCAATGAGGCCCATAGAAATGTCGATGAGCTTTGACACAGTCAGGTGGGTCAATGTAGGTCACACGGGCAGTGCAGTCTATGCCCAGTGCCACACCTTGGTACTGTTGCTTTCTCTTTGGGCTAGTCAGTGATGGGAGAAAAGAAGCCACCCGCTGAGACAAAGGGTCTCGCATCCAGGCAAGGGGTGCATCGTGTGCTAGCCGATATTTAAAAGTCAATGACAAGTACCGTATGGAAGCCATGGGAGTTTTTGTGGGGATGCAGACAAATTAGTGAGGCTGGATAACGACTTGTGGAACACGGAAGTTAAGTGGGGGAGGTTTTAGCAATCTGGGCGACGCACCATTGGCGTCTCCAGCGTTACCAGCTGCAACCTCAGGCCTTTTACTTGGTTTGTTGTTTGCTACCACTGCTGTATATGTGCTCGGGGTCTCTATTTTATGAGCACATCTGAACAGGACTATGTGCTTTTATTCTTTTCTTTTCTTTCAAGTGCTTTTCGGAAGTGTTTTGTTTGCACTTCAAACACACCGTGCATTCTGCAGGGAGTGAAAGGCTCTATTGTTAACATGCAAGTCAGGCTTCACCAGAAGGTCCAATAAACAGCGTCTGGGTCAAACTTAGTGTGCGTCCATGCTGTGCAGGTTGCTGAGAGAAATCATCAGTTTAGCATAGGATGATTGGTTACAGAGATGGCTCTGTTACATAGACCGAAGACAAAATCTGTTCCACAAAATCCCCCCCCCCCCCCGTTTGATGCACCCCGCAGGCTCAGAGAACAAATCCTATGCCAGTGTGCACAGTGGCCATCTTCACAGTTTTATCAGGACAGCTCTCTCCAAATGAATTCTCTGGAAAGTATTTTTTTTTTAGACATACCACAACTTTCATACAGAGACGGTCATAGTTTGCACTGTTTGCAGAAAGTGTGCTGATGAATTCTTTCATTTGCGTGCTTTGGGCTGCAGAAGGTGGTTATGTCCACAGGTGACGAGTAAGGCTGCAGAGTAGTGCTTGCATGACTGATGTGTGTGTATCTAAGTCGGGACGTCATTTGTGAGTCCCAGGGGTACCAGTTGGGACCGCTGCTAATCTCATTGGTACACTTTATTAGCCCTGGCAATGGCCTTTGTAACCCTGGTCTTGTAGGGAATTCCAGTGGCAGAAAATAAACAAAAGGCCAATGTTTACTTTCTTTTTCCTCATCCCTGTCTCTCTTCCGGCGCATGACGACCCGCTCTTTGTAGATGAAGGGCCAAGGAAAGGGCAAGCATTTCAAAACTCTTCTTTCCACCCACACTACTTCACTAAGAAATTGATCATATATAGCAGACGAGAACGGTTGAGGCGCAGATCCACAGCCGTGCTACGCAGCAAGCATAGGGGAGGCAGGCCTCTAACACCTACCACATTGCAGCCACATGCCACCACGACCCAGTCCCGCCCAGTCACCTTGCCATGATGCAGCGCAGTAACCCTAGCTTCAGATAGGAGCTTACACCCTACAGTCCATTCTTCAAGAGGAGCTTGACATGATGAGATACGCATCAGGACACGCCCACAGCGGGGTGGGGATTCCTCAACGTGCCCCACGGCACAGGCCTAAAAGGGGCGCCAGAGTTACATTCAGGTGGGCGTGGAGAAGCATACCGATAGTGTGCACGCGCTGCCGGAGAGAGCGCCTGGCATTATGGTGTAAACGCAAACCGACAACAGAATGTGAATATGAACTATCTCCGTGCCGCAGGCACTTGCCTTTTGTGTGCTCAAAGTATTTTTCATCTGCCATCGAAATCCCATTGTAATTGCTCATTTGCACTCTTCCGTAATAAGCTGCATTTGGCAGTGAGAAAAAGGAACACAAAGACGTCGAAGAGAAATACAGCAAGGGGCTGCAGGCGAAATCTGATTTTGATTCTTTGCCATTTCTGCCTTGCTCTGTGGTTAACAGGGCCTCGACGTTCTGCCGGACCGATGACATGTTTAATATGTAGACTGGCAAAACTCGGCGGGGTCAACATTTCTCCCGGCCCGCGCTTTTGCACCGACTGCTAATCGCGAAGCACCTGTACAAACACCAAACGCTCGCGAGCTATTATTAAATCATTTCAGGATTTGGCACAGCTCGCGCTGCCACGCCGCGTCAAACTCACGTCCCGCTCATTTGGTGTTACACAGAAACGTGACGTCGCCTCTCTCTGACCTGGGCAAACTAAATACGCAGCGCATGTGTTCTCTTTTAAAGCCGTTCATTTGAAAGCCGGAAGATTAATAGGCGCTGCCACTGAGAGTGTTAAGCATAACAGAACTGTCTGTCACGGTGAATATTCTGCTTGACAGGTATAACGCGCCACACCGCAGAAGGGTTTATGGCGCTGGGGCCCACGCCATAACAATCGCAGTTACTGTAAGCAGTTATCTTTCACACTTCAGCCTTCGAATGACTTGAGTGAATTGAATGTTAATTGCAGCTTTAGTGTGGAATTCCATCTTATTTTCATGCCATGTTTTCTTTTTATTTAGGCGTGGATGGAACACATTTGCAGCGGTGCATTATAACTTAGACACTTGCGAACAATGAGAAGGTTGTGGTTGCTGGGCCACGATGTTTTAGACCTGGGTATGTTTTAGTGTCGAAAAGCACTGTGTTAACTCAGCTTTCACGAAATACATGTCTGTCGTGCTGCAGCCTAAGGACACATGCCCAGTGTCAACTGTGCTGTTGATTTCCTTTGACTGAATTATATTGCAAGACAGGAGGCGTCATGTTATGCAAACTATATTTACTACTTGACAGCCTAGAAGCAATGAAGCCAGAAACAAACGTTAACATAAAAAATAAAGTTTTGTCTGTTAACCTAATTGAAGGGGATTAACCCAAACCAACATGGAGGATAGGTGATGCCTGGCATGGGTCCCCCCTTATATAAGTCTGTTCCTCTAAGAAGACATCCACTTTCTTTGCTGCTGATGCCACAAAGTTAAAGGGGAAGTACACTCAGAAATGTTATTGTCCCAATCGATCGGGCATGCTTTTTTAAGCATATTGTAATCGATATTAAAAAAATGTCCTATGCATCTGGACTAAAACTCCCATTCACCCTCTGCCATAGACTATGGTGGTTCTACCCACTGCTGGTCACACTTGCAGATTCTATTTAAAAAAGGTCACATCAATTGTCATTACTAATCATTATTAAACATCAGGAGGTATATGACTATGATGTTGGGTGTTTAACAAGAGAAGTTAGGTCAGGCTCTGGAAACTGCCGCTCGAGAAATGTTTCAGACTACAACTCCCATTAGCTCCCTCAATTGACTATTTTTGAATGTTTTTTAAACATACTGTAATCGATCTTAAAAAAAATGTCCTATGCATCTAACCTTAGTTTTCCTCACATTTACACGAGAAAACAATGGATTGGGTGCCATCTTGTGCTAATCTTATCCGTTGATACATCGCCCTAAATTCAAGTGCCCTTGCGGCACTAAATCATATCACCCGCCCTTCCAGCTGACTTCACTGGATGCTTACGCCCACAATGCCAATGCACGTCTTGTGTCAACAGCCTCTGCGCGCAACGAGTGACGTGTCTCCATGGAAATGCCAAGATGTCTCTTTCCTCCAAGTATACACAAACCTTTTTCGATCACACAAGAGTGGAGTTTCTTGTTCCATCATGTCAGTGTATTTCGTTTCGATATTCCGTGACTTGTTTCTGCTCTGTTCTGCTATCTTTTCAGTTTGCCATCATTTGAACAGGTACTTAGAGTATTTGAACTGATTAAATGCAGTAGTTGTCTTTATTTAAATATTTCTTATTTACAAAAGTTTTTACCAAACCATATTTAAACTCTTCTTTTACCTGCTTAATTTGTACATGTGTGCATGCAAAATGTTCTAGTTTGTGCCTATTGTTCATGTCTTTGCACTATGGGTTTTTGTAACATGGAAGTGTGCTCTCTTCTTCTTTAATAGTAGTATCAGTATACAAAAACAAACATTCTTATTTTTCGGACTGTTGATTTTGTACTTCTTTAATATTCAGGTACTATGGCAACATTACAGCCCTACTAATACGAGCCCAAATATTCAGAAGAGGAGGAATTAATTGAAAGAGAAAGAAGCGGAAACAATGGGAATCGGATGAGAGTCCTGATGATCAATCACCGGAGCCTGAACCCAGTCCACTGCTGTACCTGTAATCGTAGCAAGGTTATGCCAACCGAGGTGGAGAACTGCTGATGCCGAGAAAACTCTAGATGCTTGGTTTACAAAGCAGAAGAAGACACACCACTGTTATGCTTTACCAAGCTGCAGGACTGCAGGGCAGCCTGCCTCACAAGATCCGTGTTGCGTATGATGATGATCCTTATGCACAGACTTTGAGCAACAGTTTGCCCTCGTAATCCAAGTAACAAGTAAGTTCACTCTAGATTTGATGTATGTTTGACAACTGAGACGACTAACATTTGGGGGCCGATTCATGGAACAAACGTGCGCCGAAAAACTTCGCGCAAGCAGGCGCAAGCAGGCGTAAGCAGGCGCAAGCGGAAAAAAACAGGCGCACGCGCACACGTGCGATTCATGGAAGTCCATGCGCGTGTTCACCTCGGGATGTGCGCCAAACCCGTGCATGGCGCACAAGTCACTGCAACATCCCGAAAGGCGTGCGCGACGCGCACAGTGAAAGCGCACAACCTCGGCGCATACACCAGAAAGTGGGCGGGACACGGGGCGTAACGCGCGGAATAGGGAACAACGTGCGAAAATAAGGGCGTAACTGGGGATGTACTGCAGGGAAGCAGACGGAACGCCCACACGCACTCGAACCACACGTATTCATGGAATCGAATAGGGCAAAGCCACGCACAGCCAAAGACACGCACAAGCTGAAACACGTCCGCCACACGAAGGCAGGCGGTAGAGTCCCAGCGCATCAGCAACAGCAACAGCAGCAATTGGGACTGTGCGAGCGGGGCAGGTGTATTGCGGGGGTGCGCGGGAAGCAACACACACGATCGAGCGGGGTACGTGTATTTCGGGGGCGCGCGGGAAGTTACACACGCGATTGAGCGGGGTACGTGTATTTCGGGGGTGCGCGGGAAGTTACACACGCGATTGAGCGGGGTACGTGTATTTCGGGGGTGCGCGGGAAGTTACACACGCGATTGAGCGGGGTACGTGTATTTCGGGGGTGCGTGGGAAGTTACACACGCAATTGAGCGGGGTACGTGTATTTCGGGGGTGCGCGGGAAGTTACACACGCGATTGAGCGGGGTACGTGTATTTCGGGGGTTTGCGGGAAGTCACACACGCGATCTCATCAGGGTACGTGTATTTTGGGGTGCAGGGGAAGTATCCCACGCAACATCAGCAGGGTACGTGTATTCCAGGGGTGCGCGGGAAGTTCCACACGCAATTCCATCAGGGTACGTGTATTACAGGGGTGCGCGGGAAGTTCCACACGCAATCTCATCAGGGTACGTGTATTACAGGGGTGCGCGGGGAGCAGCACACGTGAATTGCACGTGTGGGTCCTCCCAGGTGTTCCCTCTACACCCTCCACGGCTCCTGCAGGTGGCTCACACCACAGGGGCCTACCCAGCACATGTCCTGCAGGCACCCCATCCACCATGGCCATGTCCACCAGCCAACCCACATGTCAACTTGCACAACTGCCCACCAACGCATGTCCCCCTGCACCCCCAGCCACCAGGGGCACCCTCCACCAGGCCCCCACCCATGTCTCCCAGCACCCCCACCCCCCAGCCACCAGGGGCAGCCTCCACCAGGCCCCCACCCATGTTTCCCAGCACCCCCACCCCCCAGCCACCAGGGGCAGCCTCCACCAGGCCCCCACCCATGTCTCCCACCAACCCCACCCCCCCAGTCACCAGGGGCAGCCTCCACCAGGCCCCCACCCATGTCTCCCACCACCCCCACCCCCCAGCACTGTGGGGCACCTGCCAGCAGGCCCCCACCCATGTCCAACTCATGTTCCCCACCACCCCCACCCCCAGCCACCAGGGGCAGCCTCCACCAGGCCCCCACCCATGTCTCCCACCACCCCCACCCCCTAGCAGTGCAGGAGCAGCCTCCACCAGGCCCCCACCCATGTCTCCCACCACCCCCACCCCCCAGCACTGTGGGGCACCTGCCAGCAGGCCCCCACCCATGTCCAACTCATGTTCCCCACCACCCCCAGCCACCAGGGGCAGCCTCCACCAGGCCCCCACCCATGTCTCCCACCACCCCCACCCCCCAGCAGTGCAGGAGCAGCCTCCACCAGGCCCCCACCCATGTCTCCCACCACCCCCAACCCCCAGTCACCAGGAGCAGCCTCCACCAGGCCCCCACCCATGTCTCCCACCACCCCCACCCCCCAGCACTGTGGGGCACCTGCCAGTAGGCCCTCACCCATGTTCAACTCATGTTCCCCACCACCCCCACCCCCGAGCCACCAGGGGCACCCACCACCAGGCCCCCACCCATGTCTCCCACCACCCCCATCCCCCAGCCACCAGGGGCAGCCTCCACCAGGCCCCCACCCATGTCTCCCACCACCCCACCCCCCAGCAGTGCAGGGGCAGCCTCCACCAGGCCCCCACCCATGTCTACCAGCACCCCCACCCCCCAGGGGCAGCCTCCACCAGGCCCCCACCCATGTCGATCCACCACCACCACCCCCCAGCAACCAGGGGCAGCCTCCACCAGGCCCCCACCCATGTCTCCCACCACCCCCACCCCCCAGTCACCAGGGGCAGCCTCCACCAGGCCCCCACCCATGTCTCCCAGCACCCCCACCCCCAGCCACCAGGGGCAGCCTCCACCAGGCCCCCACCCATGTCTCCCACTCCCCCCACCCCCCAGCAGTGCAGGGGCAGCCTCCACCAGGCCCCCACCCATGTCTCCCAGCTCCCCCACCCCCCAGGGGCAGCCTCCACCAGGCCCCCACCCATGTCTCCCACCACTCCCACCCCCAGCAGTGCAGGGGCAGCCTCCACCAGGCCCCCACCCATGTCTCCCAGCACCCCCACCCCCCATCCCCCCAGGGGCAGCCTCCACCAGGCCCCCACCCATGTCTCCCACCACCCCCACCCCCCAGCAGTGCAGGAGCAGCCTCCACCAGGCCCCCACCCATGTCTCCCACCCCCCCCACCCCCCAGCACTGTGGGGCACCTGCCAGCAGGCCCCCACCCATGTCCAACTCATGTTCCCCACCACCCCCACCCTCCAGCCACCAGGGGCACCCACCACCAGGCCCCCACCCATGTCTACCACCACCCCCACCCCCCAGCCACCAGGGGCAGCCTCCACCAGGCCCCCACCCATGTCTCCCACCACCCCACCCCCCAGCAGTGCAGGGGCAGCCTCCACCAGGCCCCCACCCATGTCTCCCAGCACCCCCACCCCCCAGCCACCAGGGGCAGCCTCCACCAGGCCCCCACCCATGTCTCCCACCACCCCCACCCCCCAGCACTGTGGGGCACCTGCCAGCAGGCCCCCACCCATGTCCAACTCATGTTCCCCAGCACCCCCACCCACCAGCACTGTGGGGCACCTGCCAGCTGGCCCCCACCCATGTCCAACTCATGTTCCCCCCCACCCCCCAGCACTGTGGGGCACCTGCCAGCAGGCCCCCACCCATGTCCAACTCATGTTCCCCACCACCCCCACCCCCCAGCACTGTGGGGCACCTGCCAGCAGGCCCCCACCCATGTCTCCCACCACCCCACCCCCCAGCACTGTGGGGCACCTGCCAGCAGGCCCCCACCCATGTCCAACTCATGTTCCCCACCACCCCCACCCCCCAGCACTGTGGGGCACCTGCCAGCAGGCCCCCACCCATGTCTCCCACCACCTCCACCCCCCAGCACTGTGGGGCACCTGCCAGCAGGCCCCCACCCATGTCTCCCACCACCCCCACCCCCCAGCACTGTGGGGCACCTGCCAGCAGGCCCCCACCCATGTGCAACTCATGTTCCCCAGCCAACATGTCATCACAATCTAGATCCCTGGTCCCTATGGTCAGCCTCCAAATGCAAAACACCCACCCGAGTATTGCATCCACCCACTCATAATTTGCAATTACATCACAGAACACCAATTGCAAGTTCCAAAACAAACAAATTTCCCTCACATACACCCAATGGGTGTCAGTGAATCTCAAAACACATATCATGAAATGCATGAAACCAATGAGATACCACACATTGAAGTTCACCAAAAAAAAATATGTATTAAAGGAAACATAAATAGAATCAAAAATGAAGAAACAGAAATGTGAATGTACAAAAATGAAAAGAAGCATGTCCGTGAAAAAAAGCAAAACCAAAAATAAAATTCCAAAGTAATGTTGTCCAAAGTCAATGTCCACAAAACAAAATCCAATGGGAAATAAAAAAGAAAGCCATTGCTCCATGGTTAAACTGTGAAAAAAAAATACAATCCAACAGTGAACTATGTACATGGGAACAAGCCAGGGTCCATTATCCCAACAACAGAAAGGAAACCTATCTAACTACACTAACTAATAAAATAAACTATATACAAAAATGTGGCCAATGTCCGAAAGGTCCAAATAAAATCAAAACAAAAAAGAAACCTAACACTACCTACATAACTATGTACAAGGGCAGCGAGCTAGTTTCACGGCTCACTTGTGGATGTCCCGGGCCAGGGCATCATCGAACTCCTCCTCAATGTCCCGGAGGCGGTCCTCCTCCATGGCCCCGAGGGTCCGCAGGGCCGTCGACGTGTCCACCTCCAAACCCCTGCGGATTGCCTCGAGGCACTCGGCCCGCCTCAGGGCCCTCCGCATGGAGTTCTCCGCCCTGACCATTGTGAGCCGTGTCTCTTCCGCCCGCTGCCGCTCCGCATCTATGGCGTGGCCCAACCGCTGCCACACGGAAGACACTCTCGGTCCTGGGTCCTCCTGCCCTCCGGCCGATGCCTGCCCCTCTGATGTTGAAGGCCCCGAGCCTTCATGGCTCCCACCACGTTGCTGCTGCTGCTGTGCCTCTGCCCGTGCACTGCCTCCTGCTGCCTGCACATCCTCCGCCGGCTGGGGTGCAGTCGTAGATGTGGCCACCCCTGCTGGACGTCCGACTCCCGACTGTGGCAGGGATGCCTCCTCCACCAGCCTGGCCGCACTGTCAGAGGCAGCTCCACAGGGCACCCAGGTGACTGATGGGTGGGAAGATGGCACGGAGGACGACTGGCATGTAGGGGGTCCAGTTGAGGAGGGGGTCGTAGCAAGCCCCATCAGACAAAGGAATCCGGCCTGGGTGACCTGTCCCAGCAGGCTGACGTGGTCAACGAGACATTCGAGATGACGTGCAGTCTCCTCATGAAAAGACTGCAGGTCACCTCGCATGGCCCGTTGACGCAACGCCACACCAGCCAGGACAGGCTCAACCCGGACCCGGATAGCCACGTCCGCAGGCAGAGGAAGGCCAGTTGACGTGAGCTCATCCCCTGCCTGAAAACGGGTCTGGATGTAGGCATCCCTGCTGGTGCAAGATGATGCAGGGACAGGATCAGGGACAGGATTGCACACAGGCACCTCCATGGCGGCCTGTGCTGCCTCCTGTCCCTGGTCCTGCACTGCACCACTAGCACCAGTGGGATCCTCACCTCCAGACCCCGTCTCTGGTGCTTGCACGGCCTCCTCCTCCACCAAACCCCCCACCAACCTGGATGACTCTGTGCCATCTTCCCCTGTTGGGCCCTGTGGGGTCCCAGCTGCCCCTTCTGCTGCTGAGGAGTCCAACTCCAACCTCCGCCTCTTGGACCTCCCCCTGGCAGCTGCGGCCTGGGACGCGGCACCGGACTCCTCACTCCCCGACGAGATCACAACATGGGAGGGGAGCCGGGCCTTGCGTCTCCGGCTGGCGGTGGGATCCCCGCCGCTGTGCTCCACAGCACCTTTTCCGCCCTCTTCATCAGTTGACACTGCAGACAGGGAGAAACAAAACACAGGCATCAGGGCATTGTACAATGGACACATACACACATGACAGTTGTACATGAGTGGCATTGGAAAACCTCAGACATGTCATCACAATCCCCAACACACATGTCATTACAACTCGCACACATGAGCCATACCACAGCCATATTGCAACTGCCACCACCATCCATACACATACAACAGCATGAGCAGCCAAAGGTGAGCCAGACATCACATGCAACACAGGAAGTGCACCACACATGTACACACACCACCACACTTGCATGCATGTGTACACCTCTGCCAAGTGTCGCAGTGTTCAGACGGGCATCCATGTCACATCTGCCAATCAGGCTTCCACATACCGCTGTCACATGCATCCATGTTGCATCACTGTTGCACCCTTGTCAAATACACACACATGCACATGTACACAGTGCTGATACATGCAGCCGAAAACAACATACATGCGTGACATCACGGACATGTCTACTTACATACACATTCATCCAAACATGTGTGCCCACACAACTGCATTTGGCATGCAAGCCTACACACACAAGCACCATCCATATCTCACACATTCCAGCCCTTGCATGTGTTAGCCCCACGGCCCTGTACACCCCCACCCATACTCGACCCCATACAAACAGATGTGCAACCTGCACACTACTGAATAATCACCACACGCACTGCTCACAATCAGGATGCATGTACACTCACCGCTCGACTCCAGACGGGTCTGCCTCTCAAGGACCTGGACGTGGAGCGCTGGGGATATGCGTTCCAGGACCCTCATCTGTTCTTCCGACAAGTTGGCCTGGCGCCCCTTGGCATCCGCTGCCTTCAACATGTTGTAAATCACGGACTGCCACCCCCTCCGCGTTGATGGCAGTCACGATGTCAGTCCAGATCCGAGTCCGTCCTTCCTTGTCGGCGCGGGAACTTCCGAAGAGGGCATCATACTGCCCCAGGACTTGCTCCACCAGGACACCAACTTCGGTGGCACTGAAGCTGGTGCCCCTCTGCCTCTCTGGCCGGGGGTTGTCAGTGGTCTCAGATGGTGTTTGCCCCGACATGACAACCCCAGAGGCAGGAGTGGGTGGGCAACTGGGTCCTGGGGCTGGGCTGTGGAGCGATGGAATCCCAGTCGGGAGTCTTCGGTTCCAGCAGGGGTGGTCACAGCAACAGCACCCCTGGCTGATGTGCAGGCAGCAAATGGCAGGGCACGTGGGCAGCAGGCAGTCAGGCAGCAGCAGATGGCAGGTGGGAGCATGCTCGGGGCTCTGGGGGGCAGTAGTTCGGCCTTCTGGGCAGGAGCGTGGTCTTCCGTGTGCTTACGTGTGGCCAGCTTGATACGGAGTGATTTGGCACGTGAAAAATCTGCACGTCAGCATGTGATTCGAGGAAAGGCCCTTAGCGCGTAAGCACGTCTGCACGCATATGCATTTTCATTGGACAGAAGGCCCCTCAAGCGCAAGCGCCCCTGTGACGTGACGCGTACAGACGTGCATGGCCATTTCAGCACGTGAAAAAATGCACGTCCGCGTGTAATACGAGGAAAGGGCCCATGCGCCTAAGCGCGCGTGGAAAACTGTACGTCCGCGTGCAATACGAGGAAAGGGCCCATGCGCGTAAGCGCGCGTGGAAAACTGCACGTCCGCGTGTAATACGAGGAAAGGGCCCATGCGCGTAAGTGACGTGACGCGCTCGTGCGTTTCCCTCAGCACGGGATAAAGGTGAGCGGGCCCAGCAGTTCGCTGTATGTGCCTTTCGTGGAGACCGACGTGTGTTGCTGCTTCCTGTTGTTTTGCGCGCCATCACAACTTCACAGCTATCAAGGACGTATCTCTTCTTTTGGCGGGGGTATTGGCTACGCGTGTTTTTCTGCATCGCGCTAGTCAGACGGTGAGTCGCACAAGCTCTTTTTCCCACTGCGGGTGCCCCTGTGTATCGCACCCATTTTTGATGTCATAGTAGCCTGCGTGTCCCACGCATACACGTTATTTGTGTTACTGGGTGCCACCGCGTACTGCGGGAGGTTGAATCCACGCACGTAGGCTGCAGGGTTGCGTGCACGGTTTTACTGCAGTTTTGGGGTGCCTGAGCGTTGCGTGACCCGTCACCATATCACCGGGGTCACATGCAGGTGCAGGGGGGCTGTTAACATCTTGCTTCCCACCCCCTTCACCCCAATTGCCCAGGACCTCCCATTGGCACAACTCCATCTGTGCCAGCACTACTACATCTGTGCCATGGTTGGGAGGCCACCAAAGGTGAGGGGCGCCTCAGCTGGGCGTACTCCTTGTGGCGGGCGTGGTCGGGGACGTGGCCGTGGTGACCAGGGAGTAGGGGGACTCCAGGGTGTCCAGGGCAGCCACAGAGGGGGAAGAGGCAGGGGTGCGCCACTTGAGCACAATGTTGTGCCATGTGTCGGTGCAGCCATGCCAGCACCCCCTGTGGTTCCGGGGGATGCAGCTCCTGCATCTGGCACTGGCACCCGTATGACCCGGCAGTCCGTTCCATCGACTGCCACGGGCCCAAAGGTAGTGGTAGCTGCAGGTGCAGCTGTGGACACCGCCACCCAGGCTCAGGGTCTGCCAGCGCAGGCTGCGTTGGCACTTGAAGAGCCCTTGGTAGATCTCCAACAGGCCAGGGGGGAAACCATAGGGGCACGCCGGGCTGCTCAGACCAAGACACGTGTCCCTGGGGCAGTCATGTCATCTGCTGCCCCGAACAGCCGGGTGTTGGCAAGTGCAGGGGCAGATGCACCCAACAGCACCCCGTTTGTGAGTCTGCCAACCAGGACCGTTGCGGTCAATGACCCTGCCACAGCTGATGTTGCTGCGCAGGGTCCATTAGTGGGCACCCAGCTGCCACTGACACAAGTCAGGCCTTTGGTCATCCCTCCACCTGCCACTCCCTTGGCTCAATCCACCGAACCCACTGGCCATACTGGTCAGGGCGGCATTAGCCAGCCAGGGTCTGCGCCACAGTCCAAGAGGAGGAAGGTTGCACCTGCAGCACAGGCTGGGACCCCACACACAGCCACGACCTCCTGCACGTCGAGGAAGAAGCCTTTCTGTAAGCAGGAACTGGACTTCCTCGTGGACTATGTGCGGGGCCACAGCCGTGACATGCTAGTGGGTGCCAATAGTCAGACTACGGCTGCCCAACGTGACACCCACTGGAAGCATGTTGCGGAACATGTCAGTTCATTCGGCCATGAGGTGCGCACGGCGCAGGAGTGCAAAAAGCGTTGGAATGACATCAAGCGCAGCACTAAGGCCAAGCGTGCCTCAAATTACAACTTGACTCTGGTGACTGGCGGTGGGCCTGCACCAGAGGAGGAAGAACTCACTCCGCATGAGGCTCTCGTTGCGGAGTTCATACCACCTGAATTGGTCGAAGGAGTGGGAGAGATGCTGGACTTTGATGCCCAGTCCAGTGAGTGTTGATGCGTGTTTGTTGAGGACGTGTGTGTTTCACTTGTGGGATGTGTTGTGCATGATTGCTGCTACATGTGACGTGTACATGGTTCTGATGTGTAAGTGATGCAATGCTACCGTCATGCATGTCTCCTCTGCCTGCATGCGGGACTCCATGTGGGCATGCTCCCTTGCCCCTCCTCCGCCATACTGCACTCCAGTTCCACCTTTGCACTGGTCTGCTTCAATCTTGCCAATGTGTAGTTTCTTGTTCATGTGTCCTGTGTAGATGCTAACTTCCAGCGTAGAAACTGCCAGACATATGCCGTGTGGTACAACCTTAGTACTCGATGCAGGGTATCTCACTTGTACTGTGCATGGGTCAGATGTCCCGCAGGGACATGAGTGCCCATTCATGCTCCATGTGCATTGCATGCATGCCCCTATGTGTCCTTGACTGGATGATCACTGTAATATGAGTCCTTGGTTACATACATTGCCTGCCATCTCATTGGCCTCCCCATGTCAACTGTGGCTCAGTCCTGCATTGCACACATGTTTAGGCCCTGACAATCTGTGTGGCACACAGGCCTCAGCCTGTTCAATGGCCAATGACTCTGTCCAACTCTTGTGTCTTCTTCACACGTGTGCGGCCTCCGGAGTTTTCATCATGTGTCCTGCCCACTGTCCCAGCATCATTTGCAGTGTTGTAATTTGAATCACATTAAGCTGTTGATGCCAGTCAACACTGCCTGTCAATACACAGGTGTATGGTCAGCCTTTTGATACCATGCTAGGCATCCCTGCTTTGGTACTGGGGTGGAGGGGTGCTTGGCTTCTAGACATGGTACACATTGAATGCACAATGCACGTGATGTCTGAATTTGACATTGCACTGCCTTCACATTTCCTGGCACACACCATGGAGTGCTTGTACATGTAGGTAGTGAGTGGCGTACACATTTTCTGCACTGCATAGACCCACTTCCATGGAAACTGCCACCTTTCAACAGGTCTGATCACAGAAGCTATTCAAAGTAGACCCAGCATGCATGCCAGGTCATATGTTGTGTGTCACATGTCTGCCGGATGCCTTTGCTGTCGGTGTGTGTGTGTGTCGTGTGCTTCTGACATGTGTAGTGACCTTTTTCTCTCTAT
The DNA here is from genome assembly GCF_040938575.1 of Ambystoma mexicanum. Lineage (NCBI taxonomy): Eukaryota > Metazoa > Chordata > Amphibia > Caudata > Ambystomatidae > Ambystoma > Ambystoma mexicanum. The sequence goes on along the minus strand of NC_090928.1, from coordinate 243,745,121 downwards.
TTTTCAGGTGATGACGCAATGGAGGCGGAGGATGGTGTTGTCATGCCAGACACAGGGTTGGTAACACCACATCAACCCGGCACTAGTGGGGGTCGTGGGGTGGTAGGCCACGAAAACCCCCAAGTGCTGCAGTCCATCTTGTCTCTGGCTGCCTATGAGTCCAGCCTTGATGACGACTCTGACGTCCATGTTGAGTTGGATGAGCATCAAGTCCATGTGTCAGGGGTGAGTGATTCTGATGTAGACACTCCTCTGTCTGCGACACCTGCACTGAGGGATCAGACAGTCTTGGTTCCTCCACCCGTGGTGGATCGGGGCGCAGGGTCACCCTCCACACCAGTCACTGGTGTGCCTGGGACATCACGTCGACGGGGGCATGTAGTCGTGCAGCCGCAGGCGGTGCCAACACAGCGAGGACCCCCGGTCCTTGTGTCCCGCAGGGGTCAAGCCCGGCAACGCGGTCGCCGCGCGCAACCTCTGTATACTGAGTGGGAGCAAGACATGACTGCCAATTCCGAACGGCAGGGGGCAGCAATGGAGAACATCGCTGAGAGCATGGAGCGTGTGGCCCGATCTGTACTCCCTCCTGCTAGGCAGGTGCTTCTCCAGCATCAGGCGGCAAGGTCCACGGCCCGCTCGCTCAGGCTGGGCATGGCGGCCTCAGACAGGGCACGCCAGGCTGAAATGTCTCTTCGTCAAGCAATTGCTGCTCACGCAGAGGCGCACATGGATGCCCTGAGGGAGGAGTATGCTTCCATTAGATCCACTCTGGGTGTCCTTATGATGTCCCAGAGGCAGCAGGCAGAGGAGAGGTTTGCACAGCTTGAGCGTACCATCTCGGCTGAGCTACAGGCTTGCCGGGAGGTGCAGCGGTTGTCCAGCCAGGCCTTGCAGGAGGAACTCCGTGTTACACGTGCTACCTTGCAAGAGGAAGCACGTGTATCACGTGAGGTTCTGCATGCAGACCTATGTCACATCGCCACACAGAACCAGGCTCACCCGTCCGGCAGACTTGCTGCCGACGAGGGTCAAGCTGCGGCTAGGCGTGGCCAGGCTACTGTGCTACGTCCTCCTTTACAGGATGAGCCAGACTCGGACGACCATCTATCTCCCACATAGGTCGTGCTGTGCAGGCGTTGAGCCCATGGAGGATTTTTTTTTTGGCTCAGCATCATCGCATGTGGATGTTGAGCAGCACCCTGTACCTCCCCCCTCCTGGGTGCCTCCCCTCCCCCCGGGTCGTATGTGGCCATTTTTGATTTTTCTTTTAGTTTAGTTAGTTAAGTTTCTGTTTGATAGTTAGTTTAAATAGGTAATGTAGGTTTTCCATAGTTAGTGTAATTAGTTAATAGTTGAGTTAGTTTAAAATTGCTAGTCTATTGTGCTTTCATGTGACGGTGCGGTGCTTTGTGGCTTTTGAAGGCATCCACTGTCTGTTCCAGCTGGGCCCTTCATTATTGTCTTGTGTATGTGTTTGCTGCTTGGGGTCCTTGACACACATATGCCACTCCTGCCTCCCTTATCCATGGGCTCGCAAGGATGGTTCGGTGTTACAGAATATTACACAAGGGCTTTGGACTGTCATATCTGTGGCATATCTGGTGCTGTGTGACTTGTGTTGACACCCCTAGTGGGGATGATTTAGGTGTCATTGTCCACTGTTCAGCTTTTGCTAGATGGGGTGTGTCATGATTAATGTGGACATTGATTGCTATGCATTGTGTAGTATGTTTCATATCTTTCCTGTACACGTGCTTGTTGCAATTCATGCTGTAGATAGTGTTCCACACTTTGGAGGTGAAAGACGGACTGATGGTGTGATTTGTGATGTGACTTTCTGACATGGTCAAGTAATGAGATGCCTGATGAGACACACACATATGACTTTGAAGCATTAATCATGTGTTTCATGCCCTTTCTGCAGGGGGATGAGCCTCCAGAGCACCTTTGCCAGCAGCATGGCCCATTGGATGACGGAATTCTGGACCCGTTTGTTGGTGCCCACATGCACATGTGTGCACAAGCAGAGGCACAGTGATTGCAGACCCACATCCTAGAACTGCTGACATGTTCCAAGGAACTCCAGGCAAGGTGAGCATCACAGGGGGGCCACGACACAGCAAAGCTTGCACCAGGCGAGTTGCACATGCAGGCTTAGTCACAGCACTGAGGGTGAGCTTAGACGAATATTGGTGTTGAAGCACACAATGCAGCTCAGATGTGTTTGTGGACTGATGGCTGTTGATAGTAGGGTTGTCTGGGACACATGCAGGGGCAGTGGCACATACCCTCCGGTACACCAAGGTCCATTGAGGCACTTGTATCAACCATGTAGCCTTCCGAGACATGGAAAGGGGCAGCTCACAGGGACATACAGCAAGGGACATACTCGGGTGCAGTGCATGTCTTTTCCACATACTTCATGATAAATGCACTGCCAACTTTGTTTCGGTCATGGTGGTACGCAACTTGCTCTGTAGCCATGGCTTGCTATATGGGTCTGTCTGCTTACCCAGGGAACATTGCATGTTGTGTGAATTGTGACACATTGGTGTTCCATTTGCCACGCACCCACCAGCGGCTGACTTACTGCATTGACTGTGTATGACCCGTCACAGGGGTGATGTTATATATGGGTACAAAGCATCGAGCACAGATTGTCTGTTTGTAGAGTAGTTTGTTGCTATGGGGCATGTTTGGTGTTGTGTTTTTGTGTAATTGGCACGTACAGGTTGTTGACTGTGGCTCTCTTTGCAGCATTGCAGTGCTCCTGTAACCGGACCTGAGAGTGCACAGGCAGGAGGCCAGCACTCAAAACCAGAGCTAAGTGTCTTGTTGTTTTTCTTTCGAACTGCTCTGCATAGGCTTGCTGGGGAGTGTACTGATGCATGGATGTATGTGTGGTTCAATTTGGTATGTTTTTTCTCCCTAATCACCCGTGATCCTATGCAATTTTGAAACCTGTACCCTCTACCCGGTGTTCCTGCTTCCCGTGCCTATCCAAGCAACGTTCCCTGACCCTCTTTCCCCACTGGGGTTGCGGATGCCTGTGTAAGCCCCGAACTTGCAGGTGTCAAAACCCTAGAGGGGGTGGTTGGTTCGTACCACTCCTGAGCCTGGACTACAGAAGGCCATGACAATGATGTCCAAGTTTGTTTGGATTGTGTATGTGTTCATGCAGGTTGTACATTTTCGTGCATTCCCTAGTTTCATGTGTCATTCCTCCTCCCCTCTCCTGCCACTCATTCCAGTCATCCAGTGTGTCAAACCCTGTCCCGACTGCATGTCCCTGAACCTCATTCCCCACCAGGGTCTCAGGGGCCTGTGTGAGTTTGACCTTGCAGGCACCTGGGACATGGTGGGGGTGGTTGTTTCGTGACACTCCCGCACCTGTACAGGGGACCTGTGACAGTACACATCCATTCATGGTGCATCATCCTATGTCATGTACCACACATGTCTCACATCCTGTCGTGACATTGTTTTGCTGTGCTACCTTGGTTGTTGCATCATTGTCGTAGTACTTGGCCTTTGTGAGGTACTGCTACGTCAAGTCATCTACTGGAGGGTGTTCGGGTTCGTTTTTATGCCTTGGATTTTGTGATTTTGGAAATGAGTGTGGATTCTGAGGGTTCAGGCATCTTTTTACACACAAGGTGGGAGATGGTGACGAAGGGTAAAGGTGATCCTGTGGCCCGGTGGAATTGAGGTTTGGAGGCTCCATGACCCAGGTGCAGTTGTTCAGTGGGTCATGGTCATTTGTGAGGGAGGGGGGGTTGTTGTTGATAGTTGCCTTGCCCTGCAGTGTGATGGGAACTCTGACATAGTAATGGTGGTATCCTATGTACATGTTGTGTTCTGCTGATCAATGCCTGTTCATGTGTTGTGTTTTCCTTTCAGGTGCGAGGGGATAGTTGTGGTTTGACATGCTGGGGTGTACACATGGTGGATGTTCACATGTGATGTGTAGGGAACACTGATGGTCACTTGAGTGCACATGCATATGTGGAGTGCATGTCCTTGCAGAACCACACACTTGCACTCGGATGCACTACATGTACTCCCACCCTTGCATATCCACGTGTACACTGTTTGCCTTCTGGTGCCCACTGTGTCCCGGCAGCACATGTTCTGTGACCGATTATGGATCCAGTACATGCCTAATTTGATGTTTGATGTGGTCTGTCACTTAGATGTGATGCTCAGGGTGTGCATCACACACAATGGCTGTTCACTGTGCTGTGCGCTGAGCAGTGTGATGCAGGAGTAGGACACTGCACACATGAGCTGCAGTGTTGATTTTGCAATGCATAATGTGCATGTAGACAGGCATTCATTGTGATGTTACGTCTACGTCTGTTGTAATGCTTTTGGAAATGACTTATTTTGGGTGGGAGATTTTGTTGGTCTGTCATTTCATCTGATTCCGGGTCAGGCATCATTGTCCGATGCCACTGTACATTTAGGACATGGCAATGTGTACCTTATCGTTACTGCGTTTGTGTATGGGTATTGCTTGCCATGTCATGTTGATGTTTGGGAGGGTTTGAGTGACATGACAGTGATGGCCATGGCCTGTTTTGCAGGTGTGTGTGATGCACACCTTGCATGTCCGGGTCATCCGCTTCTCAGAGCAACTAGCCGGGGGTAGATTTCTCTCCGCAGCAGGGCCCTCCCCCTGGAACAGACTTCCTGCCTGACTTGAACTTGAGGGGAACCATCTCCAGTTCTGGAAGCACCTCAAGACCTTCCTCTTTGCTTCTTCTTACTCTCTGCCTCTCCCTTGCAGAATTCTTCACTGGAACTGCACAGGAGCTGCAACTGGGCCACTCTCACCGACCTCGGTCCCTGGCCCAGCCACTCTCCACTTGCACTGCCTCCCTGGCAACCCCTGCACTGCAGTACTGTCTCTCTATCCCTACAGCCCTCCCTTCCTAGCACTTGTCTGCACTTACCTTTGCAGTTGCCACCAGGCGACCTATGTATTATTTTTAAGGGCTACTTCCCCTGTACTGGACTCCCCCCCACCCTTCCCCTTGCCCTTTTTCCTTCCCCCTACCCCTGCACTTGCACGATCTCAATGACACCTGGCCTAGTAGTACCGTTCTCTGTGTTCCCTTGTTCCCCCCTCCCTGCCTCATTGCGCCTTGGAATACTTGTGTATGGCCCATATCATGTCATATGTCATATGTGTGCCTTTTGGTCACACAGGATAGCTTGTGTTTAAGTAGCTAGGGATGCAGACGATGTGGCACTTCCATGGCAACTATCTCAGGGTGGTAGGGTTGTGACAGTTGACTGTCTCTTTGTCATCATCGATTGTCACCTGGTATGTGCCAGGCCTGTGTGCACTCCGCAGGGGTGGGAGTTTAGGTGAAAAATGTGGCCACAAGCTGGGTCCGGGCTTCCTCGCCACGTGCCCTGTCCCCTCCCATGGGCAGCGTCTGTACCTGTGGTTGGGGATGTGGGGGCACCACCATGTCCACCGGGACGCCCTGCCGTGTTGCAACATTGTGCAGGACACATGCTGCCACAATGATCCTGCACACTACTGGTGGTGCATAGAGTAGTTGCCCACCAGAGCGGTCAAGGGAGCGGAAACGTGACTTGAGCACTCCGAATGTGCGCTCCACTATGCCCCTGGTTGCAATATGGGCGGCGTTGTATCTTACCTGGGGTGGTGTGGTGGGGTTCTGGATTGGCGTCATCATGTGGTTGCTCAGAGGGTAGACACTGTCCCCTGGGGAGGTGATAATAGTTGAGATTATTAGGGTCTGGATATTTGTCTGTGTGTGACTTGCATGCATGTGCAAGGGCATTTGTACTGACCTAGGAGCCATGTGTCGCCATGCTGCCCAGCTTCCAAGGCCCGGCTCAGGGCGGACATTCTGTATATGAAACTGTCATGGGTGGAGCCAGGGTAGTTTGCATAAACAGAGGTGATGATTCCCTTTGCATCACATACCACCTGTACATTGATGGAATGCCAGTGCTTGCGGTTTCGGTAGATGTGCTCAATGGCCCTAGGTGGACGTAGGGCCACATGGGTGCAATCTATGGCACCGAGCACTTTGGGGAAGTGTGCCACCCTGAAAAAATCCAGGACAACGGCCTGCCTTTCTGCGGGTGTTCTGGGCATGTATATGTGCCTGCGGACTGAGGGGCGCGCTGTCATGATTGCCAGTACCTGGTGTAGGCAGCGTGACTGCGTGGCCTGTGAGACACCCCCCACTATGGCAGTGGTCCACTGAAATGACCCAGTGGCCAAAAAATGCAGGACATTGAGCAGCTTCTCCAAGGGGCTCAATGCTTGGGAGCAAAGGGTGGGGGATGTGAGGTCATCTTCCCACTCCCTGACCAGGTCTAGGATGATATGGGGTGGAAACCTATACCTGCCGTAGACCTGGTCGTCAGGCATCCCAAAAAGGCTTGTCCGTGGTGCAAAAATGCGTGCCCTGGCTATTCTCCTCCTCCTGCGGTGTCCCACGATCAGTGCAGCGACAAATGGGGCATTCATCGTAGCTGTATATAAGCGTTTGTTGTTTGCGCGCACTTTTATGCTGTGCGCGGGGACGCCTCCGCCTGCCTTCGTGTGGGCGGACGCGTTGACGCCTGTGCACGTCTTTTGCCGTGCGCGGGTTTCCCGTATTCGGATACGTGGTAAGACTGTAGGTCCGAGTGTCATCGCGTGTGATCGGAGGAGAGTGAGCGTACACGCGATTGGCCTGGGTACGTGTGTTTCGGGGTGCGGGGGAAGTTCCACACGTGATTAGCCTGGGTACGTGTGTTCCGGAGTGCCGGGAACTTTCACACGCGATTGGTGGAAATCCACGTGTGTTCTGTCATCACGTGCAATGAGGGAAACACCCGCGCGCGTCACGTCACAGACGCGCTCACGCGCTAAGGGCCTTTGGTCCAATGAAATCGCATATGTGTGCTGCCGTGCTTACGCGCTAAGGGCCTTTCCTCGTATTACACGCGGACGTGCAGTTTTCCACGCGCGCTTACGCGCATGGACCCTTTCCTCGTATTACACGCGGACGTGCATTTTTTCGCGCGCTGAAATGGCCATGCACGTCTGTACGCGTCACGTCACAGGGGCGCTTGCGCTTGAGGGGCCTTCTGTCCAATGAAAATGCGTATGCATGCAGACGCGCTTACGCGCTAAGGGCCTTTCCTCGAATCACACGCTGACGTGCAGATTATTCACGTGCCAATCACTCCGTATCAAGCTGGCCACGCGTAAGCACACGGAAGACCACGCTCCTGCCCAGAAGGCCGAACTACTGCCCCCCAGAGCCCCGAGCACGCTCCCACCTGCCATCTGCTGCTGCCTGACTGCCTGCTGCCCACGTGCCCTGCCATTTGCTGCCTGCACATCAGCCAGGGGTGCTGTTGCTGTGACCACCCCTGCTGGAACCGAAGACTCCCGACTGGGATTCCATCGCTCCACAGCCCAGCCCCAGGACCCAGTTGCCCACCCACTCCTGCCTCTGGGGTTGTCATGTCGGGGCAAACACCATCTGAGACCACTGACAACCCCCGGCCAGAGAGGCAGAGGGGCACCAGCTTCAGTGCCACCGAAGTTGGTGTCCTGGTGGAGCAAGTCCTGGGGCAGTATGATGCCCTCTTCGGAAGTTCCCGCGCCGACAAGGAAGGACGGACTCAGATCTGGACTAACATCGTGACTGCCATCAACGCGGAGGGGGTGGCAGTCCGCGACTTACAACATGTCAAGAAGCGCTGGGAGGACTTCAGGTCCAGGACCCTGAACAAGGCCCGGCGCCCCTTGAAGGCAGCGGATGCCAAGGGGCGCCGGGCCCACTTGTCGGAAGAACAGATGATGGTCCTGGAACGCATATCCCCAGCGCTCCACGTCCAGGTCCTTGAGAGGCAGACCCGTCTGGAGTCGAGCGGTGAGTGTACATGCATCCTGATTGTGAGCAGTGCGTGTGGTGATTATTCAGTAGTGTGCAGGTTGCACATCTGTTTGTATGGGGTCGAGTATGGGTGGGGGTGTACAGGGCCGTGGGGCTAACACATGCGAGGGCTGGAATGTGTGAGACATGGATGGTGCTTGTGTGTGTAGGCTTGCATGCCAAATGCAGTTGTGTGGGCACACATGTTTGGATGAATGTGTATGTAAGTAGACATGTCCGTGATGTCACGCATGTATGTTGTTTTCGGCTGCATGTATCAGCACTGTGTACATGTGCATGTGTGTGTATTTGACAAGGGTGCAACAGTGATGCAACATGGATGCATGTGACAGCGGTATGTGGAAGCCTGATTGGCAGATGTGACATGGATGCCCGTCTGAACACTGCGACACTTGGCAGAGGTGTACACATGCATGCAAGTGTGGTGGTGTGTGTACATGTGTGGTGCACTTCCTGTGTTGCATGTGATGTCTGGCTCACCTTTGGCTGCTCATGCTGTTGTATGTGTATGGATGGTGGTGGCAGTTGCAATATGGCTGTGGTATGGCTCATGTGTGCGAGTTGTAATGACATGTGTGTTGGGGATTGTGATGACATGTCTGAGGTTTGCCAATGCCACTCATGTACAACTGTCATGTGTGTATGTGTCCATTGTACAGTGCCCTGATGCCTGTGTTTTGTTTCTCCCTGTCTGCAGCGTCAACTGATGAAGAGGGCGGAGAAGGTGCTGTGGAGCACAGCGGCGGGGATCCCACCGCCAGCCGGAGACGTAAGGCCCGGCTCCCCTCCCATGTTGTGATCTCGTCGGGGAGTGAGGAGTCCGGTGCCGTGTCCCAGGCCGCAGCTGCCGGGGGGAGGTCCAAGAGGCGGAGGTTGGAGTTGGACTCCTCGGCATCAGAAGGGGCAGCTGGGACCCCACAGGGCCCAACAGGGGAAGATGGCACGGAGTCATCCAGGTTGGTGGGGGGTTTGGTGGAGGAGGAGGCCGTGCAAGCACCAGAGACGGGGTCTGGAGGTGGGGATCCCACTGGTGCTAGTGGTGCAGTGCAGGACCAGGGACAGGAGGCAGCACAGACCGCCGCAGAGGTGCCTGTGTGCAATCCTGTTCCTGATCCTGTCCCTGCATCATCTTGCACCAGCAGGGATGCCTACATCCAGATTTGTTTTCAGGCAGGGGATGAGCTCACGTCAACTGTCCTTCCTCTGCCTGCGGACGTGGCTATCCGGGTCCGGATTGAGCCTGTCCTGGCTGGTGTGGCGTTGCGTCAACGGGCCATGCGAGGTGACCTGCAGCCTTTTCATGAGGAGACTGCACGTCATCTCGAATGGCTCGTTGACCACGTCAGCCTGCTGGGACAGGTCACCCAGGCCGGATTCCTCCGTCTGATGGGGCTTGCTACGACCCCCTCCTCAACTGGACCCCCTACGCGCCAGTCGTCCTCCGTGCCATCTTCCCACCCATCAGTCATCTGGGTGCCCTGTGGAGCTGCCTCTGACGGTGCGGCCAGGCTGGTGGAGGAGGCATCCCTGCCACAGTCGGGAGTCGGACGTCCAGCAGGGGTGGCCACATCTACGACTGCACCCCAGCCGGCGGAGGATGTGCAGGCAGCAGGAGGCAGTGCACGGGCAGAGGCACAGCAGCAGCAGCAACGTGGTGGGAGCCATGAAGGCTCGGGGCCTTCAACATCGGAGGGGCAGGCATCGGCCGGAGGGCAGGAGGACCCAGGACAGAGAGTGTCTTCCGTGTGGCAGCGGTTGGGCCACGCCATAGATGCAGAGCGGCAGCGGGCGGAAGAGATACGGCTCACAATGGTCAGGGCGGAGAACTCCATGCGGAGAGCCCTGAGGCGGGCCGAGTGCCTCGAGGCAATCCGCAGGGGTTTGGAGATGGACACGTCGACGGCCCTGCGGACCCTCTGGGCCATGGAGGAGGACCGCCTCCAGGACATTGAGGAGGAGTTCGATGATGCCCTGGCCCGGGACATCCACAAGTGAGCCGTGAAACTAGCCCGCTGCCCTTGTACATAGTTATGTAGGTAGTGTTAGGTTTCTTTTTTGTTTTGATTTTATTTGGACCTTTCGGACATTGGCCACATTTTTGTATATAGTTTATTTTATTAGTTAGTGTAGTTAGATAGGTTTCCTTTCTGTTGTTGGGATAATGGACCCTGGCTTGTTCCCATGTACATAGTTCACTGTTGGATTGTATTTTTTTTTCACATTTTAACCATGGAGCAATGGCTTTCTTTTTTATTTCCCATTGGATTTTGTTTTGTGGACATTGACTTTGGACAACATTACTTTGGAATTTTATTTTTGGTTTTGCTTTTTTTCAGGGACATGCTTCTTTTAATTTTTGTACATTCACATTTCTGTTTCTTCATTTTTGATTCTATTTATGTTTCCTTTAATACATATTTTGTTTTGGTGAACTTCAATGTGTGGTATCTCATTGGTTTCATGCATTTCATGATATGTGTTTTGAGATTCACTGACACCCATTGGGTGTATGTGAGGGAAATGTGTTTGTTTCGGAACTTGCAATTGGTGTTCTGTGATGTAATTGCAAATTATGAGTGGGTGGATGCAATACTCGGGTGGGTGTTTTGCATTTGGAGGCTGACTATAGGGACCATGGATCTAGATTGTGATGACATGTTGGCTGGGGAACATGAGTTGCACATGGGTGGGGGCCTGCTGGCAGGTGCCCACAGTGCTGGGGGGTGGGGGTGGTGGGAGACATGGGTGGGGGCCTGCTGGCAGGTGCCCCACAGTGCTGGGGGGTAGGTGTGGTGGGAGACATGGGTGGGGGCCTGCTGGCAGGTGCCCCACAGTGCTGGGGGGTGGGGGTGGTGGGGAACATGAGTTGGACATGGGTGGGGGCCTGCTGGCAGGTGCCCCACAGTGCTGGGGGGTGGGGGGGGTGGGAGACATGGGTGGGGGCCTGCTGGCAGGTGCCCCACAGTGCTGGGGGGTGGGGGTGGTGGGGAAGATAAGTTGGACATGGGTGGGGGCCTGCTGGCAGGTGCCCCACAGTGCTGGGGGGTGGGGGTGGTGGGAGACATGGGTGGGGGCCTGGTGGAGGCTGCTCCTGCACTGCTGGGGGTGTGGGGGTGGTGGGAGACATGGGTGGGGGCCTGGTGAAGGCTGCCCCTGGTGGCTGGGGGGTGGGGGTGGTGGGAGACATGGGTGGGGGCCTGGTGGAGGCTGCCCCTGGTGGTTGGGGGGTGGGGGTGATGGGGAACATGAGTTGGACATGGGTGGGGGCCTGCTGGCAGGTGCCCCACAGTGCTGGTGGGTGGGGGTGGTGGGAGACATGGGTGGGGGCCTGCTGGCAGGTGCCCCACAGTGCTGGGGGGTGGGGGTGGTGGGAGACATGGGTGAGGGCCTGCTGGCAGGTGCCCCACAGTGCTGGGGGTTGGGGGTGGTGGGGAACATGAGTTGGACATGGGTGGGGGCCTGCTGGCAGGTGCCCCACAGTGCTGGGGGGTGGGGGTGGTGGGAGACATGGGTGGGGGCCTGCTGGCAGGTGCCCCACAGTGCTGGGGGGTGGGGGTGGTGGGGAAGATAAGTTGGACATGGGTGGGGGCCTGCTGGCAGGTGCCCCACAGTGCTGGTGGGTGGGGGTGGTGGGAGACATGGGTGGGGGCCTGCTGGCAGGTGCCCCACAGTGCTGGGGGGTGGGGGTGGTGGGGAACATGAGTTGGACATGGGTGGGGGCCTGCTGGCAGGTGCCCCACAGTGCTGGGGGGTGGGGGGGGTGGGAGACATGGGTGGGGGCCTGCTGGCAGGTGCCCCACAGTGCTGGGGGGTGGGGGTGGTGGGGAAGATAAGTTGGACATGGGTGGGGGCCTGCTGGCAGGTGCCCCACAGTGCTGGGGGGTGGGGGCATAGCTTTCAACCTTTTTTGTCAGCAAGGCGGGTGAAAACACCCGATTTTCTTTTTTGGCGGGTGAGAGGCCCATAGAAGTGAATGGGCGTATGAGAGACTTGGTGGGAGATTCATTTTCTTTCAAGGCGGGTGACACCCGCCAAAAGCGGGTGAGTTGAGAGCTATGGGTGGGGGTGGTGGGAGACATGGGTGGGGGCCTGCTGGCAGGTGCCCCACAGTGCTGGGGGGTGAGGGGGTGGGGAACATGAGGTGGACATGGGTGGGGGCCTGCTGGCAGGTGCCCCACAGTGCTGGGGGGTGGGGGTGGTGGGGAACATGAGTTGGACATGGGTGGGGGCCTGCTGGCAGGTGCCCCACAGTGCTGGTGGGTGGGGGTGCTGGGGAACCTGAGTTGGACATGGGTGGGGGCCGGCTGGAAGGTGCCCCACAGTGCTGGGGGGTGGGGGTGGTGGGAGACATGGGTGGGGGCCTGGTGGAGGCTACCCTGGTGGCTGGGGGGTGGGGGTGCTGGGAGACATGGGTGGGGGCCTGGTGGTGGGTGCCCCTGCACTGCTGGGGGGTGGGGGGAGTTGGAGACATGGGTGGGGGCCTGGTGGAGGCTGCCCCTGGTGGCTGGGGGGTGGGGGTGCTGGGAGACATGGGTGGGGGCCTGGTGGAGGCTGCCCCTGGTGGCTGGGGGGTGGGGGTGCTGGGAGACATGGGTGGGGGCCTGGTGGAGGCTGCCCCTGGTGGCTGGGGGGTGGGGGTGCTGGGAGACATGGGTGGGGGCCTGGTGGAGGCTGCCCCTGCACTGCTGGGGGTGGGGGTGCTGGGAGACATGCCTGGGGGCCTGGTGGTGGGTGCCCCACAGTGCTGGGGGTGGGGGTGGTGGGAGACATGGATGGGGGCCTGGTGGAGGCTGCCCCTGGTGGCTGGGGGGTGGGGGTGCTGGGAGACATGGGTGGGGGCCTGGTGGAGGGTGCCCCTGCACTGCTGGGGGTGTGGGGGTGGTGGGAGACATGGGTGGGGGCCTGGTGGAGGCTGCCCCTGGTGGCTGGGGGGTGGGGGTGGTGGGAGACATGGGTGGGGGCCTGGTGGTGGTTGCCCCTGCACTGCTGGGGGGTGGGGGTGGTGGGAGACATGGGTGGGGGCCTGGCGGAGGCTGCCCCTGGTGGCTGGGGGGTGGGGGTGCTGGGAGACATGGGTGGGGGCCTGGTGGAGGCTGCCCCTGCACTGCGGGGGGGTGGGGGTTGTAGGAGACATGGGTGGGGGCCTGCTGGCAGGTGCCCCACAGTGCTGGGGGGTGGGGGTGGTGGGAGACATGGGTGGGGGCCTGGTGGAGGCTGCCCCTGGTGGCTGGGGGGTGGGGGTGGTGGGAGACATGGGTGGGGGCCTGGTGGAGGGTGCCCCTGGTGGCTGGGGTTGCAGGGGGACATGCGTTGGTGGGCAGTAGTGCAAGTTGACATGTGGGTTGGCTGGGGGTCATGGCCATGGTGGATGGTGTGCCTGCAGGACATGTGCAGGGTAGGCCCCTGTGGTGTGAGCCACCTGCAGGGGCCGTGGAGGGTGTAGAGGGAACACCTGGGAGGACCCACACGTGCAAAACACGTGTGGTGCTCCCCGCGCACCCCTGTAATACACGTACCCTGATGGAATCGCGTGTGGAACTTCCCGCGCACCCCTGGAATACACGTACCCTGCTGATGTCGCGTGTGAAACTTCCCCTGCACCACGAAATACACGTACCCTGATGAGATCGCGTGTGGAACTTCCCGCGCACCCCTGAAATACATGTGCCCTGCTGATGTCGCGTGTGAAACTTCCCCCGCACCCCAAAATACACGTACCCTGATGAGATCGCGTGTGGAACTTCCCGCGCACCCCTGAAATACACGTGCCCTGCTGATGTCGCGTGTGAAACTTCCCCGCAACCCAAAATACACGTACCATGATGAAATCGCGTGTGGAATTTCCCGCGCACCCCTGAAATACACGTACCCTGCTGAAATCGCGTGTGGCACTTCCCGCGCACCCCTGAGATACGCGTACCACCAATCGCGTGTGGAAATTCCTGCGCACCCCTGAAATACACGTACCCTGCTGAAATCACGTGTGGCACTTCCCGCGCACCCCTGAGATACGCGTACCCTGCTCACACGGGCCCAATCGCGTGTGGAAATTCCCACGCACCCCTGAAATACACGTACCCTGCTGAAATCGCGTGTGGCACTTCCCGCGCACCCCTGAGATACGCGTACCCTGCGGAAATCGCGTGTGGAACTTCCCGCGCACCCCTGAAATACGCGTACCCTGCTCGCACGGGGCCAATCGTGTGAGGTACTTCCCGCGCACCCCAGTGATACACGTAGCCCGCTTGCCGTGCTGGTACAGGGTTGGCGCAGCCCTTTGCGCTGGATTGGGTATATTGATGGCTTTTCCCTGCGCGAGAGGCGTTCTTGGGGGCGTATCTGGCGCTGCTGCAGGGTCGCTGCGCCACTGTGCGCCACGGCTGGTTTTGGTGGCTGGAATCCATGAATACGCTGTGTGCGGAAATGGATTTTAGCGCACGTGGCTGGCGCAGGGATTCGCACGCGCACACTGTGCGCCAGCCGCGTGCGCCACTTGTGCGCTGAATTCTATGAATTACCCCCTTGATGTTGTTCTGCTACATCATTGTAACTTCCATCAATCAATGACACATGTTTTTTTTCTGTAACTTGAATATTTTTCTCGTACTAGTGAATAGGCAGAGTATTCAAAACTAGATTTAACGGCCGAACAATTATGTTTCATTCACTTTGCACTTTAAAGCAATGTTGCCCTAGCTCCAAAAATGTTCTAGCTTGAAAGATTCGTTCACATTTCTACTTTATCGATGCTTTAAATACCAAGTGCTTTATTCTGACAACTACATTTTAAAGAGTAACAATGACATTGAATGTATGTGGGCATTTCAGAATAAAAAAACAAAAAAAGTCATCTGGTTCATTCATGTGAAATATTTCTGTTTCTCTTAGGTGGTACATGCTTGTGGATTCATGGAAGGCTTGGATTCTGCGTTCATTGTGCCATCAACGTTACCAAAGTGAATTAAAAAAAATAGTTAATATGAATAGTTGTTTCAATTTTTTAGGCAGTCAACAACACGTCCAAGTTTATAGGAGGTTCATAAAAGAAGTTTGGTGGCCTTTTGCCCATGCCTCATCACGGATGTATTGTGCAATAAAATCCACAGCCTTTTATTGCCAACACAAATGTCTCAGTCATATTTATGGGCAAAACCCACCGGGGTGTGGTTTTGGGTGTCTTTAGCCGCAGTTGCCATCTCGGCTCCAGAGCCAATGAATCCCTTGGACATTGTTCTAGGCCTTTTTCCCATCCATCCCCCTCCAGAATCAATGGCAGCTCGCCCCTATGACCGTGTGCTCCCGAGGGGGCTCGGTGGATGGGACGATCAAGGTGCCAAACACCATGTACACCTCAAGGGCATTTTCTGCACTGCAACCATTATCCACATGGCCTCCCCAAACCCGGTGTCTCCAGACTGCTCTTTGAAGATCCTGTTCCCCCAATCATCATATATATGTATCCCTTGAACAATGTTACGGGCCTTTTCCCCTCGCCTCATGCCCATCTATCCCCCTCCAGTATCAATGGCAGCTTGTACCTACAACCGTGCGCCCCCGAGGGGGCTGGGTGCATGGGGATGCCCGAGGTGCCAAACACCATATACACCTCAAAGGCATCTTCTGCACTGAGATCATTGTCCACATGGACACCGCAGACCCAGTGTCACCGGACTCAACTTTGAAGACAGTGTCCCCGCAATCATCATATGTATGTATCCCTTGAACATTGTTCCGGGCCTTTTGCCCTCACCTCATGCTCATCTATCCCCCTCCAGTATCAATGGCAGCTCGCACCTGTGAGCGTACACTCCCGAGGGGGCTGGCTGCAAGGGGACGCTCGAGGTGCTAAACACCATGTACACCTCAAAGGCATCTTCCGCACTGTGACCATTGTCCACATGGCCACTGCAGACCCGGTGTCTCCAGACTCAACTTTGAAGACCTTGTCCCACAATCATCATATGTATGTATCCCTTGAACATTGTTCTGGGCCTTTTACCTTTGCCTCATGCCCATCCATCCCCCTCCAGTATCGATGGCAGCTCGCACCTATAACTGTGCGCTCCCAAGGGAGCTGGGTGTATGGGTACGCTCAAGGTGCCAAGCACCATGTACACCTCAAAGGCATCTTCTGCACTGCAACCATTATCCACATGGCCTCCCCAGACCCAGTGTCTCCAGTCTGCCCTTTGAAGGCCCCGTCCCCGCAGTCTACATATGAATGTATCACTTGAACATTGTTCCGGGTCCTTTGTGCTTGCCTTACGCCCTTCCATCTCCCTACAGTATGGCAGCTTGCACCTATAACTGTGTGCTCCGAAGGGGGCTGGGTGCGTGGGGACACTCGAGTTGCCAAACACCATATACCCCTCAAACGCATTTTCTGCACTGTGACCATTATCCACAAGGCCTCCCCAGACCCGGTGTCTCCAGACTGCCCTTTGAAGACCCTGTCCCTGTAATCATCATATTTATGTATCCCTTGAACATTCTTCCGAGCCTCTTGCTATCGCCTCACACCCATTCATCCCCCTCCAGTATCAATGGCAGCTCGCACTTATGATTGTGTGCTCCCGAGGGGGCAGGATGGATGGGAATGCTCAAGTCGCAAAACACCATGTACACCTTAAAGGCATCTTCCGCACTGAAATCATTGTCTACATGGCCACCGCAGACCCAGTGTCTCCAGACTCAACTTTGAAGACCCCGTCTCACAATCACATGTATGTATCCCGTGAACATTGTTCCGGGCCTTTTGCACTCGCCTCATGCCCATCCATCACCCTCCAATATCAATGGCAGCTCGCACCTATGACTGTGCTCTGGAGGGGCTAGGTGCATAGGGACACTCAAGGTGACAAATGCCATGTACACCTCATAGGCCTCTGCCACACTACAACCATTGTCCACATGCCCACCGTAGACCCGGTGTCTCCATACTCAACTTTGAAGACCTTGTCCCACAATCATCATATGTATGTATCCCTTGAACATTGTTCCGGGCCTTTTGCACTTGCCTCATGCCCATCCATCACCCTTCAGTATCAATGGCAGCTCGCACTTATGACCGTGCTCTCGCAAGGGGCCTGGGTGCATGGGGATGCTCGAGGTGCTAAACACCATGCACACCTCAAAGGCATCTTCCTCACTGCAACCATTATCCCCATGGACTCCCCAGAGCCGGTGTCTCCAGACTGCCCTTTGAAGACCACGTCCCCGCAATCATATGTATGTATCGCTTGAGCATTGTTCTGGGCCTTTTGCGCTTGCCTCACACCCATCCATCCCCCTCCAGTATCAATGGCAGTTTGCACCTATGACTATGCGCTCCCGAGGGGGCTGGGTGGAAGGGTATGAGGATGTAAAACAAAGGCATCGAGGTCTGGTGGGTGTCGACAAACACGTCACAAATTCACATACACACCCGCTTTTCTAAGCCTTTATAAATGCCTTGATAGTTACCTAGAGAACATCTTTGCAATCAACAAGGTATATCCTCAATGATCTACTTGTTACCTGGCTTGCTGAATCGGCTCATCTGTTCATCCAAGTAAGGGTTGGTCAACTATTTTCTTTGTTGGTTTCATCAATTCCTCCTCTGAAGGTATCTATTGCTTTATACCCAATGTATGCTGTATTCTTATTTTAATTTATTTCAAAGACTTCAGCCTTCATTGAGAGTGTTATGTATTTTTATCTCTGGAATTATCAAATTGCATTCCAGTGCATTGAATCAGAATGTAATGTTTTGCAGTCTATGTTTTAAACACAGGTTTTCTTTTGGTGGCTCAAAGTTTATTGAATGGAATAGTAGTAATACGTGACGATTTGCGATATAAATATGAGTTCCGACTAATTTCATCGCTTTGATAATTAGACAAGGTTACAAAGTTTTTTTTTAAATTTAAAACTACATTTACAAAGTTATGATTGTTGCTTTTGCGGTATAACTATGAGTGCCGACTAATTTAATCGCCTTGATAATTAGACAAGATTACAAAGTTTAAAAAAAATGTTAAACTACATTTACAAAGTTATAATTGTTGCTTTGCTCACAGTGATACTTCATTAAATTTAATAATTATTTATATTTTTTTAACAGATCCTACAGACATTGCAAAAATGACTTCTCGTATCATTTTTGGTTGCCCTACTATGAGCCGTGTCAAAACTTTTAAATTGCGGATTTTCATTGTCTGACATAGAAAGCAGAGCTAAGGACGTCTTGGAAGACGTGAGGGGCAATCGATTTCAAGTCCGCTGCATGCACTTGGCAGACAATATGTACAAAGCATCACAGTGCACTAAAAAGCGTCACCCCAGGCAACTTCACACATTGCTTTCAAATGCAGTTCCAACTCAATTTCAGCACAAGCTGGCTCAGGTGAGTATTTGGAAGATGCATGTGTTATGCTGTTGTTATATTAAAATAGTGGTCTGTATACATATGTCTTCTAAATGATCTCTCAATCGATTGGAATAGTGCGTGGAAAAGGTAACATGATGAGCCGTTTTTAGTTTCTGGAGAATATTTCCATCGATGTTATATTACACAAGTTGCTCTCGCGACAAAATGCACAGCAGTATTACATTTTATCAATTTAGACTACTTTGTTGATTCCCACCTTTGCTTATTTGCTTCATTTCTTTTAGATTTCTCGGCTAACGTGTCTTTCTTTACGTAGAGCTCACTGATGGAAGTCCATACATTTACCAATGAGGAAACCCCAGACACGTCAAGTATCCCAATGGTAAGGACAAGCAACATGAACATAGTCATGTTTTAGGGTGTTCTATGTGATAACATTTATCATACTAATGTACCTTTTCAATTTGACTATTTTCTGAATAATATATATATAAAATGAAGGAGCAAGATTAATCATTGATCACTATTCCGGAGTCAACAGCAACCTCACTCACCTTACAAGTAATGATTTTATACTAATGCTTTATATGCGACTGAACAATGCATGTGGTCTACTTCAAATTGAAACAGAAAGAAGAATATTATGTATAATATTAGTTATTGACACAAAGTAGTGTGTAGGAGTGTCTCTCAATATGGACCATCATCTGCATCACATGTTTTCTTTTTAATTTTGCATTTACAACCTAATTAAAACAATGACTATGTTATAGGGGGATTCTGGAACTTCCACGACAATCACTTCCTCATTTGCAACCGTTCGGAGTATGAGGTATGCCTAGTTAACATTTTCCTTATATTAGTAGTTGTGGATCTACTTTTTTTGGTTTGAAATTAGTGTTTTATTTTCCAATGTATAATACTGTAAGCAAAGTGCAAAAAATGTCAATCAACAACCTTATTGTATTTGCCGCCCATAGAACTGCAATAATAAAAGTAAACCCTCCACAAAAACCTTGAGTTTGTGCCACCTCATGAGTTGAGGTGGCAATTCCATCCGAAATTCCGTCATTCACGTTGACCTGATCTGCTCCTCCTTGAAAAAAGCTGGCCACTAATGACAGCTCCACTTGCAACTGGGCTGGCTGTGGCACAACCCCACGCTGTGGATAGGCCAATACTACCTGCTCCCTGCTTGCAATGTCCCTAAGGGGAGAGTTGCTGGGAGTAATGATACTACTGGTTGGTTTACAGTCCCTATTGTCCATCAAGCTGCCAAGTGAACATTACAGCAGAAACACATTTTTTGCAGGCTGATATGACATCAACTCCACGTGACATTACAGAAGGTTATCAGGTGAAATGTAAAATATATATTTTGAAAATGTCACACGTACCAATTGTTCGATCTTATCTTGCTAAGAATTTATTTTCAAATTGTATTTCAACGACTAACCTTATTGTTTACGGTCGACAATCATTTAAAACAACTTTGTCGAGAATTACTTTGTGAGATCAAAGTTTGTACAATTAAATTTGCTTGAAAATTAACTTTTTTTAATGAATGTTATGTCCAAGGCATGTAACACTCAATCGGTTTCAATTGAAGAGACACATAGACCCAAGGTATACATAACATTATCTGAAATGCCATTATCTGAAATGTCAATCCTCCAACCCACGCCCTCTCACTCTCTCCCGACACCTCCCACTATTCTCATTTAAGGCCATACAGGAGCACGACATGGTCAACATCATGAGAACCATAAAGCCATACAAACTCCTGCCCTGCCACAATTATCAAGGACTGTACCAATACCTTTGCACCATTCCTGACAGCCTTTGTCAGCGCGTCCTTTGCAACAGGGAAAGTCTCCTCCTGCCTCAAGGAAACGTGGGTTTGACCACTCTTAAAAAAAACAATTCTTGACCCAACCTCTCCCAACAACTACAGGCCCATCACCACCGTCCCATTCTTACTCATGATACTGGGCAAAGCAGCCTACCTGCAGGTGCAACACTTCATCGAAGAAAACAAGCTCTTAGGGCTATGCCAATCCGGCTTTCAGCTTTCGGCCAAGGCATGGGACAGAAACTGCCCTACTTGACTTAAAAAAAAAACAGATGCACAATGCCAGAGACCTAGGTAAACCAGCCCTACTCCCACTTCTTGACCTCTTTGCGGTGCGGCATTTGACCTCGTTGACCACAACGTCCTTTGCCACCACCTCTCCTCCACAGCCAAATTCTCCCCTGACGCCACGGCCTGGATCACCTCCTTCTTGCAAAGCAGGACCATGCAAGTATTCTCTGACTCAGCCTCCGCCTCACCCACTATCATGCTATGTTGGGTGCCACAAGGATCCTGCCTCTCTCCCACTCTCTACAACATCTTTACACGCCCTCTCTTCCTCATCCTCGACGCACTGGGTATCTCCTACACCAACTACGCAGACGATGCCCAGATCCTCCTCACCCTCACAGGGAACTATGACACAAACTCCACGACACTCAACAGCATCTACAACACCATCCAGACATGGATGGCAGCCAACAGACTATGCCTTAACTCTGACAAGACAGAACTCCTTCTGGTAGGATCCTCTGACACACTTAAAAACCTCGACACTCAGTTTAGCCATTTCACCATTGACTCTATCAAAATCCCAGTATCTGACACTGAAAACCCTTGGAGTCTATCTGGATTCCAACCTTTCCATGACTAAACAAGTCAATGCAATCGCCTCCGCAGCGGCATACCATACTAAACTCATTAACGGAGCTAGGCCTTTTCTCTCCAAGGAGAACTGCACTAACATAGATAGAGCCATCACTGGCTCAGGACAAGACTACTGCAATGTACTCTTCTTGGGGACTTGCACTAAAAACCTGGAAAGACTGCAAGTCATCTAAACCAATGCGCTCCGCGCAGCTCAAGGCATCTCCAAAAGAGAGCATATCACGGCCACCAGAAAATCAGCCCACTGGCTTCCAATAAAAGAAAGAATCATATTCAAAGCACTGACACTGACCCATAAGTGCATCCACCTCTCTACACCTGACTACCTATCGCAAAGAATCCACCCCTCCACCTCCACAATGCCAACTAGGACACCTTACTCCAACATGCTTAGCATGCCCTTGGTAAAAAAGAGTTAGAGCAGGTGGCACTAGCTTCCCCTACCTTGCACCTTCACACTGGAATGCCCTACCCCCTACTCCTCAAAGCGAGGTATCTCTCATGTCTTTCTGCAAAGCAATGAAAACAGCACTTTTCGCCTGAAGTGCACCTCACTCATCACCTGTATTTGCTGAATGCATTTCATGGTAATCTGCAAAATGTTATATAAGCTGTACCTTATTGTATTATTGTATAACATGTAAATGCATTACTTACCTGTACCTGTACCCCCTGTAACTAAGTTCCTCACATGTAACAGCGCCTCGATGTCCAAGGGCTGTTTGTGCGCTATACAAATGTAAAAATAACTAAATAAATAAATAAATAAATGTATCAACATGTGTGATAGGGATGTCATTCTTAATATGTTTACATTATTTACGTACGTAAATTAGGTTCAGTTGAAGCTATGTACATATGTTTTGTTGAGTGGAAAAGAAATGTCCTCAGTTTATACATTGTAAAACAAATGTGCAGCTTGGTATTGTGGTCAGAAAATCGAAGCCCACCTCTTCAGAGAAAATTAAGAAAACCAAGGTAAAGAACAAACCAGTTTGTTTTGGATATGTTTTTTAACAGATATTTTAATGATATTAGGTTTTGAATTGGTAAATCGTATCTTCCGTATGTATGATATAAATTGAGCATGTTTCCCTTTAAATCTGTTTGAGGCCCAGGAGGAAGAGGAGCATAAAGACTCAGACAACAGAAACTAATGTTGTCATTTGCCAAACAGATGTCACTATGGATCAACTACCTTTTGAGGCACAGCATGGTCAATTTAAGATTCAGAGTCGTGATGCAGATGTCCAGTGGCCAGAATATGAATTGAATATCACCAGCAAGACATGGAAAGTAACCATGAATCATTGCTACATTGCACATCATATCCCAGATGAAAGTGAAGAAACAGAAGATATATCGGAGTTACCTGCAGACCCGTTGACACAATCTACACCCTCTAAAAATTGTCCAACAAAGAAACATCCGACTTTACCTGTTTCTCCAATTCATGCGGAAATATCACAGCCCAAAATAACAAAAGCATCTTCACATTTGATTGACAAATCTGCTCATGATCTCGACTTCAGTATTCCTAGTTTGGGGGACTTTCCAACCGCCGTTGAATCGCAAATCATATACTGTAGGACAATTGGATAATAAAGGAGCACAAATACATTGTAATTGACTGCTGCCTGCTAGAGATTATTTAAAAGATGAAATGTGATAACAAAATTACATAGGCGTATATGTGGGGAGCCATTGGTGAATGTTACTCGTGTAGTCAAAGGTACCAACCTGAAAATCCAGACCAGCTGTGGCCACCAACATAACACATGTTCATGGTCAGCACAACCTATGCATGGAAAAGTGCCCCCCAGTAATTAACTTTATTCATCTGCTTTGCTGTTCAGCAGATCAACGTTCAGTAAAGTATATAAAGTTTCTGTCAATTTGTGGGACTTCAGATCCTTTCTAAAACACAGTACTACAAATATCATAAGGTTTTCTTTTTTCCCACTATTACCCATGCCTGGAAACTCAAACAAATATCAATTGACAGTACACTTGCTGGCAAACGTGTAAGGCTTGTTGGTGACGGACAGGATGACAGTCCACGATTTCCTGCTAAATATTGCACTTACCACTTTCAAGACATGGAAAGTAAAACAATAGTGAGTTGTATCATTGCGCAGGTGTCAGAATGTACATCATCTGTTGCCATGGAGAAACATGGTTTCATTAAATCGATTGAACTTCTGGAATCCAGGGGAATGCAAATAGACCTGATAGCCACTGACAGGCATGTTGGAATAGCAAAGGCCATACGAGAGCAGTTCCCACACATACAGCATCAATTTGATCTATGGTTCGTGGCAAAATCAATTTAAAAAAAATGCAGCTGTTGGTAAAAAGGAGTTCAGGAAACATTTTAAAGTGGTCTCAGTCTATCAGCAACCATCTTTATTGGTGCTCAAAAACATGTGAAGGATCTGTAGAAATTCTACTTGAAAAATGGCATTCATTGAAGCACCATTGTTCCAACGTAAACTCTTACCGAATGGACCTTTGACTAAGGAGCAGGAGCGTAAGAAGTGGTTGGTGTCAGGTTCCCCTCCTCATGCAGCACTAGAGAAAATTGTGTACTACTAAATGTTTTCAAGAGACCTGAATGGACTCACTGAATTCTGCCACAATATTCCAGGAAATGGATTTTGAATTTGTGAAAGATCTGACATTAACTGTGCTGGCCATGCATACGCATGGAATGGCTACAGATTTTGTTCCCAGGGCACGGATTATGACACAGAACACTGCAAAAGACGCTTGTCCTCCGAAAGAAGAACTGGTCGAAAGGTTGACTTCCAAATTTAAATGATTTGTCGCTGTCATCAACAAATGTTCACAAGCAACTTTGACTATGTTACCCAAATTAGGACACTGTATCGATGAAAGCAATAATGTAATGGTATAACACTTGCAATGTTTATGTTCAATAGTGTATTTTTATTCATTTATTTCTGACGATGTATTTGTGTTAAATATGCATTGATGGTTTCATTTTACCTTTCCTTTCTTTATATTGCTTTTCCTCTGTCATTGATATATATATATATATATATATATATATATATATATATATATATTCACTAACAAAAAGGTTGTTAAAGGGATGTTATAGTTAAGTTGCACTAGCAAAAACCTATGAAATTCAATGGAAAAACGTTGTTACAGGGACGTTATGGTTACAGGTAAAACTGGAAAAAAACGAAATTCGACAGTTATGGTAAGCTAAGCAACCATAGCTCGTGCCACCAGTGTGCACTGCAAGGACTAACACCCATGACATCAGCCATCACAAATCTCATTCATGACATCACTGTGTCATTCATGACACATCTGGAAATCACACATTTCCAGGTGTGTGCATGCAGGAATAGGGGAATAAATGTCAACAAGGGTAGGGGATGTCCTTTGCATTGGTGGCTCTTAAAAACATTTTTTCCCTATTTTTTTAAAAACAATTTCCTCAGTAATAACTCTTTTTTAAGGCTTTTATAATTGTTTTTATTTGTTGCACTGCGCCTCACATTCTTACAATACCGTCTTCAGTGCAGCCTGTAGATTGGAAAACCAAATGTCATTGCCACTGGACGACAATGAAATGACATTTCCTTTGAGAAGGTGCACATATTGATCACCATTGTTGTAATGTTGTCAGTAGCACAGGAGTACATCCCAGCAGCTCTGGCTGCCGACAACATTCATTGGGATAGTTA
This sequence comes from Ambystoma mexicanum, assembly GCF_040938575.1. NCBI lineage: Eukaryota > Metazoa > Chordata > Amphibia > Caudata > Ambystomatidae > Ambystoma > Ambystoma mexicanum. The sequence goes on along the minus strand of NC_090928.1, from coordinate 243,720,350 downwards.
TATAGTGTACTTGGTGGTATATGTGAAAAAAGCACCTTCGCAGTGGCAAAAATGTGCTGCAAGTTTTTCATCATCTTTTTGAGTTGAGGGTACACACTTGCACAAGCTATGGAACCCAAAAGCAATGCTCCAAAGTGCACTATCACAAGGTGTACAGTACCTAAACTGGCCACTTGTCGACATTCTGCAAGCAAATGGTCGAAAGTACGGGCAGCGACACCGCACCACAAAGTCTCCACTTCGTCCAAATTCAAATTGCCATTAAGGCCTCTTTCCACGGCATACTTGAGCAGATCTAGCACAAAGCGATCACCCACTATGAAAAGTGTACGTCTGGCCATCTCTGCCAGCCTCACTACACACAGTAATGAAACAAAATATGGCCGCCCTTTTCTGTGATGCACACTCTAACCACCTGATTGGACAATTGCAACAATCACATTTCCATTGGCCAGCATGTTCAAAAGTGCAGAATGTAGTATGTGCGCCACACAAAAGTATCGTAATGGCCGCGCCCCAGTAAATCATGATAGTCCTTCTTCCCTTTCCACTATCCTCTTCCCACCGTGCCCTTATTAGGTATTGCTAAGTACGTACACACACATCCACCAACGCCCTCCAAGACTTCAGCATTTTACAATGTCAGTTCTGCACAAAACCTCATGTGTACCGTTACAAAATCAGCCTGCACATGTGCTGTTATTGGAAAGCACGTCCAGTGGAAAGCTCAGTGAAACATTGCATGAGTGATACATGCACATGCATCCACATAAGCACCCATCTCCACAAAAGAAAGGTATCAACAATTGTTTTGCAGTATGGTCACAACTGTCTTATAAGTGCCTATGCACACAATATCTGCCTATAAGCGTCCAGTACGTGTTTAAAAAGCATAGTGAAGTTCCACTAATCTCCTTCCATAAAGTGACAGTTTGTTTGTATGTGCTTGCAACATTGCATTTACCCATATCATACACTATATTAGCGAAACAGGAACTCTATTCTTTCCTTCCGCCAATGCTATGAAAATTGTTCCCCACTACCCCACCTACTACATAACTCATAAAAAGAAGGCACACTAGACACCACTAAATTTATCTTAGTAACCTACAATCACTTTCCAAAAAGTCAGTGTCTGCACCGCTGTGGTGGTTTGTACGCTGCACTGTTGCCACAGGCTCTTTTTAAATCTCCCAACTTCCACTCTGCGCCCTCAGCAACTCCTCCGTAATAGGAGTGCAGAACTTGTCCTTGGCCATTAATGGCAGGGATCATATCTCTGCTAGGCTAACATGTCTGCAATATCTCACAATTGCTGTGAACAATAAACTAAAAGCCTTGTGCATTATACAAAAGGCTTTCTGATCCCTGGATCCTCAATGCACTGTCACTTCCTAAATACCTGCTTGCTCCAGCTCTTCCCTCATCTACCTCATACACCCTTAGGTTCGGTTGCTTCTACACACAACCACATGTAGGTAGATGTGGTTCTTCTGCTGCGGCCTCCCTGTGGAACATGCTCTCTGTCTTCCTGGACCTTGAGGAGAAGCATCGCAGGGTCTAAAAGCACCTGAAAACATTTCCATGTGCTTCTTCTTTTCCCCCTCCTCTCACCTACTCACTTCCTAGCTAAAAAGTATTGTGCATTGCTTTCCTACCCACCCTATAATCTGTGCCCCAGGCCACCTACCCCCCTACAGTTCCATCCCTGCACTGCCTTTCTACCAATGCCCGCACTCTTGGGGACTGTTTTCTATAACGCTAACAATGCAGCCGCCACTTCATGTCTACCCTTATCCTTGCACTTGCCAGCACCGCCCGTAGTTGTATATATTTATATTTATTATTGTTCCCATGTACTGCACCTTGCGCTCCCCCTTCACATTCACTTGCGCAATCTCAAAGTCAGCTGGCCTACAGGAATCAATGTTTCTGTGTGGCCTCCGTTCCACCCTTTCCTCGGCGCGCCTTCACACACTTGTATGTAGGCGCAATACAAATGGCACTAAATACCATAACACATCATATCATATAATGCACACATTGCATTCATAACAACATGATGCCTGCCACGTACTTTGTAAACGTCAGAATATGGTCTTCCCACTGTAATGCATGTACTACAAATGTCAGAAAAGTGAACCCACAAAAGCAGCAGGGAATCTATATTAGCAATTGTATTGCTCGCCCAGAGTGCACGACAGTGATTAATCACCTGTGCAATTACGGAGCCAATACTTTAAATGCAGTTAGACGCAATAACTTGCAACCACACACACTCTTAGAAAATAATGAGCACTTATACGGCTATTTATTCAAAGCTTGGAAGCAACAAGTGATAACATAGAAATAAATCACAGAAGAAACAGAGAGTTCAAAAGAAAATACATCACCGTGGGCGTAACTGGATCCCTCATCTCGCCAGAAGCGGCTGGAAGACCTCAATTACAGCCAGGCCGAGAGCACAACAGCCCAGGGGTATGCCGGACGAAAGCGTCCTCCTCCGGCTGAGGTCTCACCTGACCGCTAAGGGGTTCCGCATATGTGCACTCCTCAAAAAGGGGTGGCAATTTCTCGAACCTTCTGGCAACGCACTTGCGCATTGATGAGCAGCCGTTGGTTGCCAGCTGGGTCAACCGACAGTAACCTCAAGGAGCAAAAATGCTTCCCTCCTCTAAAAACAAGCACCACGGAAAACAGTCCCGTAACTCATAACAAGACATAACAAAGCTAGCTTTCCCAGCAGAAATGTCTTTGACTGCATACCAAGTTTGGAAAGCATGTTTTCTTCAGCATCGTGAATCTAGCACTCACTTTTCACTGCGGCATGAAGTAAATATCCATCATGGCTCTGAGTGCTTCCAGAATACACTGCGCACCAGCACCATGTTTTAGCTCAAGCATAATAATTCCACCCTTGGATATTTATCTACCATAGCCCAGTGACAGAGGAGCCGGTCTCTGAAACCGACAAAATATTAAAACTAAGTTGGGAATGCATTGAATACAACAACAACAAGCTATTATGATAGTTAATATAATGCAAATACAAGCAAAAGCGTAACGCAGTGTACCCCAAACATCAGGAATCCATGAAAATAACCAATCCCACCAATTCCCAGTATGATCTTGGGACACTTGAGAAATTAGATCCCTCAAACCTCGAATATGACTTTCAATGGATCGTGAATGGTCACTTAGATTGAAACAACACATACCTTCAACCCTAGAACCTAAATTATGCTTTAACAATAGATAATCAACAGCAGCTCTGTTTTGCAAAGTTGCTTTACTAATAACTTTGCTATCAAGGAGTAACTCTTCTAATGCTTGAGAAGTATGATTAAGTCCTTTGACTACTAAACATGCTAATTTGATCAAAGATTTGTAACCCCCAGCAGCTAAACCCCAAACTCTCACTAATGAAAGGGTTAATGCTAGAACCTCAGCTTCTGATAGCAAATGCACATGTGAATCACAATCGGGGGATAAACCCACAGACTCAAAAGTTGACCTTTTGCCTCGAGATATCGCTGGGTGTAAAGGGAACATCATTAGTCCTAATCGAGTTAAGGCACATGGACCTCCGGAAATGTTAGCTGGAATATAAGTGTATGTGATGTTGCCACATGAAAAGAGCCATCCTGTTGGAAGTTTCACATGAATCAGATGACTGGCAGCTATCACTGTATGATTACAAGACATAGGGCCTCATTACGACCCTGGCGGAACGGGTTAAACAGTGCCGTAAAAGGCTGTGGCGCCGTTCAACCCGTTCCGCCACATTACGAGGTCCCCTCGCGGGACACGTTAAGCAGGCCTGGGAAAACCAGGTGTGCATACCGGGTCCTGCAAGGGGAAGAGGGAGCAAACAACGGGCCATCTCATAATGGCCCGTTGTTTACTCCCTCTCCCATTCCCATTCAGCCCTATGGGGGCTGAAATGGAAATGGGGATGAACCGTGTCCATGTCCTCGAGTGAGGAATTACCGGGCCATCCGAACTCGGAATGGTCCGTTAAGTCCTCATTCCGAGGACACGGACACGGATGCGGTTTTGCCGGCAGCCATGCCGCCAATAGCGGCATGGCTACCAGCATACCTCGTAATGAGGCCCATAGTGTTATTCATGCTGGTACATGTGCATGGAACTCACGAACACAATTGTTGCTCGAACTCCGTGTGATTTTGCTGTTTGGTTAAATCAAGCTGTTGGCATTTGCCAATTTCTTTTGCATTGAATGTCATAAGGTAGCACACATCGCCTTCGGTTATATTATAGGTTATAATACGTGTCAAATTTCCCCATTTGCAATCTGTTTCCTGGCAAAACCTGCAGTACTCATAGACGGAAAAAGATTGCCTGATATCGGAATCTTGAACCAAAGAATCATTGTGTGTGACGCCGAAAATATGCTTTAGAACCAGAACTGGCGTCGGCACTGCTACTAAGCACGTAGTCAGTAAGGCTTCAGCATTGGGCACGTCAGTAAGGCAAAAGTGCATAATGTTGAGCACCTGTTGTGCCAGGTATATCCACATATTCTCCGTTTGGGTGATTATGGGAGAATGTTTTCGCCGTCCTGAAGATGCCTCTCGCATGACTGGCATCAATGTTGTTTTCACTTGCGCCTGACGTGTTGGCCGCATTTCACGAATCCATGTCTTCGGTCTGGCTGGCTTTTCGGCATCGGCATAAGGCTGCTTGTGGACATCATTACTCATCATTACCAGTTTCCCCTTGATCGCTGGCACAGATGTGACATTTTTCGTTGGTAGCAGCATGCCGTTTAACTCTCCCAAATGGAGTCCATTTAGTCCCACAATTACACCAGCCAGATACAGTATCTACAAGACAAACCCAGAAATAAGATATCAGTGTTGTACATCACTCTCTCAGGTAACATTTGTCTGCGGGCACATATTGCCATTTCTTTCTACCGGGCTCCATTACTAAAACTACTTGGTCTTTGCCTGATGCAATGACATCTGCGGGCACTGGTGGGCCTTTCCACCCACACCTTTGGACCCGATACCATACTGTCTGAAGACCCAAAACCACGATCCCCACGGGTACTTAACACTATAGGAGGCTCTCCCTTCTTAATCATGGACAACTTAACGGGAATGATAATCAATTGGGCCACCCGATCACCCTTGTGGATCGGTAACAATTTGTCCCCACTATTCATCAGGATGACTTTGATCTCGCCTTGGTAATCGGCATCAGTTACCCCTCCCAACACTTGAACTCCCTTCAATGCTAGGCCAGATCTAGGGGCAATCCATCCCATATGCTCTGGGGGAATTTGTACTCCAATCCCTGTTTCAATTACAACAATCCCTCTTGGGTCTAATCTGATTTCCTCATGGGAATGCAAGTCTACCCCTGCTGACTCTGGAGCCGCCCGATAGGGAGCTAAAGAACCCTGGGTAATTTCACAGTACAATAGGGTTTCTCTGACTGAATTGGGTTGAATCTGTAAAGCAGGAGTCATTAGCCGCATCAAAGGAGTTTCATGCTCATTCACAGGCCTATTGTTTAGCACTTGCACCGCATCAAACACGCGATCACGCCAGCCTGCCAAATTGCCATCTCCAGATTTGCGTAGCTGTTCTTTCAACAACCCATTCATTCGTTCAATCAGCCCTGAAGCGGCAGGGTAATAAGGCACATGGTAGAGCCACTGAATGCTCTTTTCCTGACAATATTCCTGTATTCATTTTCCTTTGAAGTGTGACCCATTGTCACTTTGAATCTGCAAAGGCACTCCGTAATGCAATATGATCTGATCTAACAAACTAATGGTGTTCAGTTGTGTGGTATGCTTGCACGGCAAAACCATATTATATCCTGAGTATGTATCCACAATAGTGCATGCATACTGACAACCTTTACTGATTGGTAGGGGACCGATATAATCAATCTGTCAAATTTGACCTAGTAGTTTTCCTCTTCGCAATGTACCCCAAACAATCTGAGGGATAGGCCTATGCTGTTGGTGTTGGCACACTGGACATTGCAAAATGATTGTTTTCACTACCTCTAAAGGAATACTGATTCCTCGAGCTTGTGCCCACCTGATAGTAGCCTTTTCTCCAAGGTGCCCACATATCTGGTGAGCCCACTTGGCCAAACCCTCCAAATCGTCTTCCTGAGCCTGCGCATCCACAGGTGAAATCTTGGTGTGTTCATCTGCAACAGAATGAAACCAATTTTCTAATGAGTCTGTGGCACAATGCACGTCCACATGATACACAGTGACTTCACTTTGTGATAACATTTCTGCAATATCTTGCCACAGTTCCTTTCCCCACAACTCTTTTGAATGAATCTTCCATCCATTCTTTTGCCAGGTTGGCAACCACACCGCCAACCCATTCGCCACTGACCATGAATCTGTGTACACATGACATCGACCAGGGGTGTCTTGTTTCAGTGCCTGGTAAACTGCGTAAAGCTCTGCAAACTGACTGCTCTTCCCTTTCCCTGACGCTGTCAAAATCTTTTTAGTCTTGGGATTGTATGACACTGCTTTCCAGTATCGCTCAGTTTCCACATATCGGGCTGAGCCATCCGTGAACCAGGCATGCTCTGTCTGCTCCACGGTCAAATCGCCGTAAGGTACTCCCCATTTCACGGGAGACTCACGTTTTTCAGGCACTTCCGGTGGTATGTAATCTGAGGGCGGTATGTTGGCTACTTGCTCATGTAATTTCGCAACTCCACCCTTCCCTGATTTGGCTCTGTCTTGAATGTACCATTTCCATTTAATTATGCTGGCTTCTTGAGCATGTCCTATTCTATGGGCCTCATTACAACCCTGGCGTTGGACCATGGTGCTATTAGCTCCATGGTCCATGCCGGATTCTGCCATGGTGGATGGCGGATTTACCGCCCCATTCCAAGGTTGGCGGGCAGTAAATCCCCATTCACCATGGCCCCTTCCTCATTCCCATTTTTGGCCCATAGGGCTCTATGGGAATGGGGAAGGCGCTAATTACGGCACCGTAAATTACGGTGCCGTAATTAGCACCAAGGTCCCTTAGCAGGTTGGACTGTAACGCCTGCAAAAAGCAGGCGTTAAAGTGTGAATCGGGCGTTAAGGGTTTAACGGCGCCGCAGCCTTTTACGGCACCGTTAACCCCTTAACGCCAGGGTTGTAATGAGGCCCTATGTGTTTTAGGAGAGCTCAGTACCCATTGCATAATTGGTATTTCTGGCCTCATCAATACATCATGGCCCACTGTCATTTGCTCGGTATCAACAAGGGCCCAATAACATGCTAGCAACTGCTTCTCAAACGGAGTGTATGAGTTACCAGCATCGGGTAACTTACGACTCCAGAACCCCAATGGCACACGTTTCCTGTCCTGTTTCTGCCACACACTCCAGTTAGCATAATTGTCTTGTACAGAAACATTCAATTCCACTTCGCCTTCCTTCAATGGCCATAAATCAAGCACCTGCTGCACGGTGTCTTTCGCCAAATCAAATGCTTTCTGCTGCTCTCCCCCTCACTGAAACTCATATTTCTTTCGTGTCACTTTGTAGAGGGGGGCCAATATCTGCCCTAAATGGGGAATGTGCTGTCTCCAGAACCCAAACAGCCCTATAAACTGCTGAGCTTGCTTTTTGTTAATTGGAGTGGTGAACTCAAGTATTTTCTGTCGGGCCTTCGGCACCATTTCTCAATGCCCATTATGCCACTGAATCCCTAGGAATATCACTGTTTCAGCTGGGCCTTCCTTCTTCAATCCTTCCATAATGACATCTAACTGGTTCTGCAAACTGTGCTCATCCTTGCCCTGAATCAAAATATCATCAATGTAATGAGAGATTTGTATGTCAGGTTTACACGGTATCTTGTCTAAGTGCTCTGCCACCACCCGGTGACAGACAGTCGGGCTATGTATGTACCCCATAGGTAACCTTGTAAAGGTGTACTGACGCCCGCTCCAAGAAAATGCAAACTGCTCTTGACACTCTTCAGCAATTGGCACAGAGAAAAATGCATTGGCTAAATCTACCACTGCATACCAAGTCCCCTCAAACTTTTGGACATTCTCAATCAAGGTAATGGCACCTGGGACCGCGGGTACTAAGGGAGGAGTGTGTTTATTCAACTCACGGTAGCCCACCGTCATCCTCCAAGACCCATCCCCCTTATTAATAGGCCAGAGAGGATTGTTCCATGCGGTGGTGATAGGGCGTAACACACCCACCTCCACATACTCTTTGATGGTGTCTGAAATTTCCTTGTGCCCCCCAGGAATGCGGTATTGCTTCATTGCTACCCGCTTGGTTGCCACAGGCACTTGCACTGGGGGCATCTTCAATTTGCCTATGGTAATGGGTGTGCAGGTCAATGCACTCACCCCAAACGGGTATGTTTTACCTCCAAGTCCCAAAGTCAACCCTTCCAGAATGTCAAAGCCAATTATATACTCAGGTATCGGGACAATCAACACTTGGTATTTCTGCCTATTCAAATTGCCTATTTTCATCTCCACTTTCGTTTGTACTGCGGGGGTCTCCTTTCCCCTGAGACCTGTAATAGTAAATTGTCTGCCTTTGAATCGTGCTGGATTGCCATGAATCAGAGAGGCCTCTGCCCCGGTATCTATCAATGCTCGCACCCCTTGCGTATTTCCTGGCCCCCAAAAAATCTTAACATTAACATGGGGCCGCTTATCAACTTTTATGCGAGCAGGCGCTGCCAGAGCTTGGCCGTAGCCCTAGTCAAATTTCGAATGAGTGTGACTTGACTCTGCCTCTAGCATTGCACTCACCACCTTCCTCAAATCAGCGTATGTTGGATGGTACAGGGAAGGTGTCCCCATAGACCCTTCTTCTTGTTCCTCCTCAGGAGGAGCGGAAGGTGAGGTGTCCCCCTGTGGCTTGGTTACTACCTGTTTCTTAACCTGTTTATAGCGCTCTTTGGCTGCAAGTCCTCTTTGTTTGTATAATTCATACATTACCCTAGTTTCAATGCCATCAATTTCTTCTCGTGGCACACCATCTTTTAACAAAGCCAGAAACATGTCCTTTCTGGACACTCGGGAGTCTCTACTATCTTGCCTCCTGCCTTCAGTTCTTCTCTCACTACGCCCCTCTCTCTCCCGTGGCTTGTCATCACTCTTGTCCCACTCCCCTAAATCTGCCAGTTGCCGAATGGCATCCACTACCTCATCAGTGGGTTTGCCCGTCATACCTACGAGCAAAGTCATAATGACACTTTTGTATGCAGGTGGTGCAGTTCTGATCACCATGTTTCTAGTTGAAACTGAGAGTGGCACGGTCCCCATGTGTCCTGGAGCATCTATGTGAATTGCCTCTTTCATAGTATGCGTCTGACCTTTTGAATTGCCTCTTTCAAAGTATACCACTTTGTTTCCTTACTAGGCCAATCTGTGGTAATGGGGTATTTACAGTTACATGCTTGGACTGCTAGGTGCAACAAAGACACCTGTGAATCGTGACCATTCTCATCAGGGGGCGGCCCTGCCCTTAAGACCTCCTGTACATTGGTGTCAGTTGACAAGGGTAGAAAACGTGGTGAGTCTGTGGAATCTACCAACAACCCCGCAGCGCCCCCAACTAGCAACCTCACCATCCATGTCAATAAAGGTTCCCCTGATTTTTGCCTCAAACGGGTAATAATTTCCCCAACCTCCTGCTGGGTGTAATCCTCCAGCGTGGTTAAATCCACAACTCCGGCTGCAGGATTCTCCGGGTGGGGCCCGGCTCTCCGTCTTCTAACTGGCTTAGCACCCACTGTCTTCTGCTTAATTTCCATTTTGGGATCTGACTCATTTGCGGAACTACTCTCTGGACTGGTTGAGTCAAAAATATCACCATCCCAATTATCCGGGTCCCAGTCCACACCGGCGGTAGCGATTACAGCTGCCACCTTTCTTTGGTTGACCCATCCCCGTCTTTTCCTATACTTATACCGGGCTACTCTGACTTCTGCCCTCTCGGCCACAGCCTGGTATGTGTCAGCCTTATCTTTAAAAAGTTTCATTTGAATCTGCTGCATTAACGCAGTCTGCCTTTCTGCAGCCAGCTCTCTTTCCAATCGCAAAACCTCATTTTTCATTTCCAAATTCCTTTGATGTATTTTCCTATAGGCATGCAAGAGGACCCAACCTCGCCTACCTAGTGCAACGCATTCTCGGCCCCGGTCCACTGGAACGTGTTGTAAGCACAACATTACATCAGACGGATCAGCATCTCCCAATCCCTGGTCCCATGTTTCACTTATCCCCGTGCCGCATGCCCACACCTGGGCCAATTTATCATATGAGCTCTTAGTCCAGCCTGGAATGATAACATCAGAATATTCACTGCCAGCGGGAACGCTCTTTAACCTGAAAAAATATTCATTACTGCAAAATGGTACAAAACCTCTTTATATCTATATATTTTTTTCTTTCCACACTGCAATCACTCACGCAAGCTCGCACACACCAGCAAAGAAAAAAAAAACAGCTTAACTCAGTTCAACACTCACTGCCAAATTACTTTCGCTTGCAAGGTAAACAAAGCCTGTCTACGTTCAAACAGATTCTTGAATATTTGGAACAATTCATCACAAATACCCTGCTCACAGCGACAAAATGCATTGCGCGCCCAGAGCGCACGGACAGTCATTAATCACCAGTGCAATTACGGAGCCAATACTTTAAACGCAAGTAGACGCAATAACTTGCAACCACACACACTCTTAGAAAATAATGAGCACTTATACGGCTATTTATTCAAAGCTTGGAAGCAACAAGTGATAACATAGAAATAAATCACAGAAGAAAAAGAGAGCTCAAAAGAAAATACATCACCGTGGGCGTAACTGGATCCCTCATCTCGCCAGAAACGGCTGGAAGACCCCAATGACAACAAGGCCGAGAGCACAACAGCCCACAGGTATGCCGGACGAAAGCGTCCTTCCTCCGGCTGAGGTCTCACCTGACCGCTAAGGGGTTCCGCATATATGCACTCCTCAAAAAGGGGTGGCAATTTCTCGAACCTTCTGGCAACGCACTTGCGCATTGATGAGCAGCCGTTGGGTGCCAGCTGGGTCAACCGACAGTAACCTCAAGGAGCAAAGTGCTTCCCTCCTCTAAAAACAAGCACCACGGAAAACAGTCCCATAACTCATAACAAGACATAACAAAGCTAGCTTTCCAGCAGAAATGTCCTTGACTGCATACCAGGTTTGGAAAGCATGTTTTCTTCAGCATCGTGAATCTAGCTCTGAGCAAAATGAGTACAGCTTTTCACTGCGGCATGAAGTAAATATCCATCATGGCTCTGAGTGCTCCCAGAATACACTGCACACCAGCGCCATGTTTTAGCTCAAGCATAACAGCAACTTTAAATAAGTGCGTGCAGTGCATGCATACAAACAGGATGCATGCCCCTTACCTTGGACACTTCCACCATAGCCTCCTACATTTATCGGTACAAACAAACCTTCTGTCTCAGTGTTATGTACACATCACAACTAGCCACCACATTGCCCAATGGCTTAGCCTCCACATGGCCAATGTCATAGGTGCCATCCTAAAAACAGCCGGATGTGCCACGTCTAATCCTCAAAATGCTGCGGAATACGGGGCATTACTGTGCTAGAAACTAGACAGGAAGAGGATTCAGGGGGTGTTTGGGGAGGGGAGGAATTTGAAACGGTGTGGGGATTGTGTCTTTAGGATTGTCTCTAAAAACACTTATATATATTTTTTTTGTTGTCGAGTTTTTCTTATGTACGTGCATTCATACAGTTTTATTTCCTTGTTTTTTTCTCTTTTGCTCACTGTCTGTTCTGCTCCTCACATTTTTCTCGACTTAAAATGAACGCTTATCTTACATTTCTACAGATTTCTCTGCAACGCTTCGTGCAGAGTGGCAAACAGAACAGCATTGCCAATGGAGGTAAAATAAATGCCATTTTCTTGAAACCACTGGAAATCTGGCTGGTTAGTAATGCTTTCATAGTTGGTGCAGAACATCCCAGCACTGTACATTAAGTCGCACATGCTTCTGATTATCCAACATCTCCCAACCTCTGGCTGTGGACAATTTACACCGGCATTCTCACATGGTCCTCTTGGTGTCATCAATGAGAAAATCACCTTTGCAGCAGGAAACATCTGCATCACAGCTGTTATCAACTTCTTTAAATAAGAGAGCAAACGAGAACATGACATGTGCGCCAAATGTAGTCCTCCAAAATGCACGACCACCACATCTACAGTACCAACAGAGGGGACACATTTGCAAAGAAGATTCATGCACCTGAAACCTCACTCATAAACTGTGCCCCAAAAAGACTGCACTCCTTCCAACTGAAAGTCAATATCGAAGCCTCTTTCTATGGCGTACCTGTGCAATTGTGCACAAAGGTATCACCAACTATAAGCACTCGCCGTCTGTCTATCTCTGCCAACCTCACTGCATCGAACTTTGGGTGAATAGGTCACCGCCCCGTCCGGTGAACCACACCCTCCTCATTGGACAATCCCCCACAGTTCCATTTGCAAAGCCTCCATGCTCAGAAGGCCATGACGTGGCACGTGCGCTTTTCCAGCTACAGCTAGGGCCATGCCCCAGTAAAGCAGACACAGCACTTCTTCCCTTTGCACTCGAATTTTCCAATGCTAACTTAGTGCCGCCTATTGCCAAATATAAAATTTCAAAAATGCCTGCACCAATCACATACTGAACCTTGCCATTCCACACTATAATTTCTGTACACAACTCCATATTTCTCGTTAAACACTCTGAAAGCACGTTCCCTTTCCTTCCAACCCTACAGGTTGCCCTATTTCAACATCCACAATTATCCTACGGTGCACCCAGGACACCTTTTGCCATGCACACAACACGCCACTCTTACCCACACCCAGCACAAGACTATGAATCCATGCATGCGACCATGTGGGCAGCTAACATTGTGCACAAACGTAACATACGCAGCGGCACTGCAACCCAACTCCCTCACACCAGAAAACACCCATTCACGAAAACAGGTCGCAAATAGCAGCATCCAGAAACATACCACAGCCTCCATCACCCCTACCCGCCGCCATTCACAAAGTATTGTGTCACTACCAACCTAACCACAACATTTTCACAACATTGGCCCTACTCAAGTATGCACACAATGCACCCAGTGCCCACACTGCGTGACTTTTCGTTGCACCATCTTCAATCACACATCCAAAACTTTACCATGTTCTACCAGCGCCCTCACCTGCGGAACCAAACATACACACCTGGCAGCTCACTTCTGCTGCTCTATGGCATCGGAAATGTACTGCACAACCATTCTTTACAGGTCCCTCACCACCCTTTACCCGATACACAGTCAAAATTGCATTAGTGGCGTGGGTTTCGTCAAGTGCTAGGCTCTTCAATGCATGGCCTACGGGCTACGGCCATGCATTGCCCCAACTTCAACAAATCTACACACAGCATAGTAAAGAACCCATACACGCTACACTTCAACCATACCCTCTGCCATAATGCCAGTATGCACACACTGCACTCAGTACCCACACTGCGTGACTTTTCATTGCACCATCTCCAATCACACATTCAAAACTTTACCATGTTCTACCAGCGACCTCGCCGGCGGAACCATACATACACACCTGCCAGCTCACTGCTGCTGCTCTATGGCATCTGAAATGTACTCCACAACCATTCTTTACAGGTCACCACCCTCTACCAGGTACAAAGTCAAAATTGCATTAGTGGCGTGGGTTTCTTCAAGTGCTAGGCTCTTCAATGCATGGCCTACGGCCTTCGGCCATTCACCCAATGGGCTAAGCCTTTAACACAGGCACTCTAATGTAATGGCACCATGCATGTGACCATATCACCAACTACACCTATCCACATACACACCACTGCCACCAGCACTCTTACCCAACCTCTACACACACCCACCAATCACATACTGAACCTCTGCATTGCACCCAATCACGAAAACAGGTGGCGATCCGGACAATCCACAAGCATACCACAGCCTCCACCAGCCCTACCCAAAACCATTCACAAAGTACTGTGTCACTACCAACCTAACCACAACTTTTTCACCACATTGGCCCTACTTCAACAATTGTGCACACACCATTGTAACCAAGCACAATCAAGGTGCACTTCTACCATATCCTCTTCCATACTAACAGTATGCAAACCCAGCACCCAGTTCCCACACTGCATTACTTTTTACAGCACCATCGCCAAGTGCACATCAAAAACTTTACCATGTTGTAACTGGGTGCTCACCTGCAAAACCACACATGCACGCATGGCCCCTCACTTCTCATGCTCTATTGTGTCTTAAATATGCTCTACACCCGCTATTTACAGGTCACCACCCGCTAACTGCTGCACAATCCAAATTGCATTAGTGGCATGGGTTTTCTCAAGTGCTAGGCTCTTCAATGCATGGCCTACGGCCTTCGGCCATTCACCCAATAGGCTAAGCAATGTAATGCCACCATGCATGTGACCATATCACCAACTACGCCTATCCACATACACACCACTGCCACCTCCACTCTTACCCAACCTGTACACGCACCCACTAATCACATACTGAACCTCTGCATTGCACCCAATCATGAAAACAGGCCGTGATCCGGACAATCCACAAACATACCACAGCCTCCACCACCCCTACCCACACCCATTCACAAAGTTTTTTGTCACTACCAACCTACGCACAGCCTTTTGCACAACATTGGCCCTACTTGAACAAATCAGCACACAGCATTGTAACCAACCACATTTAAGGTGCACGTCTACCATATCCTAATCCATACTGACAGTGCGTAAACCCAGCACCCAGTGCCCACACTGCATGACTTTTCACCTCACCATCGCCAAGTGCACATCAAAAACTTTAGCTTCTTGTACCAGTATCCTCACCTACTAAACAAAACATGCACGCATGACAGCTCACTTGTGCTGCTGCATTGCACCCAATAGGCTAGACCCTGAACACATGCACTGCAACATAATGGCACCATGCATTTCACCATATCACCAACTACGCCATTCCACATACACTCCACTGCCACCAGCACTCCTACCCAACCTGCACACCGCCATGTAAATATGTAGCAACAAATTGCACCAGTTACCATAATGTATAAAGAAGACACCCTCTCCTGCACCCCTCTGCACTTTCATTCACATACCATGCCCGTCCCCACTTGCATTCCCAAACTATTGTGTCACTGCCAAACTACCCACAATCGGTTTGCAACACTACCTTACTCTACTGCAACCAATTGACACACACTGCACTATGCAAGCACTACTCTGTGCCGGATGCACACCCACACTTGCATTACTGCAATGGGTATGTTAAAGCCGTACGCCCTTCAGTGCATTCCCTATGCTCTACGGCCTTTGCCCATGCACCCAATACTGTAATCCTTCCACAGACCCAACGCAACTTCCTGCACCCAGCCATGCCGCCATGTGCCCAACTCTGCATTCCATCCACATAGCATAGCCACCCGCACTCCGAACCAACCTCTGTCATGTGCACTTCATTCCCCTTCCAAAATTTCTATACAACCACTCACAATGGGAAAACGTTGCAGCAACAAGTCGCGGCACAAGCTATCGGGCCGTTACGACAACTGCCTCCAATCACCAGACAAAGTACTCACCGGTCTAGCTACCCACGACTTGACACAGTATGCGCGAACACTGCAGGCATTCCTCCGTCTTCTTCCACCTACCTACCTATGCAAACAGGGAAATGGGTCTGTGGAGCAGACCTGTAATGATTCAAAACTAACCTGTTTTGTGCAGCAATCAACAAGGCTCTTAGGGAGTCCCATGAAGACCCTGACACCTCCCCTCCCCTTAAAAGGGAAAGAAAGGGTGGTGCGAGGGATCCCAGGAAAACCCTCCTGGGGAATAAAACCCTGCTGAAACGGATGTGTAGCTGGATGGATCAATTCGTCCCTTGTATGCCGCTCTTCAATACGGGAAGGAACTCACAGGTCCTAGCCGCGGGATCCCGAAAACGTCTGGACTCTAAATAAACAAACAGGATATGAGCCGAGGGACAGACACATAGTTAAATCAGATGAAAAAGGGGTGAAGAAGTACCCAGTGTGTCGGGAGGAAGAGCATAACGAAGATTCTTGAAGGGCCTTGGATGACGGGAGTAAATGGCAGGATAAAGACACAAGGCTGTGGGAGGGAATAGAAGGAAAAGGTAAGTAGAAGCAAGGATGTAGGTAACATGCACCCTAGCTGCGAACTCACGTAGCGTCTGGGGAGAGAAGCGACGCGCTGAGCTTTGGATCCGCTGGGCCATATCCGGAATCCCCGGAACAACTTGATGACATCAGAGGACGTCTGGCTTCCAAACGCGGAAACGCTGCACCGCTACCCAGAGTAAGAGGAGCCATGTTGGAAGAAGGAAAAATAGACAATGCTCGCAACCTCCAGCGTTGCCAAAGAGAGCGGCGGCGCCAACGAGCCATGACAAGACCCTGATATCACAAATGTTTTGGGATGTACATTTCAGTTCTTTGCAAAAAAAGTATCTTTGCTTTCTGACCTAAGACCTCCCTCCTGCCCCAAATGAAAAGTGAAAATCCATCCAGCCGTTCAGCCTGTAGCCGTGTGCAAAGTTTTTCCCCATTCAGTCTATGGAAAAAAACATGTTGGGACCCCCCTATAACGTTGCCCCCCTGTACGAAACCTCCCACAACTTGGCGAAAAAATTCAGAGCCGATCCTATACTTTTCTTTACAAAGTTTGGTGAGGATTCGTCCAGGGGGAGTGAAGTTATAAGCCACCGAAAAAGTGCTCTTCCTATGAGTTTAGCAACTTAACCATAACTACACGGCCTTTGGTAGTGGCCCTGTAGATATGGTTAAGTTGCTCAACCCATAGGAAGAACACTTTTTGGGTGGCTTATAACTTTGCACCCCCTGGGCGAATCCTTACCAAACTTTTTTTTTTAAGTATTGGCCCGTTGGATTGTGAAGTTTAGTGAGGTTTTGTCAAGGGGGGGGCAAAGTTATAGGGGGTCCCAAAATGTCTGTTTTTTTCCATAGACTCAATGAATATTTGTGATGGCATCTTTGATGTCCTGGGTATTAGTCTTAGCAGTGCACAGTGGTTGCGTGAGTTATGGTTACTTAGCGTACCATAATTGGCACATTTCTGAGGTTTTTCGGATTTACTTGTAACCATAACGCCCCTTTAACACAGTTTTTTTCATTGAATTTCAAAGGTTTTTATCAGTGCAACTTCACCATAATGTCCCATTAACAAAGTTTTTTCAGGAATATATATATATATATATATATATATATATATATATATATATATATATATATATATATATATATATATATATATATATATGAACCAAAAATGTCAATGTGATTATTTGAAGTATGTTGTTTTATTTCCAAATCATGGAAAATAATGTTTTGATTGAAAGTCTTGGTACATATGCTTTTAGATTCTGTAAATGTTTGTAAAAAGTCTGTGTAAAATGTACATTACGACAAATCAAAAGTTAACTGTCAATAAGGAGTCATCCTGTGACCTTATGGTCCTTTTCAGCATTTACACATCGACTATGTCGATATGCTGCGGTCTGTAATGGATACTGATATCTGATAGTAGTAGTATATCCTTTCTCAAGGTGGATTGAAGCTGGTCGATGTACACACCCAGATTCCACCTTTGCAGAGATTTTTTTTAGTACAAGAAGTGTTTCCTAAATGGGGAATATGTGAAGTATTAAGATCTGATAATGGCCCTCATTTTGTCAAAGCTTTTTGCTTAGCATAAAACACACATTTTCATCGGCTTATCACCTGCAAGCAAACACAATCTGTGAGAGACTCAACGGCCTGCTTAAAGAAAGGATAGCCCCATTGAAGCTTACCTTGAAGAAAGGATGGTTGCATTGTCTACTAGTGGCATTGTATGCGTTGAGAAATCAACCAGGCTCTGACCACCATCTTATGCCCCATGAAATAGTGACAGGGAGGCGAATGAGAACACCTCTCACTCCTCCATCTAGAACTAGAAGTGATGCCCAGATGACAGCAGAAATGTTAGGAAAGGAGTTACATGCTTATTTAACGTGTATGACTACAAGTATCTCTGTCATTTCAGATCAGTACAAGCGGGTTGCGGGGCTCAGAACACAGATGGAGAACATACTACGACCGGATTTGAAGAACTAATCTATGAGGAAGTGACACGAGCTACGATTTAACGGAGGACGTTGTGGAGTACGTCACGCTGTCAGCAGTGAAAGTGCCACTTCCTCATGGAATTCCTAATTAGGATCTTATCGCCGGGGAAATGTTTGGGAAGATGTAACAAGGAGAGGCCACTACGACGGGCAAGGAGCAACTACTGCGTCAAATGGGCCTATCTATATGTTATCTATACATGCACCTTTTTTGGTGTGATCCTTCTCTCACTTACATTACGTACTGCTTACTATTTGGATCCAAATAAAGCAAGGATCCCTGTGTATCTTCCTATGCAGAAGGAGGGTACAGACGTGGCAACTACTAGACAACGATACCTTATGTAATTGTCCCTACTCCAGTAGCCAGTGTAGGAGCGCCTGATTCTTTGACAAATATCACTAGACATCCTTATTCAGTAAAAATTATATAGACATTTTCCTTGACCACCAGATATAGGCTCATAAGGAAGACAAAAAGACAAAGGAAGAGATCTTTTGTGACTATTCCTACACAAGTAGCACATGTAAAAACACTGAGTTTACTGACAAATGTTCCTATGATTGCCCCAGTAAAAAGGAATTATGCTGACATACTTCATGAGATGATTATAGAAGCTCATAAGAAAAGAAGGAGACCTAAGAGAAATGCTAGGGAGGATGATCACGGGTTGAATAATTAACTGGATAGTACAGCACACTTGGGGAATAACATATGGTATTAGCATATGAAAGAAGTGGGAAGGAGGACCTCAAAGGAAGAATGCTTTGTATGATCTTCATAGCTATTGAAATAGACGTCCAGACAGCACATTGTCTCTCACATATAGCGTTCTGCCGAACAAGAGGTCAGTTCATGGGTGGAACAGCCTATCTCAAATGGGCAACTGAATGGACAGATCCAGAGGAAGATGATTATGTCCAAGACACAAAGATAAGGCTAAGAATGCATACTAAGAATCACATGATCAGATATGAAAAGCCTGGAGTAAAAGGAGCTGGAATCAGTTGGGAAGTAAACAGAAGACGTGAAAGTCCAGGAAAATCTGCAGAAGAAATGTGTAGATGAAAGAACAGAGGCCAGATGCAGATTTGGGGACCAGTGCTTTCACCAGATGGATGGGAAGAAGGAGTGGTCATTTGGAGAGCCTGGGTAGTCATTGATTTTTTATCAGCCAACCATTGACATAGTACAGAATGGATGCAAGCCTCTTTGGCTGAGACTTGCTAAGCTATTGACATGGGTCGAAGATAAAGGAGGACCTTTGCAGATAGTGCCTTTGGAAAGTGTAAAGCTGTGTTTTAGAAACAATGCCACAAGAAAAGTCATAGAGAACCAGAACTGTGGTCAATTTTTTGATGTACCAGGAATGAACATTGGGACAGCAGTGATCATGGATCACTACTGGGCTTGTGGAACCAGAGCATACATGAAGCTACCCAAGGATTGGGGAGGAGGATATTCCGTAGTAAACATTCACGTTCCAGCATTGGTGATTCCTAAAAGTGACTTGGACATTGGAAGCCTTCCAAAAGCAGATGCTCACCTGAGATAGAAGAGATCTGTAGAGCTGATAAATAGAATGAAGAGAGAGAACTATTTCTCAGCTAAATCAATAGAAGCCTTTGACTCCATCCGATATGAGCACAGATTGTTCATCCAGACTTCGTTGATATTCACGATGATCTTTATGCCAAGGATCCAGATTGCAGCAGATATGGCTGCAGATTACCAGATGGGAGTTGTTGCAGACAATCAACACTACCATAAAGGGATTCAATGCTATCAGGGAAGAGCTGAGAGCCATATGACTGATAACTCTTCAGAACAGATACATCCTAGACATGATCACAGCTATGGATGGAGGTGTTTGTGCCAACATTGGAGAATCATGTTGCACGTTCATACCTTCTCATGATGACGAGAATGGTACCCTGACAAAGGCTATAGAGATGCTGACAAAGCTACATGTCCAGATGATAGATGAAGTGGAGGACATTGCTGATGATAGCTGATTTGGATCACTCTTTTCGTAGGTTCCACAATGGATGGCAGATATGTTCAAATTCCTTGGAGCCCTGTTGGTGATGATCATATTTGGATTCTTTGTGATCAGGAAAAATAATCTCACAATGCAACAAGACTGCAAAGAAAGCCATAGGGAGGAAGATCATTATTGATGTTGAATCTGGATGGAAAACCAAAGAGCTGACAGATGAAGAAATCAGTGATTTTGTGAAAGCCAACATCCATGCACCTGAGGGAACAAAGTTCCTGTACCAAAAGAACCATAGGAGGTGTGTGGGAAAAATGATCTATTGCAGTCCAAGTGGACAGTGCATGCTCATGACTTGGAACAAGGATGAGCATGTGAAATCAGCTGGATGCCTGAAAGGAGTAATCAATATATGGGTCCCGAAAAAGCATTTCTTCTGACAAGGATGCCTAGATGTGAAGAATGATGGGAGAGTGGTCGATGAATCGCCCAGAGGGGGGGGGGTGTAGAGAAAGAGCCAAGTACCCCCCCCCCCTTATTCATCTCACCCATGTTGCCTATAAGTTGGGAACCAGAGTGTGAAACACGTGCAGCACCAGTGAAAATACTGATACCAAGCAAAATCTTGGAAGCAAGGTTCCCATTGAGAAAGCCATACCTGCATACAAGACAGTATGATGGCCATTTGAATGAAATCCCAGAAGAAACTTGAAAAGAGAGCAAAAGAGCAGATTGGTGACATCACACAAAGTAATACTGACACACCTAGAAGAGATGCAGAGACAAGAGAATGTAGATATTCTTTAAGGCATCAAGAAAGTATCAAAGATATGTGACATTTTGGGCTCGAGATAAAGAGGCTTATGCTACAGAAACGATGAAGATATCAATTTATTTTACACGTGTACAGATGCAAAGAAACACAAGCAGACAAAGTATTCTTGAAGCTAGCTAAGTAGTGAATAGACTACGGCAAACGTCAACGTGTATATATATATATATATATATATATATATAGGAGTAAGGTAAGTATGGATGATTCCACTATGTATTATAGCGGAGCTGGACCAGGAAAGGAAGGCCTTTTTCCAGTGTGTCGCAGTTAAGAAAGCAATTGAATTACAGAAGTGAATCTCAGAAAGGGGAGGCTGGACCAGCCCCAAGAAGCCAAGGTTGTGTTGGGCTGGGATGATCAAACAGTGGTTACAAACTTGTGAAAGAACAAAACTCCTGTTCAGAAGACGTGCACAAAAACAAGGAAGACGTCAGAGGTTCATTAAATAATAGTATTTTAAATGTGTCAGAGCTCAGATTTGTGGTCTTTAGTCACTTGGAGGGACGGAACTGGACAAACACGATGAACCACACCTATGCAAGGAGACAGAGCGTGCCTCCACTCCCTCATTTTCTCCAGAGCAAAGAATATTTTCAAGGCCAAGTTCAAAGCCTTAATTGACGTGCAGACCACTGAGGTGATGATAGATGATATGCTAATTGGTGGGAAGCTATGGTTATGACCAGCCCACCAGCACCTGGAGGTCCAGGCTGCTTGCTGCTAACATAGGTGGAAAAGTACTGACAGATGTAAGAGTGCCAACCAATTTTAGGCGGGGGCACTGCAATTAAGGGCCCGATAGTTTGTGGAACCAATGGGATGTTGTGCATTTAGTGACGTTCATTGTGATCTATTTGAGGGGAGGGCTAAGTTGCCCCATCTGACGTTAAAGACCCTATCATTTTCTTACACTACTATGGAATGTATACCTAGATGTTCCCTCTAAGCCTATCACATTTGCCACTAGGTATTTGTAGTTTACCACGTAGGATGACGTTAGCAAACACATAGGTTGATGTCGGCAATGATGAGTTTTTACTATAAAAGTAATCTTTTTTATGAACTTCATTGAGATGCTGTGAGACGTCCATTAATGTCCTTTGCACTCCCTGTTTTAGATAATTGACATTAAAACAGACACTTTGCAAACTTCCTGCGTCATTTTGATTATTGATGTTTGAGTATCTTCTGCATCCCCATTCATCTCAAAGTATTACTACCTCGTCTTAAAGGGCTGGGTCAGCTGTTCTGGTTCAGCATGGTTCAAAATGGTATTCAAGGTCTGTGCAGTGCTGAGTGAGACAAACATATGGTGCAAGTATGTGAAGGTGCAGCAAAAAAGGGAACAATGACTCATATTCTGTGCACTCTCTCGTCTCACATGTCACAGTCACACTCAACACAGTGTAGATGAGCAAAGGTGATGCGAAAATAAGTAACAAACAGGGGCAAGAAAGGGTAGCTGCTATTTGCCACAGGGCAAATGGTTTTATGCATAAAAAAGAGGAAGAGCATGCATTGCCATGATGAACAAAGAAACCGCAAAGGTGGATTGAAGGTTCAGTGATTATGACAAAGAGTGGGTGGAAGGTGTCATTAGAGGAACAGCAAAAGTGCTAGTAGGTTTTGCTGAGGAGGTAGCAGTGTTCATAAACAAAGAGAAAAAACAATGTGGAAGTAATGATGTCCAGGCCCTGGCCTGTAGCAATTATAACAAGATACACTTACACTTCAAGAAACTCACCCAATTTCCTTTATGTTTTAGATGGAAAGGCACTATCAACCTGGACAACAAAAGAGCATGCGCAGTGGGTGACAACTCACCTGATCCTGCAAGCAGGGATGGCCGTCCTCATTGCAGTATTAATTGTTGCCAAGTAAAATGTATCAGAGAGCTGGGACAAATGTTTTTGACCTTGGTACTGTTATGCTGAAGCTCACGTGATCTTCAAGCAAAACACACAGTCCAATTAATTTGTAGCTAAGTATCTATTTGCATCTTGGACTGGGTCAGCTATTAGAGCAAAGAGTTTTTCTGCTGGTCAGCAAAGTGATGTGATTCAGGGCTAGGATTATAATGTTAAAGAGGCGCTGTGGATTTGTGTTTCAGGAAATGTGTGTGCACTATCAAAAATGACAAATCTATGGAATAATATAGGGGCCTAATAATGTTCCATGAATCCCTTTCTTTTGGCCTTCCCCAAAATGTAACTAATGTAGATTATGTTAATGTGTGTTTTATTGTATAACTATATTAGCCTTTCATGGGCAGAGTTGAGAACTTTTCAACCTGAAGTGGGAAAATGGGAGAACACACTTCCCCCATTCTCATCCAGACCCTGGCCTGGAGGATCACGGCCCCCCGCAAGAGGAGTTTGACCCGCTCACCTCCTTACCAGACGACAAGGTACCATGTGTTTGTGGCCCACATGCACGAGGAGCATGCCCACTCCCATGCCCT
The DNA here is from genome assembly GCF_040938575.1 of Ambystoma mexicanum. Classification (NCBI taxonomy): domain Eukaryota; kingdom Metazoa; phylum Chordata; class Amphibia; order Caudata; family Ambystomatidae; genus Ambystoma; species Ambystoma mexicanum. The sequence goes on along the minus strand of NC_090928.1, from coordinate 243,696,798 downwards.
GGCCAAGCCGACGCCTGCGATATGGACCAGATTGACTTAAACAACAGCCACAAGTATCCACATTGTTAGAGATGCCATGACGACATAGCCCACAGACAAGACAACACGTGCCACCATGCACACTGGTCACTCACACACCAACCTACACGAAGAACATACTCAGTGCTATGACGTAGCGGACTGACACACTCATGGACATGCATCGTTGTTATTTTTCACTTAGGCCTCCTACAGCACCGCAGAAACGCAAGATGCCTGAAGAGCTTGTGTATATGCTTGCAGACGCTTCATGTTACCCTGTCCTCATAGAGACGCCTTTGTATATATCCCCTGCTACTTGTGACTCTCTGTCGCCCTGCGGCACCCATATTATGGATTATATACCACCTCCCAGGAACTAGGCCCGAGTAGGCCGCAAAGCAAGAGTCCCCAGGCCGGAGCCTCTAACACAAAAAACCCTCTCGAGACAAAAAGCAATGCGCTGACCATGCAGAACAAGTCCCCGCAAGAGCCCACCGCCAAGGCCACAATGTTGCAACTCACATGCTGAGCTCTCAGTACCAAGGTTACACCTGCCGCTGCCAAGTGCCCCTCTGTGCCGAAAAACAAATCAAATGCTCATAATTCTGCTCCAGCTACGGTCTCTACACACGTGACCAAGCCAAACTGACAAGATGCCAAGCTCGCGAGACAGAATGTCGCTGGGGTCCCACGTCTGAGACGCAGGCTGCAACAACGAAGCGACAACTTGGACACCTACACCGATGGGAAAGGCGTGATCATCAGCCACTAGCAAAGACCTGTCCATTGTCCTCCAATAACACATAGTTACACAATGTTGCCAACACCAGATACCTCGCGGGCTGGGAACAACGATGGTCCCAGGCTTGGGGGCTCATGATGGAACCAATCAGACTACGAGGGGCTCCTCACTGATGCCATTTCAGTTAGCCAATCACCAATGATCCCTGTGTAGCCAATTTATTGTAACAAGAGTTAGGGACAACCCAAGTGTGCCACCTGACCTGTCCTTATCCACTAATATTCCTCCATATAATCATCTATACTAACCCTACCACTCGGGGAGCCAACCCAAATTGGCAATAGGTTTTGTGACGGTTTTTGCAAGGTGACGTGAGCAGCGCGTCATACTACGGTAAAAAGGGCCTGCGAGCCTCACTAAGAATGAAAGCGTCTCCCCTGATGCATACGGGCGGAGAACGATCCCTGCCGTTACTATAATAAACAGCAGTAATTACTTTGCTCTTGTGTGTGCCTCATACTCCTTTTGGGACGCGGGAGGAGCTGGGGCCTCCCCAAACCCGGAGGTCCGCGGACGGCTCTGCCGGCCTCCGGAAGATCACCCCGACAAGTTGGAGGCACTGCTGAGATCTGTTTGAGGTCTACTTAACCTACGCTAAGAGCATAACTACCAGGCCTCCTGCAGCGAGGCATTCCGGCAGCGCGGCCCCCTCTGCCGTTGCCACCTTTCGAGGACTACAGGACCATCGCGGAACTGCAAGAAGACCGGACAGCGCAATCCGGACATTGGCCCTCAGGAGCCGACTTGAAAAGTATCCCATCCGCGGTTGGCGAGTGTCCAGACGTGGTCAGATGAGGGGCGGTGACGAGCCCCTTTGGAGGGGTGCTTGCGGTCAAGCGGCCCCGACTCACGAGGACTTGGTGAGTATGGCACACCCAACCAGCAACGTAATGTTGTGCGGGAGGGGGGAGGAGTTGTAAAGAGGGAGGAGGGTGGTTATAACAGGGTGTGGAAATTGATTTTGACTGTTCCGCGGCAATAGAGGTGTGATGTGTAACGGGACAGGCACGAGGACCGTCCCCTACAGCGTCACAAAGTGGATTGGGTGGGGCCTCAGGCACCCACGTGTGATTGTTAGAGGGCGCAGATTGGTTTGAGATCGTGGACACCTGTGTAAGAGGGGGGTATGGCTTTCCTATGAGTTGACGTTATAGATCAATGAGTAGATGAGGTTCCCTACTAATTGAGTGTTGAAGCTTATTAAGTAGATGACGTTTTCCCCCAGGGGGTAGCCAGGTTGTTTACCGAGTGTGGAAGATAATTGGCTAGTTAAGCTCCTCTGGAGAGGGGGCGTATCACACTCGAGGCGACGCAGCGTGCGCAGACCGATTATATTAATTAAATTGATTGTTGATTACCTCGCTCCAGACGAGGCGAGAAGACAGCTGTGGGGTTAATGGGGGATACCAGTGTGAGAACAAGAGCACATTTGTGAAGTTTTGAAATTTATAAGTACTTGCAGTGTCTTGTAGAGGTTGGTGACGTCACCCATAGGGTTTGTATAGGACATCGCGATACACCGCGCGTCCATCTAGGGGTGGCCGGGGACAGAGGGTGCGAATGGGTAGGAGGAAAGGGGGAGAGGCAGCCGCACACGGAGAACGCCGGCTGTGCTCAGACAGGGAAGGGCCACGGGGGAGAGGCAGCCATGCACGGAGAACGCTGGCAGCGCTCGACAAGGGGTTGGTGAAAGCAGAGGGTGGGGTTTGAGTGGAAAAAGAAGAAGGGGAGGAGGAGGAGTTGCGTTGAAGGTGTGACAAGTACAAAAGGAGGGTTGGGCAGCCCAGAGGCACGCCGCACAGGGCACATCGCTGCAGGGAGCTTTGTGTGCCATGGCCAAAGGGGGCCCTAGTTATAAGTAATAACTGTACCATATAAAAGATTGCTTTTCTTTTCAGCGGACGGTCGAAGTACCCATCTTACGGGGCCAGGTAAAGGGTTGACATTTGGAAAAGTAAAGTTGTAACATGGCCCTGTACTATGGATCAGGAGCAGGGTGGAGGAACATGGGAAGCGCGTTAACCACTCCACTTCCACACATCTGTACGACATTGACACCACACAGGGAAAAAATAATTAAGTACAGTATCGAGTGGACACAAGGAATGGACAACAAAGTAAGAGTACCGTGGTCGTCCAACGGCAGCTTTGATACGTATGCACAACATAGTTTGTTAACATACATTCACAATACCTACAAGGGAAAGAAATTAGCAAACCACTTAGAAGTTTTTGACCTCTGGAAGATGTTCCAAGGAAATAGACCTGGGGACACAGGTATGTACACAGTGCAGGGGGTAACAGAGCAGAAGGGGATAAGGGAGGAAAATGAGGTAAAGGAAGAGAAAAAGAAAGGAGGGGTGGGGACAAGAAAAACAAAAATGCGCCCAGCACTGACGAAAGTGAAGAAGAGACGGAAGGATCATTTGCGGTAGCAGAGGCGAAGGTCAAACAAGAAGGGGCAGAAGAAGCGCAAGTGGCTAAGATAGTGAAGAAGGAGGAAGGGGGTTGTACCCACTAACAGAACTTAGAGAAGCGGCCAGACAGCAATTAACAGCTGCTGAAGGATTCTCCAACCCCGCATATAGCCCGCTGCCATACACACCCCCGGATGATAGCAAAAGGAGGACGGGGGAGGTAGGTACGGTAGATTCAACAACTACACAGGTAAGGAAGGGGGATGACAAGGGGCCATTGGGGAGGTTTGTAGACGTAGGACCATAGGAGTGGATAGCAGCGTAGGTGCTTTTGAAGCTCTGAGGAACATTAACAAAGGAAGAGGAGGACGCAGTGAAACTGGTAAATAAGGAAGAGAAGGGAAACACGCAGACAGGGTTAGAGGTAAGTCGAGAAAGAGAAGGGCAACTATCACAAGAAGAGGAAGAGATACTGGAGCAAAGGTTGGCGGAATTGAGGAACGTGCGAAGCGCTTTGCTCAGGCAGTTCGAGGAAGAAACACGGAAGAGGCAGAATGAAAAGAAACCACATAAGGAAGAGATTGCGAGGATGAAGGTGAAGGCGAAAGAACAGAAAAGGGAAGGAGAGTGCCTCAGGGCAATAGCAGAAAGAATGGCACGCGCAGAACAAAGGGAGATGAGAAGGAAGGAGGAGAGGGAAGAGAATGATAGGGAAAAGGGAATGTGGAAAAAGAGGATTATAGCTGAAAGCGCACTGAAATATGAAGAAGGGAAGGTAATAGAAAGCATATTAAGAAGGGAAGGGGGAATAAAGGGGAGAAAGGAGGATGAGGAGAGGATATTAGCAAAGGTAAGTGCAGAAGTATTGGAAGAAATAAAAAGGAAAAGAGAGGAAATAGGTGGTGAAGTAGTGGAGAAGAAGGAAGGGGAGGGAAGAGATAGGATGATGGAAAATGGAGCAAGGAAATACACGCACAAGGATAAGGAAATGGCATCAACAGAGGTAGCTGTGGGTAGAGGAGGTGAGTACACAGATGAAGATTTGATAGATTTAAAGACAGTGACAGTAGGGGGAAAACGCACAGAGTGGAGATCGACATTAGCTGATGGGTTTTGCAGTGAAAGTAGGGAGAGTTTAGACAAACTATCCATAACGCGCACTAATTGCGAGTCACCATGGGCATGCGAGAGAAGGGGAGGACCTAATGCAGGGGAAACAAAGAGCAGGGAGGTAATAGGGAAAATGCCACACCACCTAAAACCCACACCCGCACAAACACCATGCCTACTGACGACAACCCCCGCACACACCCCATATTTTGGCAGGCTTAGGGACCTACCAAGACGCAGGCAGGAAGAGAGAGCAAGCACGCCCATGATAGGACCAGAAGGACACAAAAAGGGGAGGAGGGATATAGGGAGTGAAAGAGCAAACCCCTGTAACATTGACAACATTGAAGAGTCACCGGACATGGAGGAAAATGATGATTACCGCAACATAACCACACACAGGAGGATGAAGGGAGAGGAGAGGGGGTACAATTTAATGCCACTACTAGAGAGGGGAGGAACGAGACCACAATACATCCCCTGGAAGCATGCAGACAAGGAAAATATAAAATGCAAACTCCCATCACTGAGTGCAGGAGCTGGGAAATGGATACATGATATGGAAAAACACACTGCAGGGCAAACATTAGCAGTGGGAGATGTGAAGGGCCTCCTAATTTCCATACTAGGGTATGCTGTTGATGACATATGGAAGAGGGCGGGATTCCCCGGGGTGACAATACATGACACAGCACATGATGGAGCATCATTTGCCAATTGCAGACATGCGCTTTGACAAGCATTAAGGGTACACTTTCCAGACACTTCAGACATAGGAGCAATTACATCACAAAAGATGCGTGAGAATGAAGATCCTGTTGAATACATACAGGAGATTCAGGAGAAGTGGCGCCTGGAAACACGGGAACCGTGGGACAAAACACTAGCAATTTTCTACCACATACTAATACAAGGGCTCCCGGAGCAAGTACAGAGACAGTTAAAGAATTTAGTGGGGATGGAAGCTAAAGGATGGCCAGAAATACAACTGACAATAGTACACTATTGCAGGATGTGTCAGCAGAAAATGAAATAAAAGAAGGAGGATGGGAAGGCAGAGGAAGCTAAATCGGTCCAGAAGAAGTTATCGAAATATGCCATGGAGGGAGCACTGATAACAGCCCCCGCACAACCACAGGCAACGGTGACACAAGACACAACACAACAACAGGTAGCACCATCACAGCAAGCACAAGTAGTGACACAGCAAATGCTTCCTCCCCCGACATACACATAACAAGTGGGGGGAGGATATATGCAAATGGAAAACGGGTACTTAAACAACTACAGAGGGAGGGGCGGGCAAATGAGAGGGAGAGGATATGGCCCACCCACATACCAGCAAGGGGGAGGGTTCCGAGGTTACAATCAACAGGGACAGCAGGGGTGTCAGGACTACATGGGGGGACTTCAATGGCAAGCGCAGGAACCACCGTCATGTTGGATATGTGGGATAGTAGGACACATGTCGCGCACATGTAGGATGAGAACTGCACAGGCAGCATGGGGGGAGCAGGGACAGCAAGGGCTTATGGGGGAAAAACAGGTTTACCAACAGCAGGAGATAAGGCAACAGCTACCACCACAACAAACACAAATGCCACAACAACAACAACAGACACTGCAAACACAACAGCAGCAACATCCACACATGCAAACACACGCACAAACGCAGCAACAGCCAAACATACAGCTGCAACAACAGGTCCAAACTGGCCAACAATTGGCACAAATACAAGACAATGCAATAACATCTACTGACACACCTGTAGCCCAGACACAGCTTGGAAGGGGGACAATACTGGGTAACAACCCATGCACAGGAAATGGACAGTCACTATACCCACAATAGGACAGCCCACATATATCCTTGATGTGTCCCATCCTATCAGTAACACCTAACCCTGCGAAGGAACCACGCATACAGGTGACGATAGGTGACAAAAATGTTTCCTCCTTAGTTGACACAGGGGCCACTAGGTCATGCATAAGAGAGGGGAAGTTTGAACTGTCAGGCAAAGCTATGAACACACAAGGATTCTCTGGGGCTCGAGGGTTGGTTCCTTTCACAGATAACACCTCCTTATCTGTAGGTGATCATGATACTACCGCTCACTACTGCTGCTATACTCAAAACAGTCACCAGTAAACATACTAGGTAGAGACATAATGAACATATTGAACATGACCATCTCCTTTACTGACAAAGGAATAATTTGCTCTACAGCAGGCATAAGCATGCTCACAGCACGACAAATATTACAGGCCTATTGCGGCAAAACAGTAGCAAGGGCTGAACCAATAGAAGGAAAACTTTTTCAATATGGGACAGACATGGCAATAGCATGGCTGCCAGGAATTGAAGGGAAGGTTTGGAGGAGGCCAGCAGCTTACCTTTTCAGACCCGAAACACCAACCAGTGAACGGGAAGGGACAAGGATATCACTGAGCATTGAGAGCATTGCGGCAACACAGGACTACATCGCGTTGCATGCCCAAGACAGGGAAGGGAGAGCATGGAGGGCAGTTATAGCTCTAGCAGAGGGGTGCCGACTAACACAAGTATCTGATGAAGAGCTCTTCTCAGATGATAATGGTGAGGGGGAGATGGTGTTTCAAATGAGCGTCCACATCTGGGCGACGGTAACATACAGAGACGTAGCACAGAGGATGGCACTGGCGCTAGAATCACCAGCTACTACAGTTGTGGCATTTTATGAGGAGGATCTGGCGAAAGTACCTGCATCTCTATGGACCACCAGTCCATATGACGTGGGCTGCATCAAAAGCATTGTAGGTGTGAAAATAAAGTTCAAAAAAGGGGCCATGCTGCCGAGAGTGAACCAATACCCACTATCAAAAGAGGCAGATGAAGGAATATATGAAACAATAACAGCACTGATAGAGAGAGGTATACTCTGCTGTGTATCCTCTGCGCAAGGCTAAGGGAGGGTCTTGGCGTTTCATACAGGATCTAAGACCCCTCAACCACATTGTAGAGGGAGAATACCCTATAGCGGCTAACCCATCCACTATACTATGTGGAATACCAACAGAGGCATCACGATTCACTGTGATTGACCTCAAAAATGCATTTTTCTCAATACCGCTACACCCTGACTCACAAGATTTGACAAGTTTTACATACCACAACACAAAATGGCAACACACGAGGTTGCCCCAAGGGTATTGTGAGTCCCCATCCATATTTAACAGGGTGATACAAATGGACTTCGGAAACATTGAGATGGAGAGCACAGTGCTACAATATATAGATGACATAATCATCTGCAGCACAACAGAAGAGAAGTGCAATAGAGACTCTGTGAAGATGCTCACTGTGTTAGCAGAAAAAGGGTACTAGGTAGACAAGGAAAAACTACAGTACTGCCAAGAACAAGTGCTCTACAAAGGCCAGCTCATTTCACAAAATGGAAGAAACATTGAACCTCAATGGGCACAGGCCATAACAAACACACCGCAGCCACAGACAGTGAGAGAACTACAGCAGTTCTTGGGCCTATGTAATTACTGCAGGGCTTGGGTTTTTGATTACAGCTCATACACAGGACCACTGCTTGAGGCACTAAAAGAAGCACAGAGAGGGGAAAAGAAGTTGAGATGGACCACAGAAATGACAGAGGCATTTCAGGAACTAAAACATGACATATCCACAGCACCAGTACTAGCCACCCCAAATTATGAAGAACAATTGTTCATCTTTTCACATTGCAGCTCAGTAGTGATGAGAGCAGCACTGACACAAAAAACTAGCATGGGGCACAAACCAGTAGCATTTTACAGCTGCACCTGGACCCTGTAATGTTAGGACACTTCCTGTGCGAGCAGAGCCTGGCTGCTGCAGCCTTTGCGGTGGAAAAATCATCCTCAATAAGAATGGGTTGCCCAACTACACTGTATGTGGAGCATGCCCTTTTTGCCATTCTGAACAAACCAAAATCAACACTGACCACTCAAAGGGCATCGGGTACGAAGTTATCTTGTCCAGGCCTGAGTTAACAATTGTAAGGTGCAGCAACGTGAACCCGGCAAGGTTCATAGCAGAGGTAGTAGAAGATGGCAACTATGCTCATGACTGCACACAAGCTATCGACACATATTCAAGCACAAGAAAAGTTGAGGGAAACGCCCTAGAAGGGGGAGAAATACTGTACATTGATGGGTCCTCAACAATTGATCAAAGTGATGGGGTCCGCAGAACAGGTGCAGCAGTGGTGAGCTTAACAGAGGATTGGACATATGTCCCAGTGAAATGTGACCAGCTACCACAACATTACTCTGCCCAGGCAGCAGAGTTAGTGGCCCTAATTTTAGCACTAAAAGAAAGCAATGACAAAAGAGTAACTATATATTCTGACAGTGCATACGTCACATCAACTGTACATTCTGGGTTAATAAAATGGCAGCGAAGAGGGTTCAGAAGGGCAGACGGCACCCCAGTGCAACATGCCCTGCTACTTGCTGAACTAATTGAAGTAATTGAAGACCCCAAAGAAGTGGCCTTGGTGAAGTGTCAGGCCCATACAAACGGAGATGATCACATTTCCAAAGGTAATTGGAAAGCAGCAGACGCACATGCTAAACATGCTGCATACTATGGGGAGATTTGGATCCCCCCAGAAAAAGAAAAAGATAAGGGGAGAGTGGGGGCAAGACAGATGCTGATGATGGATGGGTACACTCATATCCCTGAGAATGAAATAAGGTAGATACAGGCAGCAGCACCCATGGCAGAGAAAGAGCTCTGGGTCAAAAGGGGATGCACAAAGTCCCCCACAGACGCGTTATGGCGGCAAAACAATACAGGCAAAATAGTCATGCCCCTGGCCTTATTGAAAACAGTCCTGGCCCAACTACACCATCCCGCACACACAGGAAAAGAGGTGATTGCAGCACGAATTAAGGAAGGGTGGTTCTGTCCCAAATTAAATTCACACGTTGCAAGTTTCATTAGTAATTGTCTCACTTGCCAACAGTTTACGGCCGGTCACACGCTGCAAGTGATCAAAGGTATTATACCCTGGCCGGAAGGACCCTTCCTACACCTCCATATTGACTACGTTGACATGATCAACGTAGGTCAAGGGTACAGATACATGATTGTGGTAGTATGCCCGTTTTCAAGGTGGATCGAAGCCGGTCCATGCTCCCATGCAGACGCCTTTAGAGCAGCAAAGTTCCTGGTGAGGGAGGTGTTCCCAAGGTGGGGGGTGTGCGAAGTATTGCGGTCAGACAATGGCCCACACTTCGCCAATGAAATGCTTCAGCACATAACTGCTCTCCTTGGCATCAAGCATAAGTTTGCATGTTCATACCACCCACAGGCGAATGGTGTTTGTGAACGCCTCAATGGCGTCCTAAAAGAAGAGATAGCAAAAATTCAGCAATCTACCAAGAAAAGCTGGCTTTACTGTCTTCACTTGGCCCTATTTGAGTTAGGAAACAGGCCAGGGTCAGATCACCACCTCACACCCCACGAGGAGGTGACTGGACGCCAAATGCACCTCCCACTGACACCACCATCAAGGGCCATAACAGATTGCCACCCTGTTCAAACAGTTTTTGGTGATGAAATGTATGAATATATTTCTTCCTTGATTACTAGTGTCACCTTCATCGCTCAACAGCTCGAGAGGACGTGGGGCGGGTCGAAGACCACCCAACAAGAAAACAAAACAACTGAAGGACAGGAGCAAGCAGCACAGTGGACAGTAAGCGAGGGGGATCACGTTCTCCTTCGCAATTTTAATAGAAAGTGGAATAGCCCAAGATTCACTGGGCCCCACCAGGTCGAGGAAGTAACTTCTAGAGCAGTGAAGCTGAGGGATAAGCAGGTCTGGACTCACCTACACAACATCAAGCCCTACAAAGATCAGACCCGCCCTTGCGTCGACGACAGGGCCAACGCAGCAGCAGCAGCAATGGAAGAGAATGCAGCAGCAACAGCAACAAAAGACAATGGCGACACAGCCCCTGTCCCCTCCCAAACTCCAGACACCCCTAAGACTCAAATGGACAATTGGCCACAGCCCACACCATGGTCACGAGGTCCCAGAGCAAACAAAACACTGCCCCGACCAAACCCGCCCCTGCCACTACCCAAATAAAGGACATGGTATAACAAACTGTCATATTGCACCACACCTGTAGACACATGCATATTCTCTTTCTCTTTTTATCTTGCACATGCAGGTACCGGGTATTACTGTTTACGTATAAAGCAAAGTGAAGTAACTAACGTTGCGTTTTGCCCAGTGGTAAATGCTGCCCACGGTATTATTTTGTCACCTAAGGATTGTGTCAGGAGCGGATTCTTGTGACTGCTATGTGTTCCTTGAAACTTTCATTGCACCTGACACTCTTCAGGCACTGCGAGCGACGCTCTTGCCTGCACCGTACCGCTTCCTGGAGGAGGCGGAGTCAGCCTACACCACGTGTGTGACCACGTGACCGGTAGCGCTTTTAAAACTGCGCTAGAGCTGCCCGAGCGGCATATTATTTTGTCACCTAAGGATTGTGTCAGGAGCGGATTCTTGTGACTGCTCTGTGTTCCTTGAAACTTTCATTGCACCTGACACTCTTCAGGCACTGCGAGCGATGCTCTTGCCTGCACCGTACCGCTTCCTGGAGGAGGCAGAGTCAGCCTACACCACGTGTGTGACCACGTGACCGGTAGCGCTTTTAAAACTGCGCTAAAGCCGCCCGAGCGGCATATTATTTTGTCACCTAAGGATTGTGTCAGGAGCGGATTCTTGTGACTGCTCTGTGTTCCTTGAAACGTTAATTTGCACCTGACACTCTTCAGGCACTGCGAGCGACACACTTGCCTGCACCATACCGCTTCCTGGAGGAGACAGAGTCAGCCTACACCACGTGTGTGACCACGTGACCGGTAGCGCTTTGAAACTGCGCTAGAGCCGCCCGAGCGGCGTATTATTTTGTCACCTAAGGATTGTGTCAGGAGCGGATTCTTGTGACTGCTCTGTGTTCCTTGAAACTTTCATTTGCACCTGACACTCTTCAGGCACTGCGAGCGATGCTCTTGCCTGCACCGTACCGCTTCCTAGAGGAGGCGGAGTCAGCCTACACCACGTGTGTGACCACGTGACCGGTAGCGCTTTTAAAACTGCGCTAGAGCCACCCTTGCGGCGATAAGCCCTGTGGCGTCAAGTCCAACGGCTGTTGTGCGGCTGTTCGGCGCTGGTTGTGTGCATGATAACTGGAGGGGGGTCTATGGAGGTGTTTCCCTCTTTGATCCCACCAGCAGAGCAAGTGTATTGATACCATCTAGCGTCCCAGCTAGCAGCGTAAGCAGCTTCTTGAACAATAATAGTTATTTAATTAATTGTTCTTTACACATTACTCCCTCCTCAATTCATATAGAGCATTTAAGCACTTGTTTTAGTTATACAGTGACAAGTATATCTGACAAGTAATTTTTTAGTGACTGCTGGTTGTTTGCTGTGTAGCGTGCAGTAGGTAGCTTTCACCTTATCCAGTTTGCAACAGAAATATTTGTTCATTTACCACTAATATTGTGTTATAATACAATTGTTTATTAGCTGTGCCATAAATGCGCCATCGCGTTTACTTTCTGAGATCAAATAAGATGGAGTCTGTCCTGTCTCCTCCACCTCCAGTAAATCAGAAAAGAAAGCTAATGGGAAGCACTCCACGGCCGCGCGTTACCTTGCGGCCACGAGTTCCAAAAATTGAAAAAGCTAAGTCCAAAGTGGTATCCCATGATATCCAACAGATGCTCTGCACTCTAGCCAAAGATGAGAAGGTATTTAATAATGTTCTATCATCCAACTGTGTTATTGCTAATAATTCTAATCCATCGACATCTCATGATCCCAGGTGTTTTATTTCTGATGTTACAATGTTGAAAGTTAGCGAGATATCATTTCTACCCAAAATGGACCCCCAGTTACGCGCCGCTGTGTCGGCCCCTTCTATTAGTTCAGAAAAATTATTTTGTATTAACAACACATCATCTTATCCACATTTGGTTACCAAGATGCCTCAGGTTCATAATTTGGGTATCTCTAGGCAATCCCTTCTTGTATCAGGCCCAAAATCCCCTGTAATCTTATCAGCTTCAAGTATTCCATTTGTGCCGGATATACCTACCAAACTTATCCCTGTATCATTACCTGAGGAGTCTATAAGAGACCAGGCTATAATTGGATTACATTCTAATTCGTCCTTTATTGATGAAAATGCAGAATCTGAGTCTAATTATGACCTGCCTGAAGTTTCCCACATTTATTCGGATGATGAGAAACTTAAATCAGTTTCTTCATATACTGCCCCTACACCACCACGGCCCCAGACTGTACCTATTTCTGACTCTCAATCTGCCCTTCCCCCTCTTCCACCGTCGCTCCCGTCCGCTGTATCACTCTCCCCCTCGATATTGGTTGAAACCACCTTGCATGCGATGAATTTAGCCATATCTTCATTATTTAAACTATATGAAACTTTAAATGAAAAACTTCAAAAACAAGACAAACAACTTACGAAATTAACTAGATGGCAATCTAGGTTGCTTTTACAACAGCAGAAATCAACTAAGGGAGTTACCTCTACCTTATCGGAAAAACCACAGCTATCTGCTGTAACTCCGGATCCATTACCCCCTACTGGTCTCCCCTTTTTCCCACAAATAATACAGGAAGTCTGTTCTCCTGTTAAGAGTTGTGTTCCTGGATGTTCGTTATCGAATACTGGTCCAGTTAATGATACCGGAGTTAGCCTTCAGCCATCTAAAGAACTATTCACTATTTTTTCGGGAGCATCTCAACACAAACACAATGAGGTTTCTAATATGATTCCTATGGGGAAAAAAACAAAAAATCGCCCTAAACAACAGATCCCCTCATCTATAGCAAAATCCTTTTTTAAGGGGCTGAAGTTACCGACAAAAAATAAAATTACTATGGCAGCTAAAGTAGTACAGACCAAATATGCAAAACTCACTGCTGAAAGGAAGTCGAAAGAGCTCTTAGCTGAGAAAGAACTGGTAAAATATTCTCCTTTAAATGATATTGTGGCTTTAATTGAGAAAAATCCTGTGAGTCTGTCCAACCCACAGGCCCAAACCAATGTTTCACAAACAAATATATTTGAGAGGACTGATTTAAGTTTAAAATGCGCTGAGTTGCGTAAAGAGATAAATCTTTACCTGAATGCTAAAACTACTAATTCGCCTCTCATAAGAATCAGTGCTGTTGATGTCAATGGTCTGAAAGATGGCTGCCCAACGCTGCCACAAAAAGTAATGCCGGATCAACCGCTCCAGCCTTCCACTTCTAAGATAGTACCTCATGTGCTACCCCTTGACCTCCCGATGGCTGTGAATAAAATGAATCATTGTAATCCCACAATTGTGCCCTCCACCTTGGACTATATTATATCGTCAGCCATAGAGCAATACATGCTGAAACATCAATCAGCCGTGAGTAGAGGGGTTGTTCAATGTGCCGAAGGTTTAGTAAAGCAGCCCTTATCTACTATTGCACATAGTCAAAAACAAATTCCAGCCCCTTTTTTAGAACAGATAGAACCCTTATGTGCGCCTGCCATTAATAATGGCAATAACCAAACTATTTTGAAAAATATTGATCCAAAAAACAATCTTCATTCAGTAATAATGAAATGTAGGCCTATGCTGTTTCCTTCTTACGATTTGAATCGATCTATTGTATTGGCTATCTTTGGTGAAATCTATGATCTGGAGGACATCAATTCAGGAGATATTGAGCAAATAGAATTTCCATCTAGATATGACCTTTCCACAGCGCAAATCTGGCTGCCCTCAAGAGTAGTTTTAAATACTCTATGGCTGCCCAATCAGCGCTGTGGGACATGGGATTTAAACTCTCGACTGACAATCTAAGAGACACATTAAAGAATGCCCGTGTAAGATCTGGCAACAATTACCAAGCGATATTTCTAACTTGAATCCTAATGCTTCAAAAATTAAACAGCCGTGCAAATGTCAATGTTCCACCTCACAAGCATAAATTATCTACCAGTAAACAGATCTCGTTACTGATTTGGAACACTAGAGGGTTTCAACATCTTTTCTCTGTCGCCTCTACTAAACTAAGAGACTATGACATCATCCTGCTTCAGGAAACATGGCTATCCCATTGTCCGTCTTGGGATGGCTATCATTCCATCTTAAACCCTGCTATCTCTGTTGTTAAGGGTCGACCTATGTCTGGACTGTTGATGCTTATGAAAACATCTTTGACTATGTCAATCATTACATATGAAGCCCCGACACCATATTTTCAACTTGTTCAACTGCTCATTGCAGAAGTCCATTATTTTATAATCAACACGTATTGGAATCCCGCTGCGCTTTCCACTGATTTATACTTGAGAACTCTGGAAACCTTATGGAAGAAAATATACCAACATCCTAAGTGGTGCCATGTTATCCTAGCGGGAGATCTAAATTTGCATTGCTTAAATAAATCCAAAACTCCTTCTGACGACCGCTTGCGATGTTGGAATATGTTCATCCACTCAAAAGCTATGCTTATGGTGAATGGCTCTTCTCCTGAGGACTGTCCTCCTCATCCAACTTGGAGGAGAGGTAACTTTACGACAATCATTGATTTTATCTATGTTAGTCGTGATCTATTCAATCTCTTGAAATGGTTTCAGGTTTTGGCTACTTCTGTTAGCGATCATAATATGCTGAAACTAAATTGGCTCTATAGCTATGAGATTACCCAGCCCCCTACGTATACGACTATGAAAGGTACAATTCAGGCCAATCCTGCTCGTAATCGACTACGATGGTCCCGACCAAAGTTACTGCATTTTACAGAGATACTCAAAACCACCTGTAGGAATTTGAGAAATACTATGAATGGTCATTATGACTATTCAAAATTAATGTATCAGTTTGCTTCAACATCAGGGTTAACAAGATCTTCAGCCGCAACCCATTGTTTTGATTTAAATATGCAGAATGGAAAAACATTATTTAGGAAAAAAAAGAAATTGGCTCTGTCTTTACCTGTCGATCAGCGGTGGGCAGCACTTAAAGTTATCAAGACCCAATATAGGAATTGGAGAAGATCTTACCGATCGACCCTGTTCCAGAAGGATGGCGAAACCATGCTGGCAAAAGTTTTAGCAAAGAATTCAGTAGGGTGCTGGTCTCTAATAACAGAAACTTATAAAACTTCACAGTGTCAAATGCAGATTAATGACGTTGCTTCTATAGCATGGCAAGCCCATTTTTCTCGCCTTTATGCTTTACCTCCTCTGCTCATTCTATACCACCTGTTAAACTAGAGGGCACCTTTTCAATTGCTTTTACCATTGATGATATCCTTTACTACATCCATAAGGCCAGTAGATCGCGCGCCCCTGGTCCGGACGGGCTTTCTAATGTTACGTTGAAGCAGTTCCCAGACCTATGGGCACCGATCCTGTTTGAAATATTCTCGCAAGTTATAGCTACCCAAAAGATCCCAAGTTCGAGGTGTACCTCATTGATTTTCCCTATTTATAAAAAGGGCGACAGACATGATCCCGCTAATTATAGGCCTATTGCCATGTTAGACGTGCCGGGGAAAATATTTGCCTCCCTAATATTGAGAGACCTCCACCAATGGATTAACTTATCCAACATGCGAGACAGGTTTCAAACTGGTTTTGTTGCGGGTAAGGGAACGGCTATCAATATTGTCACCCTGACATCAATTAAAGCCCTCTGTAGTCAACAAAAGCAACCCCTCTTTATTTCCTTTGTGGATTTTAAAGAGGCATTTGACTCTATAGATCGCCATTTGATGTTACACAAATTGATGTTAATTGGCTGCCCGCAATCATTGGTAAAACTCATTGCTCTCCTACACGAAAATACTTCAGTTTATATTCGCCTAACCCTTGATGGTATGTTGACACCTCCGCTTTCAACATTTCGAGGATTGAAGCAAGGGTGTATTTTAGCAGCTACTATATTCAACTTATTCATCCTGGATATGGGCAAAAAATGTAAGAATATTAACTCTGACGCACCCAAATTAGGCTTGGAACAGATACCCTGGATCTTTTATGCGGATGACCTCATTTTGCTCTCAAAAACTCCAGCTGGATTGCAAAGGTTGATTAACGGGTTGGCTGAGTATACCTTGGAAAATTCTATGACCATCAATACAACTAAAACCCAAATTATGGTGTTCCATAATCATAAAATGACCAAATATTCTCTATTTAATTGGTCGATCAAATGTGACCAAATTCTTATTACATCTTCATATAGATATCTGGGTACGATGATTGGTTACAATGAAAATGATAAAGTATTCCAGCTTGACCTTGAGTTGAAATGAAATGCCTTAATTTCCCAATCTAAGTTTATACTGTACAAATTTGGTAAATTCACATACAACCACGTATTAGCATTTTACACTATGAAGGTTAAACCTATTGTTACGTATGGTTCAGAATCTGCCTGGATGTTACCACAGATTTTCTGGGATAAAATGGAAGGCATGTATTGGCGTTCAGTTTTTAATCTCCCTACATGTGTTTCTATTGCAATCCTCAGATTTGAATTGGGGCTCTTGTCCCTGTTTAGTGCTGTTGCGGGGAAACTGATAGCATTTTGAAGAAAGTGTATAATTTCACTGCAACACACGGACATTTCTTGTATTCTGGGTCAATATTTAATATCCTCCAAACATCAGTACCCTAAGAATTGGTTAAATGCCGCATTAAACATTCTCATTGATGCTGACATTTCTATTGATATTCTGATCCATAATCCAAATCGAGCTAAAATCAAATTGTATCGAAGGGATTGGATATATACCCTGGAAAAATGTTACCATCTTAAAGACTGGAATGCTCCCCAATTTGGATACAAGAGATTCAGAGCCACTGAACCATATATTATTAAATATCCGTCTACAAAATTCAGAGATGACTATATGCGTTTCCGCCTCAATCTTTGGCATACCAAAGATATATTAGTCAGGTGGAAACTATTAGTTGCCAATGAGAATGTTTGTAGGTTTTGTAAAGACCACAAAACCCCCGAAACCCTGAAACATATTATCGCCTATTGTCCAACATTGTGTAGTGTACGCTGTAAATATTTCCAGCATTGTTTTAAAGGCAGACGATAACTGATTTTGAGGAATTATGGCTGAAAATGTTTGGTGCAAGACAAATGTCAATTAGATTAGCAACAACTGGCTTTTTAAATGAACTGTTTTAAGAAACCGATATAGATCTATTACTGTTTATCTTTAAAAAATGTATATTCTTGATTTTTAAATTGGCTATGATGATATTCTGCAAAAAAAAAAAGTATTTATGATGTGTTGTAAATTGTTTATTGATGCAATTATGTTTTCTATTGAAAGGGTGTTCTGTACAGCCAAACAATAAATAAAATAAAAAATGCTGCCCACAGACGACGACACACCTGAAGCGCTGTCACACCAATTTGTATACGTTATAAAAAGACCAAAATATTTAAAGAAGAGAAAAAAACATGTGTATTACAACACGTTCCTTCTGGCCATAGAGCAATCATTCCCACATCTCCACGAGCACTTACCAGCCCTAAGAGATAGGTCACTAAGATACGGGTGGGAACAGCTTTTTGCTTGGGCATTAAACGATTACTTTATAGGGAGAGCTTGAATAAACAAAACTAACAAATTAACGCTTATTTTTTTCAATTTTCAGGCGGGCATCTATATCATCACAAATAATAAGCTGCAGGACCGCAGCAAAGGTAAGAGGAAAATGCTGGTGATATTAGCTATTGTATTAAAAGTATAGGTTTATTTTTTATCACTGGTCTCCTTGCTGCCGCTGTCTGGCAGGCACACTATGCTTCTTATGTAATGGCTGCACCCCCTACTAATGAATCCCCTACCACGGCTGCAACAGGTACGGTGTCAGGTGGTACGAGCAGAACAAGATTAAAAGGAGGGAGGATTAAACGTAGCACATGTGTTGATAATAATGGGGTTGACACATATCTTACAGATTCTGCACACGTCTCAAACAACATGTGGTATCAGCACATGTCCAAAATTGGTAAGGGGACAACCAAGGACAACTGCTATGTGTGCTTACTAATCCCATATGCCATGAGCGCCTCCAGAACATTTGTGGCTACTGAAGTACCAGCAACATCAGTAGAATGCCTGATATATCTGGCCCTGTTCCAAACAAAAGGACGTTTCCAAGGGAGAATGGCAATAATAAAGTAGAAGACAAGAGACACATACCCGTATGAAAATAACTTCATCAAGACACTCCAGATGTACAATAACTACTGGCAACTAACAGAAGGGCTCCAGTACGTGACGGATGGCCCAGACAAACGAGAGACAAAGGAAGTAACGTTGAATTACCTACCATGTGAATGGCACGCAAGTGAAGTTGCTGGTGTAATGGGGTGCTGGGAAAGACCACTGCTGCTAATATATGGGAAAGTATACACGAAGGAAGGATGGACAGACGGGGTTGTGGGGAGCGAAATGGTAACACTGACAAAACCAAATATAGCAAAAATATACAAAGAAAACAACAAGTGCTTTAACAGATGGATTAAGACAGCCGGACTGGTGACCTGGTTAGAGAAGGATGAAGACCCGGTATCAATACTTCCACTAACTGCACCGACACTATGTTATCAACACAACGGAGATGTCCATGTCGGAAGGAACAGCAACTGCAAAAAGATAGTGACCATAACTAAGGAGGGTGCCGGTACATCGGTTTTAATGGACCACTATTGGGCCTGCGGAGATAAGGCATACCACAGCTTGCCGCCATCTTGGAATGGACTATGCACAATGGTACACACAAATGTACCATCCCTAGTGGTACCACAGAAAGATGTCAATTTGGGGAACTTCCCTAAGATGTTTGAAGGGAATAAAAGGAGGAAAAGATATGTGACGAATGGAGGGGGAAAAGAAAGTAACGACACAAACATATTGTTACGAGTGAAAAGACAAGGAGAACCACTGACGGGAAACTACCTGTGGGGAAGATCGGAAACAGCTCTCAGTGATATTCCACCAGGACACAGACTGTTTACCAGAGCGGCAATGTTCTTCTCATCAATAATACATCCAGGACTGCAGGCATATGCAAATGCAAAATGGCTCCAGATAACAAGATGGGAGCTAATGATGATAATAAACTCCACCGTCAACGGATTCATTGCAATAAAAGAAGAATTGAGGGCAGTACGAATGGTAGCACTACAGAATAGATATGTGCTGGACCTCCTTACTGCAATGGAAGGAGGAGTTTGTGCAAAAATTGGAAAATCATGCTGCACATTTATCACTGCTAATGATGCAGACAATGGCACACTTACTGAGGCAGTATTACAACTTGCCAAGATGCACGCCAAGATGGAAGAAGAAGCTAAAGGAGTGAAGAAAGATGGCAGCTGGTTTTCCTACTTGTGGTCGTGGATGCCATCATGGTTGCCAGATGGCCTTAAAATAATAGCTCGGTGCATAATACTGGGTATGGCTGCCCTTTTAGGATTAAGGTTCTGGAGAGCTCGGACAGCACGGACGACTGATGAAATGATGGAAATGATCGGCATGCAGGCCTTAATGCCAGCAGAAGACGACAGACACACAGATATAATAATAAAGGAAAGGGAGAGATTGCGCAAGCAGATATTAGAAAATGACTTGCACCCATGGTCTGTGAAGGTAGAAAACCCAAGGAACCCGAAGAGCTATGTTGGAAAGTGGGTCTACTGCAAACCCGGTGGTGGATGTGTGTATATGTACCCGTCATTTGAAGATCATGTGAACCAGTATGGACACATAGGAAGGATAACAAAGGTATGGGGACCACGCAGAGACAAGAGAGCGGATCATTTTGTGATCGACAAGTCGACCAGAGGGGGGACTGAAGTGGGAAAATGGGAGAACACGCTTCCCCCATTCTCATCCAGACCCTGGCCTAGAGGATCACAGCCCAAGCACCCCCCGCAAGAGGAGTTTGACCTGCTCACCTCCTTACCACACGACAAGGTACAATCTGTTTGTGGCCCACATGCACGAGGAGCATGCCCACTACCATGCCCTGGCCAAGCCAATGCAAGCGATATGGACCAGATCGACTAAAACAACAGCCACAAGTATCCACATCATTAGAGATGCCATGACGACATAGCCCACAGACAAGACAACACGTGCCACCATGCACACTGGTCACTCACACACCAACCTACACGAAGAACATACTCAGTGCTATGACGTAGCGGATTGACACACTCACGGACATGCATCGTTGTTATTTTTCACATAGGCCTCCTACAGCACCGCAGAAACGCAAGATGCCTGAAGAGCTTGTGTATATGCTTGCAGACGCTTCATGCTACCCTGTCCTCATAGAGACGCCTTTGTATATATCCCCTGCTACTTGTGACTCTCTGTCGCCCTGCAGCACCCATGTTATGGATTATATACCACCTCCCAGGAACTAGGCCCAGTAGGCCGCAAAGCAAGAGTCCCCAGACTGGAGCCTCTAACACAAAAAACCCTCTTGAGACGAAAAGCAATGCGCTGACCATGCAGAACGAGTCCCAGCGAGAGCCCACCGCCAAGGCCACAATGTTGCAACTCACATCCCGAGCTCTCAGTACTAAGGTTACACCTGCCGCCGCCAAGCGCCCCTCTGGGCCGAAAAACAAATCAAATGCTCATAATTCTGCTCCAGCTACGGTCTCTACACACGTGACCAAGCCAAACTGACAAGATGCCAAGCTCGCGAGACAGAAAGTCGCCGGGGACGCAGGCTGCAACAACGAAGCGACAAGTTGGACACCTACACCGATGGGAAAGGCGTGATCATCAGCCACTAGCAAAGACCTGTCCATTGTCCACCACTAACACATAGTTGCACAATGTTGCCAACACCAGGTACCTCACGGGCTGGGAACAGCGATGGTCCCAGGCTTGGGGGCTCACAAGGGAACCAATCAGAGTACGAGGGGCTCCTCACTGATGCCATTTCAGTTAGCCAATCACCAAGGGTCCCCATGTAACCAATGTATTGTAACAAGCATTAGGGACAACCCAATTGTGCCACCTGACCTGTCCTTATCCACTAATATTCATCCATATAATCATCTATACTAACCCTACCACTCGGGAAGCCAACCCGAAGTGGCGATAGGTTTTGTGACGGTTTTTCCCAGGTGACGCGAGAAGCGTGTCATACTACGGTAAAAAGAGCCTGCGAGCCCCACTAAGAACGAGAGCGTCTCCCCAGATGCATACAGGCAGAGAACGATCCCTGCCGTTACTATAATAAACAGCAGTAATTACTTTGCTCTTGTGTGTGCCTCATACTCCTTTTGGGACGGGGGAGGAGTTGGGGCCTCCCCAACCCCGGAGGTCCCCGGGAGATCACCCCGACAAACCGGTTCAGCTTGCAGAGCTGTCTGAATCTTTCTCCCAGCTGTTGGGGAGATAATACATTTTTGTTTTTTTCTGCACAGTGTCTACTTCTTTGTGGAGTATTTTTGACATATTACTTATGTAACGTAGTCCCTCTTTACACTATTTCTTCTTATATATGAAGGAAGAGCTCCACAATTTACAATTGCAGCCATTTCTAAAGTCTGGAATATGTGTGGCTTACTGGAAATCAGGATGGCACCCCCTTGGGAGAATGCTCTGTTAAGGTAGCCAAGGGGAATTGAGAGCTCTGATTCTAGTGGGTTTTACTGACATTTAATGACATGAGACTGACATATGACAAGTTAGTGCCATTCTAGAAGAGATACAGGGCCTAAATCACAGAAGCATTTTATAATGGCAAAACCCCATTAGAAAAGGTTCTGTGAATAAGGGCCAAAGTGTTTGTAGGATTGAGGAGAGGCACATTCTGCTTGTCAATTCAGAGCCATTATTTGGTGAGGATTCTTTTTTGTTTTTACTATTAGGTGGCACTGTAAGTGCTGCCTATAAGCCAAGACTATTGTCATGGGAAGTAAAGGGAAGGTAAAGATAGGAGAGTGAGATGGTATGTCAGGAGGGATGAGCGGCCTGCGGTTGCTCTTTGCTTTTTATCTACCCCTTCCATGGCCATTGCCATACTAAAGCCTGTGAGCATTCCCTCCTTCCTGCATTACAGACTCTTTTCCACAGTTGTCAATCCGCTACCCGCTGTGCGCCTCTGGTGCTCATCAGCAAGCCATGGGGCGTGCAGTTGATTGATACACTTAAAGTTTTATCTCACAGGGGTGAAAGCCTCTGCAAGCTGTGCACTCCCTGTAGCTTCCAAGTGCCCATACTGGCAGACAATAGCCCTGTTCCTTATTTTATATGAGTTTGTGTGTGTCCTCTGTGCGTTGTTGTGTTGGTTTGGGCCTTTTCCACTTGTATCAGAACTTGTTCCATCGCTTATTTCTACAGTGTCAGTGATGGCTGCACCAGCATCTGCCCCTTTAAATTCGACATGCATGTGTTTCGTCACTTTCACTTCATTTGCAGCTGGTTACATTCACCACTTCACCCCTTTAATTGGAATGCTATTTACATCCCGCAGTTCCGATCACTTGGAAAGTGTTTGACATCCAACACTTGGCAACAATCAGGGGTCAAGTCCCCCCAAAAAAGTGGGTGACCCATTAACATATGTGATGGGATGTGACGTCAACAGAAATTGGCATATCAATATAAAATATGCACATTTCATTCATTTGACTTTGCTTGACCATACAAATTGCACAGAATAAATGGCATACAATCAATATTCACAAAAAACCAAGAGAGGATATTTTCTGGAAAGTGCAGTCCAGAAATGTGCCATTTCACCTTTAGTTCATTGTTGAGCCATGTTATATGGTGTAATGGTGAAGGGCCCAACCTGGAGACTGTGGTTCGAATCCTCAAAATGCCCTTAACAACGTAATTCCGAAAAAGCCATTTAAAGTGTCTTGTTTTACACACAGTCTCTAAAATACCCAGGGGGGACGGCGTCCAGCTCCTGAAAAAAGTGGTGGGGGGTGCTCTCCACCCGTGCGCACCCTCGACTTGACCCCTAGTTACATCATGAATCTCCTTTTTTGATTCATTTTTCTTTAATCCAGTGCAGTCTTAGTCTGCCTGGTACAACTAATCTACTGGCCACCACACCCAACTCTACCCCCACCACACCCTACTCTACCCTCAGCCAGTACACACTACACATCTACCACACTCTATGCTCAGTCCACTACGCCACTGCGCCAGTCCCCGCCCATCTTATACCCCACCCACCTCACTAATTTACCCATCCCTACCCCAACCACTCTAGCTCTCCCCCATATTACTCCACACCACTCTACCCACTAAAGTCTCCCACACTGTACTGTACCCCACCTCACTACACTCTGCCCCTGTACATGATATCCTTACCCCTTACCCTGTGTTTACTCTGGCCCCACCCACTATACCCATCTCACCCACTGTAACCCACCCCACTCTATTCTTAACCTGCTCTACCACTACCCCACCTTACGACACTACTCCACCTCAATATTCTACCCCACGCACCATTTCCCTCTCCTCTTCCTCCAACCACTTTACCCCCACCACACCCCACTTTTAACTGAGCCACTCCACCCCGACTCACTCCAATCATCCCTGCACACTGTACCCCACCTTGCCCACTCCACCACTAACCATTATACCCCCAATCCTCTATCTGCACCCCTCTATTGCACTTTTCTGCACCACACCACCCACTGTACCCCACCAACTCTACACCCTCTGACTCTAGGCCCATCCATTGTATGTCCTCCCACTCTAGGCCCACCCCACCCACTGAATCCTCACCCACTCTCCACCTCAGCCTACTCTACCCCAACCCTACCTCACCCTCTTTAGCAGCACCTCAGCCCATCCCACTCTTTCCTTACCCATTCAACCCAGTCCACTCTACACCACCCCACTAATCTAGCCGATCTCACTACCCACCTAATACATCATAACTCTATTCTACCACACCCCACCCTCTACCCACCAACTACTCTACCCCACCCACTCCCAGTCCTTCTATCCCAAAACACCAAACTTTTACCCCACTGTACCGCACCCATTCTAACTCAGATGTTCTATCCACTATACTGTTACCCGCAGGGCACCAACCCTACTACTCTGCCCCATTAGAATACTCTACCCCACTACACTATTCCACCCCACTCCACATTACTACACTAAACCACCCTTCTACCCCACTCCACTACTTTCCCTACCTATCTACTCCAACCCACTCTGCCTCTACCACAATGCATCTCTACTCCATTACCCATCTCTACCACACTACTCTACCCCATCCCATCACTCTACCCAACCTCTGCACTACCCGATCCTTCAGCCCCCAATCCACTACTCTACCCCATTACTCTACCCCCCTATACTCTTCCCACTCTTCTCCACTCAATCTACACCCACCCATTACCCCACTCTGCTACTCTACTTAACCCCTCTACTCTACCTCACTAATCTACCCTTTCACTCTTTCTGACTCCCTCTAGCCCACCCACTATATCCCAAACTCACCCAGTCGTCCATTACTTCACCCTCTTTACCCCAACCACACCTGACACTACCCTCACTACCCCACCCAACCTGGCTACTATGCCCCACCTATTCCACCCCCACATTACTCCACTTTCCCTCCACTCCATTTTGCCTGACACTACTGCAACTAATTCCAATCTACCCCACTTTTCCCCCACCTCCGTCCACTCTGAATCTACCTGCTCTATCCTCACCCCCAACCATTGTACCCTATCCCCACCCCCACTCTACCCCCACACTCCCCTATCTCTATGCCCACTCACTTTTACTAACCCTACTATACCCTGTCCCCACACTACCCTCACTAACCCCACTCTACCCACCTCATTCTACTCCCATGCAATCTATCCCAACATCACTGCACTCTAACCCTACTCCACTCTACCTCAAGCCCACTCTACCCCACTCACTGATCAACACCCACTCTGCCCCTACCCCTATCCCTAGCACTATGTACACCCACCCTACACCCCCTACTCTATCCCCATCACACCCCACTTCTACCACACCAGCTCTTCACCATCCCAGTCTGCTCTGACTCCAAACCCACCCCACCAGACATCCACCAACTTACCTAAATCACTCTACCTTCACCTTCCCTACCTCATCCTACTCTCATACCACCTACTTTACCCCACCCACCCTGAACCTACACCTTCAAACTTTATCCCACCCCACTACCCATCACTACCTAATTAATCTACATAACCTACTCTACCCCATCTATTATACCTTACTCTACTCTACCTCACCTCAACCACAAACAACCACATGCACTACTTCCCACCCTGCTCTAACAACCCACCTGACGTTACTGCCACCCAACACTATGCCCTACCCTACTCTATTCCACCCCACTCTATCTTTACCCATTCTACCCCATCCCACTGTACACCCACCCAACCCTACACCACAACCATCCTACTCTACCAACACCCGACTCTACATCACCCACTATACCACATTTGACCTGATGCTGTCCCTTCCCACCCTATCCCTACCTGCCTCAACCTACCCCTTAACACTCTGCCCTAATCCCATCCAACTCTATCCCTACCCCATTCCACTGTGCCACTTTCAGCCCAGCCTCCTGACTCAACTCTAACACCCAATCTCACCCCTTTCTGTATTTCTATACACACACCCTCTCTCACCCCTTTACTCCGCACCCACCCTACTCTCACCCTGTTCTACCCCACATCACGACACACTACCTCACCACAATCCACCCCCAGCCATCATTCTCT
The DNA here is from genome assembly GCF_040938575.1 of Ambystoma mexicanum. Classification (NCBI taxonomy): domain Eukaryota; kingdom Metazoa; phylum Chordata; class Amphibia; order Caudata; family Ambystomatidae; genus Ambystoma; species Ambystoma mexicanum. The sequence goes on along the minus strand of NC_090928.1, from coordinate 243,670,580 downwards.
GCACCTCTCTACATCCCACCAATCTACCCTTCCTTATGCCTTTCTATCCCCAACCACCCAGCCTCACCATTCTTCCACTCACACCCATGCCTTCTCACCCATCTCTACCCCATCCTCTCACCCTAGCTTACCGACATGTTCCTCACCTACCAAACCTCACCCTTTGCTTCAAACCACCCACTGCGATCAACCCTATCTTCCCCCAACCACCTTCCATAACTCATCTGTTCTTCCCCCACACCTCCACCCTAACTCAACCCTCTCTTCCCTCAGCTATACACCTCTTTTCCACCCCCACCCTACCCTACTCTACCTCACTCCATCACTCTAACCTCACCACCACACTGCCTCATCCCACTGCCAACCTCACTTATCTATCCCTGGTCCACTACCCCAATCCACTACTCTACCCTATAACACTACCCCCTCTTCTCTACCCACTCTGCTGCACTAAATCTACACCCACTCAATTGTACCCCACCCCACTACGCTACTCCATTACTCTACATTTCCCAATGTTTACTACACCATCACTTTACCCCACTCTAGCCCCACCCTCACCCAACTCTACTCCCACACAACTTTACTCACCCTGATATACAGTGTGCCTATTCTACCCTCATAAATCCCACCCTACCCCACCTCATTCTACTCCCATGCACTCTATCCCCACATCAGTGCTCTCTACCCAAATTGAACTCTACCTCAAGCCCACTCTACCCCACCCACTGAACCAAATCCACTCTATCCCTACTACCTATCCCCAGCCCACTCTAGAGCCACACCACTCCATGCCCACCTCGCCCTACTCTACCCACCACCACACCCACTCTACCACACCCACCCTTCCCCACTCCAGTCTCTATTACCAAACTCCAACTCCACGCCACCAGAGCCCGATCCAACTTACCTTAATTATTCTACCTTCACCTAACATACCTTCTCCCACTCTAACCCCACCTACTCTATGCCACCTTCCGTACCTCACCCTACTCCTACACTATCAAACCCTGCCCCACCCAATTACTCTACCCAAACCCCATTACTCTACACAACTTAATCTACAGCATTTACTATACTCTACCCCACCTCACCCTAGCTACAAGCTCGACTTCCCACCCTGTTCTAGAAACACACGTCTTTACTCCCATGCGCCACACTGCTCTACTCCACTTCACTCGACCTTTATCCACTCTGCCCCATCCCACTGTACACCCACACAAACCTACTTCACACCTACTCGCATTTCTTCTGTTTTTAAAAAATCTTGACATTGACTGCATTTCATCAGCAGAATTGTGCATCAGGGCTGTATTATCACTAACTTTGGGCTCTGCCCATGCGATTCAAGTATTTAACTGACCAAGTTTCTGCTTATCCCAGGGGGGCTGTTCAATATCTGGGGGCCTTTCCTTCAGGGACGTCATTTGGGGGTCGCCAGAGGTCGCAAGAGCGACCGCTGGCGATTGGCCAGCGACCCCTGTTAATCTCTTGCGACCTCTGGCCAATGACCAATCAGAGAAGGAGGGGGCGTGGCCACAGCGTGCTGCGACGCTGTGTTGGCCTCCATTTTGATGATTGCACGTGCAGCGCCGGCGAGCGGCAAAAAACGCGTGTGGTGCTTCACTGCTTCTCGAGTCGTCTTTGAGGGCTGTTGCTGTGTGTGTCCACTCCAGGCAGGCATCGATCCACGACGAGATAGATACCCTGCAGGCCAGGCCATTGACTTCGAGGTGAGTACTAGTCAGTCCACTGACTCACTGAGTCCAGTCGACCGCCGTGCCGGTCGCCGCTGACGGCCAGAGCACCAAATTCATTTTACTAACGTGCAATATGTTGCACGGTGCAACAATATTTGCATGTTAGTAAAATTAATTTGGTGCTGCTGCTGCCGTCGGCACCAAATTTGTTTTACTAACGTGCAAATATGTGCCGGCGGCATTGCAAGCCGCCGCCGGCACATATTTGCACGTTAGTACAATGAATTTGGTGCTGCTGCAAGTGCCGTCGGCACCGAATTTCATTTTACTAACGTGCAAATATGTGCCGGTGGTGGCTTGCAGTGTTGATAAGCTGCGCGCCACCGGCACATATTTGCTGCCTAAAGTTTAGCAGCTGCTTTCATTTTCTCTGGACGGTGGAGCTCTGTAAATGGGAGAGGCCTGCTTCGAACATTCAGGCCAATGTTAAAAAAGGAGGAAATGATCACCTTTTCGTTTTCCATTTCAACAATGTGGGTTTCCGCCCTCTCGCCCCCAATCAACCTGCCCCACAGTTTACATGTTGTTAAGATTTTATTGGCGGACATTTAAAAAAAAAAAAGTAAATAAACATCAGATATCCTTTTTGTACATTAACACAGACCCCTGGCAAGATGTGATGGGGCCCCATATGTTTTAGGGTTCTATATTCTTTCATTGTCAGTCATTATTATGACTGCCTTTTAAACGAGTATGAAAAAGGTCATCAAATTATTTTTTTTGGAAGGGTTCCCCCCATAACCTAACCTCCACCATCTCTTTTTAACTATTACCGACCCCGCAACCCCTTCTGTACCCTTTCCCACCCCCGAAACACATTTTCCTAACCCTTTTCATAATTTTGTACTAGTTTAAAAGTCAGTCGTAAAAATGACTGACGATAAAACGACGTTATACCCAGATGTTGGCTTGTCCGTTATAACCCTGGGAGCCTTCTGGCTATTTCCTCTGGTGGGCATTATGGAGGGAACATAGTCTGCTGGACAGCCAATTGTGAATATACTCTGATGACAGCATAGTCTGCATATATATACCAACGTCACACATAGATACTGTGCATATACGTGAGTGGTGGCAGTATTATGGCTTATTTTGTATTTATTGAAGAAAGCAGGAGGTGTGTTTTGATCAAAAACCATGTACATGGGACAGATACATGACGGTAATAATCCAATTTCTTTATAGTGTGATCCATGTTGGCGAGTGGAGGCACAGGATACAACATCCAGGCGGGAGTGCTAAGGTTAACACATTGAGATAGACATACGACTGATATGAGGAGGGAACTGAGGTGGGGGAAGGTACAACAAGTGAGGGAGCGAAGTGGCACTAGCCAGGGGCAGGAGGTATCCAAGAGAAGCCAGTGACTTGGGTGCAGGAGAGTTGGGGATACCTAGCACCAGCCAATGATTGGAGGAGGGGATACCCAGCACCAGCCATGGAGTGGTGACAGGGGGCACACATCACCAACTAGAGATCGGTGGAAGTAAAAGAGAATGGACTCTTAATAGGGTCTCAGCTTGCTCCAATCAGGGCCTTTCATTGTTCCTCAGTGCACTGCTGCAAATCTCAGGGAGGCCGCAAGGCTCTCTTTGTGTGGGGTCTGTGGATGGCTAAGCCTGGACCCCTCTCCAACATCCTGGTTTGCTGGTGGAGCAAATCAGCTATGGCGGCCGGGGACTAAGACAGGTCTTCAGGGCCTAAACGCACCTAGGTCACGTGAGCACAGCTTGTTCCAGTCAGTATAAGTGCATCCTCCTACCAAGAACACAAGGTGCACAGATTCTCAAGGGCAGCCACGCCACATAGGTAAACTGATGGCAAGCATGCTGTGAATATATTCAGATGGGGCATGCAGTTTGTGTGTGTGCATGTTTCGGGCACAGAATGCATTGTTAAAACCAAAACATGTCTAGCAAATCCTAAATGGAGTGTGACATATTTGAATTTATTCCACTGTGAACGCATCCACAAGCTCTTGCTCGCTCCCTGCCCCCCATCCTTCTACATCTGGCCCATTTACTTGTATTTGCCTTGTTTTTCTTTACACATCACAACGTCGATGTTCTGTGCAGGTCAGGGACGCGGCCATTCTCCCCCTGCAGTGGAGCCCTCACAGGTTGCCATTGCATGCTCTCACAGATGCCCTTTTACTGGGATACCCTTCAATTTTTTTAATTACCAGGGAGGAGAGGGGGCTTTTCGGTGGTCTCCTTATGCATTTTTAGTTGGACCTATTAAGTGGTACTTAAGCCTCACCTAATAGCCAAAAGGATTACATTGGAGTACGACTAGGAGGGAGATGAATTATGAGGAGGGCCGCACCACTTGTGAGTTTTGTTTGGTTATTTACCCATCCATTATATGCCCCATGCCATGCTAATCCCTATGTCTATTCCCACCTACTACCTGCCAGAGGCGTTGCTGAGCGGGGTGGGGGGCTGAGTGGGGCTCTAGCCCCGGATCTTTTGGTTGTAGCCCCAGATAGAAGCTCAGGGGTAACAACCAAAAAGGCTAGCTAGCCCCCAGTCCCGACAGTCCCAAAATTAGCATAACCCTGGATCTTTTCCAGACCTAGCAACACCCCTGCTACCTTTCCCTTTCTGCCCAAAACATATCCTTCAAGGATCTCTTTGAGCTAGCTCTATCAAGAAGTAACATCAGACTTTGGTCTACCAGTGTCATTTCTAAGTAATATGGTGAGTCAATGGCTAAATTGCAGGTGTAAATGCGAATGATATAATACAAATGTCTTAACCAAGTATGAATTCAGCCACTTGATTTAAATCTGTTCCTTGCACTGAAGTCCTGCTAAAAACAAGCATTCACAAAGCCAACCGTTTTCACTTGTGCAAAGGTATTAGATAGGCATATGCCAGGAACTGCTTTCATACACAAAGATAATCAAACTATTTTCCAGCTGTTGCCATTTTACCACCAGGTACTACTGTTTGGCAATGCCTGACAAATCTCTACTCTATGCCTACACAAAACTGTTGGCTTTGCCAAAGCATATTTTTCCACGCTCCTTCACCTTTTCTCCATTCCTTACCCTGCCTGCCAACACATTAGCCCGCTTGCTCCCATGGCCAGTGCAGAAAAATGACACGTTTAAACTTGGACTAAAAAGCAAATCACCTACCAGTACAGACAGACTAATGTGTTGCATGCTATGTCCTGCAGCCTGCCTTAGAGTCACATAAATTACCTGCCACTGTAAAAAGCAGTAGGATCTGTCACTGAAATCTGTAGGCGGTAGGACTGCTCAAAAAGTAGTAGCCTACTGCCTAAATCTGTAGGGGTGGCAACTATGTTAGTATAATGAATTCAGTGCTGGCACGGCAGCGGCTTTACATTAGGGAAAGTAAGCAAGCCGCTGATGCCGGCAGCACCAAATTAGTTTTACTAACGTTACATTTTGTCTTTTATAGATCATGTGGGGGAGGGATTGAAGGCATTTTTACTTCCTGCTGTAAGATACGTCATCGCCGGTTCCATGTGCCTCCGACCCCAGCCAGTGTGTCTATGTGCCCCTCGTCACTGTGTCCATATGCCCCTTGCCCCTCGCCAATGTGTTCATGTGCCCTCCTGAGCCCAGCTTACAACAACAGCTTATGCAAATTAAACTGCTTAAATTAACCACAGTCAGATGAAATCCAAGTCATTTGTGGCCTGCAGCCTATACATTTTGCAATGCATTTAACTAGGATTTTACATTGTGACACGACATTATGTACACTGCTCCTTGCCCGAGCCACACACTCAGCCTGGGCCTGCTGCGGCCTACAGAGCTAGTTCCTAGAGATCCTAGGGCAATGGTGCATAACATGCATCCCTCTGAGTTACAGAAGGTTAATGATGAATCGTTGCCGGGCCTGAAGTCATTCTCTAGGTCTGTCATGTGCAAAGCCTCTGTGGTCCAGTTTGTCTCTGCATGATGCGTGCACCCCAGAACTCTAAAACTCTATTAAAAATTAATATGGTCTGGTGTTGCACAAATAAATCTTTCTGATATTTTGTTATTATTTTCAGACCTGCATCTTCGTGTGGGAGTTCCTTCCTTTCTGTGTTCTCAAAGCCAGCAAACAGTACCACCATTGAGCAGCTGACATCCAGCCTTATCTGTGACCGCTGTGAGAGGTAAATGAATGTGAAGCAACATATTGAACATGTACAGCATATGTTAATGATCTGATCTGTTATTCCATATCTATTTATGCATTGCAGCCTTGTCCTAGTTGTTTCAACACAAAAGATGGCTGTTTCTCTTCCATTTAATCAGAGAACACCACAAAATTAACTTCAAACTGTATGACACTGAACGCATGCTTCACTTCAGTTTTTTGGGACCTATAGGTTTCCTTTTTTCTTAGGGGCAGAGTTTGAACAGGTTGCAACTGTTAATCTCTCAAATGTAAAGTATTACCCTGACAGATAGGACTGACCTAAAAGTAAGCTACGAAAATAAATGCTTGAAATCACTGCTTAGGTATGTACTCAGTGCTCCAGATAAGATTTTGAAGTGGGACTATTGTATTCCCTATTTTGTAAACTTGGAAGTAAAATGATTTTTAGGGAGTAAAAATGTAAATCTAGTTCCCCACGGCAGTATTTTGTAAGCAAGTAAAAATGCTTTAACTGAAAAACTGAAAGGTTTTTCTAATAATTATGTTGCACCTAGTTACTCATACACATTAAAAGATCATGTGCATGTCTACCGATCGAGCAGTAATAATAGTACTTTCTTCCTTTGGAACTACGTGCGCTACCTCTCCAAACATCCATGGAACTGTGTGCGTGAAAGCAGGGGCTCAGGGTCCACAGTGTTTGTTTCCTATTTTTTGTTGGGAGTATTTGTAATCTGTTTTTCTTTTTGGGGAGTACTCGCTTATTTTCAGGGAGTACAGTGAGCCAAAGCAATACATTTCAGATTTGTCTCCTCTTTGGTATTCAGCGGAAGTGGTCCTCCAAAAAAGAGTGAAGCACAAAAGAAGTCGGGAGGACACTGAGGAATCCATCATTTGCTTGAACAATAGCTTCTGATTTAGCAGTACTAAAAGAACGAACATGTCTACACCTACAGGAAAACCCAAGGATCCAAAACAGAGGTCAATCGTTGATATGTTTTCTCCAAAAGCAAGAGGAGCTGGCCCTACTCCAGGCTCTGATTCAAGCAAGCGCAAGAGGTCTGATGATAACTCAAGTGGCAGTTCAAACACAGCTGCACATGATGTCCAACCATCGGCCAGCACATCAACTCTTGCTGGCAGCGAAGCTGCTTCTTCAGGTGCAGACAGTGCATCTACATGTGCTGACATTGGTTCACTATCTTCACATGCTGACTCTTTGTCTACAGCTCCACCTTCCTTGGCTGACATAGCATCTCCTTCATTTGTAGTGGCCACTGAAGGCTCTTGTTCACGTGCAGACATTGCTGTGACGGTTTGACGTGATGCTGATGACCCAAGCAACACTTCAACGTTCCTGGATAGCGCTGAGTGCGCTTTCAACCCTGATGTTGAGGATTGTTCTTCCCGTATTGGCATGTTTGATGATCCTCCCACTGGTGCTTGCTCTCCCGATATTTCACTCGTCGGGGAGAGCACAAGCAGCTCTTGGTTGCAGAGCGATAACAGTATGCAGATGTGTCTAGCTGAGCAGGGCATTCCAAGAAGATCTCCAGCTCCCAATTTAGATGACAGTGTAGTGACTGATCTGTCACCAAATCCATGCAGTGACTCTGTACAGCCAAAACTTCCTACATACCCTGTAACTGGTTCCCGTAAGTTTAACGGAGACTACAAAACATATCCTTGGGTGGAGTATTCCGTTCTGAAAGATAAAGCATACTGCTTTGCATGCAGACATTTTGGTTCTAATTCTGGAGGAGGGGGGCGTGCACATGGCAATGTTCCATTTGTTGACATTGGCTTCGCTAAATGGGAAAAGACACGTCGTTCTTCAAAGATGCACTCAGATTCTGATAAGCATAAGTCTTCGGTTGTAGCTTGGGCAGACTTTAAGCGTGTACAACAGACTACAGGCCCTCACCACTCAATTGTTTCAATGCTAGAAAAGGTTGGGGACCAAGAGACTGAAGAGAATCGTCAACATGTGATCCAGTTACTAAAGGTTGTATGTGTTTTGGGTCGTCAAGGACTTGCTTTCTGAGCCAAAGATGAATCGCAAGACTCCCACAATAAGGGAAACTTCATAGCAATATTGCATTTGCTGTCTGATAATAATGAACTTCTTAAAGTAAAAATGGCTAGAAGATATGGGCACTACATATCTTCAGAGTATCAAAATGACATGATCTCAGTTGTGGCAAATCTTATACGTCAGAATATCGTTAGGAAAGTGACAAAGCACTTTGTAGTGTTGGTTGATAAAACCAAAGACATTTCGCATAAAGAACAGATGAGCTTTGTGATCCGGTTTGTAGATCAAGATGGTAACATTCAGGAAAAAGCCATGGGATGTTACCACATGGAGAAGTTGGATGCCTCCAGTTTAGCTGCAGCCATTGACAAATCTGTACGCAATGCTGGCCTTGACTGGAAGAACTGTGTGGCACAATGCTATGATGGGGCATTAGTTATGAGTGTCTGTTTCAATGGAGTGCAAGCGAAAATAAAAGAAATTGCTCCACAGGCAGTTTACATTCACTGTCATGCACATCGTCTAAACCTTGCGTTAGTGCAAACTATCACTAACATACAAACAGTGAAGGATTTTTTCTCAACTTTGCAGGCTGTGTATGTGTTCCTTTCACAAAGTTCTCCTCGGCACGAACTCTTTGTAAAAGCTCAAACAGAAAGCGGTCTGGAAGTACAAGAATTAGAAAGACTTTGTGGCACTAGATGGTTTTATTGGTACGCGTGTGTTAAAAAAATACAGGCTCGATTTGAAACCGTTATAGTTGTTGTCAGTGTAATAGAATCATCGCAACAACGTGACAAGCAGGCTTGTTCAGAAGCCAGAGGACTTCCCCGAAATATGCAGTGCTTTGAGTTTTTGCTAACTTTGTTAAGTATGGAAGCAATTCTGAAAAAGATTCGTGTGTTATCTGATGAACTTCAGAGAAAACATCTTGATTTGCCAGATGCGAGTCACCTAATTCAAGTGACAAGAACTGCCCTCGTCAACCTTCGACAAGAATGCCATTGGGTGAAAATCGTCAATGACGCAACGGAATTGGCAGAAAAATGTGGTATTGAAACAGTTGAAGACCACGACCGCAGAGCTTTACCAGTAAGGCAGCACCAACTGAGAAGCAAACTCAAAGAATACCTTGTTGGTACTACTGTAGGGAAGAGGCCTGGACATTATGAGCACTCTGAGGATTGAATGCCACAGACTGAACGGATAAAGCAAGAGGGGTTTTTCTGCACCTTGGATAGGTTTGTAAGAGAGTTGGATGCTCGTTTTATAGATAACATGGGGCTTATCAAGGCTGCCGGCATGTTCAATCCAAGGGCTAAAAATTTCTTGGAGGACTCATCTGCAGATTTTCTTGCTCGGCACTACCTAGGGCCCCAAGTAGATTATGCTGCATTGCATTCAGGCCTTGACACTGCAAGGGGCTATTTATCTGGCAAGACTTTAGCAGGGATTCACTCTGTCAGGTACTATCTCAATGGATCTCCAAGAGGCTTTTCTGATGTCCTAAATCTGTTGGATCTGGTTCTTGCATTGCCGATTACAACTGCAACAAATGAGAGGTTCTTCTCCTGTTTGAAAAGAGTTAAAAACTATTTGCGAAATAGATGTGGAGACAACAGACTTAGTGATTTGTTGGTAATGGCATGTGAACCTATGGAGGTTGACGAGGTAAATTTGGGTGATGCCATTGACCGATTTGCTGACATGCGACACAGGAGTTATCCTCTGAAAAGATGAACCTTTATATTCTTTGACAGTGTTAGATTATAGCTCAATTTTCCAGTTAGGTCTTTCTTTTCAAGTCACGGTGACCTAATCAGCACCACATACAGTCTTCAAAACCATCTGCTACTCTCCTACACTACCAGCCTCTTCTCCTCATGAAGTCAGCCATGATACATCGCTCATGCACTACAACCAGTTTGTCTTATCTTCAAAACACTGCATGGTATGCTGTTGAGTTTTGTCAACATCCTATTTTTTACCAGTGAGCTAAGCAACAATGGACCATTACGTCAGAAACATCATGTGTGTCTTTAAAATGGCATCATCTGCCACACTGCCGGCATCCTACAGATTTTCAGTCTAAGCAACAGCAAGACATTCAATTAGCATTTTCCTGTGAAGCCAGACAGGCACTACTAGTAGCACAGCCACAAGTATCTGTCAACCACCAGTCTCTTAGAATCTGAGTAGCCTCCATCAGCATCTTCTTGACAAGTCAGCCAGAAGCTGCAGCACAGCTGGAGTTTTGTGTCATGAAAACATTTGCTATCCGATTCCCGCCTGGCTCTTCTTCATTTCCAGTCAAGGAAGCAATGATGAGCCATCTAAGCAGCAACTTCTTTTAAGCCAGTCACCAGCTACCCCACAGCTACAGTTCTGTCTTCACAATGCCAGCACCGTATCCTTGATTTGTAGTCAACCAAGCAATGATGAGACACACCCAGTGAGTGCCCTCTGTTAAAACCAGCCCGGCACCATCGGCATCATAGCCAGTATTCTGTGACCTCAAAACAGCACCTGCCATACTTGCAGCCTCTTCTCTGCCAAACACCTGCAGCTCCACTACCAGAGTTCTGTGACCTCAAAACAGCACCTGCCATACTTGCAGCCTCTTCTCTGCCATACACCTGCAGCTCCACTACCAGAGTTCTGTGTCTTCTTGATCTGTTGCCATTGAACACTCACAGACCTCTCCTCTGGTTTCCAGTCACCTAAGCAACAACCTGCCTTCGAGTCAGAATCTTCACCTCACATGCCATTGAAACAGCAGCACCGGCACGTCTGTCAAGCCACTGTTCTGCTCAATCTGGTAAGAAACTACATTTTAAGTCTTATGATCAGAGTGAAGGAAGAGCAACTGTTGGGCATTATCCAAAAATCTATATAATAGTACTAATTGTTGGAATGTGTACCATTGTGGAGAGGTGCGGGGTGTGGAGGACAATGAACATGTAGGAACAGAAACCTAGGCATATAAAGAGTGTTGGTGAGTGTGGGAGTAATGCAAAATGCAGCCAGGATTTTTTCCCCCATAAAATCTGGGGACTGGACTGATGAGGCTTTTGGTACTGAAGTTTGTATCACTCATTAATGCGCTGTATGCCTTGAACACATTTTGAACTAATCTTTTGGCAGCCACAATAACACAAGCAGAAGAGTCATTCAAAACTGAGGATGCCATACATGTTTTCTGGTGAAATATTCTCCCTCTCCCCTTTTATCCTGGCTTTCCCCTATCCCCGTGCCCGCCTATCCTCCCCTGTCCCCCAGAATGTGATTTCGCTCTGTATCCTGTTGAAATAACAGGGCAGATCCACATAAAGAGGGGATTGGGGTTCATACACTTCACGTGGCAACATGGACCTTGACACTGCTACATATGATGATCCATTCTTGTATGAAATGTCACAATACACTGATATCGTAACCATTTTTTTCTTAATGCACTGAGGGATAATGCTTTATTAGGCCACTTCCTGTGATGTCATGGTGGGGGTGTGGTCTAATGACATCACTTCCTGTGGGGGTGTGGTCAAATGACATCACTTCCTGTGATGTCACTCTTGGGAGTGTGGCACTGTGATGTCACTTTCGCTACCCCTGGCATTTTGGTGAAATGACGTCCCTGCTTTCCATTGCAACATGTTCGCCGCCTTGACTAGAAATGGAGTGCACCGACAGCCCACCCAAACGGCCGCAGCAAAGGGCTCATACACCTACTTACAGCCAATCCGGGAGCCAGCAGGCATGAGCCGGCCCCCAACAAAGACCCACACTAAAGTCTCTGTCTGGCCTGTCTTTCCATGCTGCAGTGCCCCATCGCATTGCCCCCCCCCTCTGTGAGCATGCTGCACGCTATGTTCATAATCCAGCAGGTAAGCGCTGCCCATCAGCGGTTTCCCTCTGCCCCTCTATCACTGAGGCCATTTTGTCCTCCTCTGCACTTGGCGGTCTCCTACCCTCCCCCATCTCCCTTGTGTGCTTATCTGTTTGGCCTCATTTACTCCTCCCCTACACTATTTGCCCTCCAGCAAGCCTCGTACAAACTTTCAACTCTGAGTTCGTGGGACATTTATCATACTGCGATCTTGCAACATGCTGTGGACTGCCTGCCTCCTGCCTGTGCCTGCCCCTCACATGGCCCACTCCTGTCTAAAACACTGACTGTCACCTTCTCACTTTGCCTTCCTGCCTAATTCCACCATGGCTTCTTTGTGCTAATTTGAGTCCAGTGAACTCCAACCTGTCTGCCTTTATTTTTTCTCAATGCTACTTGCAGCCATTTACTCATGCCTGTTTCCTCCTCGTATCCCTTTGCAATAGGCCTCCTGCTTGTCAGCAATTTTTAGTCTAATTTTGAATTTCGAATCTAGACTTTTCACCACTCCAACTGCATTTTGTGTGCGAGGAATTTCTAGTCTAATTTCGAATATAGACGTTTTCACCACTCCAACTTCATTTTGTATGCGAGCAATTTTATCAAAATGGTACTATCATGGCCCAGGCCTCCCTGCCCTATCTCCTCCTTCTGCATAGGCGTCTCCCGTCTCCCAACTTCATCCTCTCTCCTTCCACCCTGCCATCGCTCTGGCCTCTCCCCCCAATGGGTGTACCACAAGCCTGCACCCCATGTAATCTTGTCTATGGCATGTCAATTCTCTGCTTAACTTGTTCAGGGATTGGCTTGTTAATGGGGACCTCTTAATTCAGGCATTGTTGCTAAACTGATGAGGGTTGGTTTGCTTCACGAGGCTGGTGGATTTTAGAGCCCTGGATCTTTCTGGATAGGGGCGGGGCATTTTTGAAGTTAGGCATAGGACTAAGTCTGATTCTATGGGGATTGAGTTCCCTTACTTTCAAGATTTTGCTCATCCTTCTGTGATCAGTTATTTTAGGGCATATGAGAGTCACACCCCTGGGCTCAATGGACCAGTTGTTTATTTAATGTCATAAACCTTTACAGGCTGCTCCCTCTGCTAGCCAGATCTGTTACGGCGTAGGCAGGCATTGATGTTTAACTCTTTGAGGCCCATGGCTCTAGGTTAATAGGGGAGACTATGGTCTGCAAGGTTTACTGGCCACGGGTTAGGCTGGAGGGCATTCTTATAACATTGGATTGGTCAATTGCTCAGGTCTTTCATGTCTTTTTATTGTAAGCCTGCGATGCATGCATCAAGGGCAGTGTTGCAGCTTCTTGAATGTGCATAATAGGAAGCCTCTGTGACTCCATGCCATGCCATAGACTTTTGATTATTATTCCTAGTAGTTATGGTGGGGAATCGATATTAATTGGTACAGTGGCAAGTACTTATCCCGCTGGATCTATGTGATTACTGCGCCCCCCCGTAACTACGACGGCTGAAAATGCCGACACCAATTACGGCGCGGGGCAGTGATCATATGGATCACTGTGCTCGCTTCCCCTGGCCTGTATGACCCCTCTCCACCCCCCCACTCCACTTACCTTTAGGTCGGCACACGCAGAAGTGTACCGCCTGCACTCTGCGATCCCTGGGGTGTCAGCTCCTCCAACTAACGTGGGTTGGAGCTGACGCCGCAGGGTGCTTTTCTTTTGTTTTTCTTACATGTCCCCTGCTTTCCGAAATGGTAAGCGGGGGACACCCCTGCAACCCCTGACCCGCATTACTGCGCCCAGGTAGAGCGGGAGACACCTCCGCAACCTCCTCTCTGCTTGGGCGCAGTAAATGTCACCCTCATTTTGTGTGCCTCCAAAGTCGCAGTGACTGCGGGGGCGCACAAATGAGGGCGACATTTTGGTACAATACCATCCCACCCACCTTGGTCCACTCTTAATGTTCCATTGTTGTATTTTAGTGGCAGACAATTTCAATACCTCCCAGACCTTCTTCTGGGAGGTTAGGATACGAGCAGGAATGGACAGGCCTTTCCTTGGTTATTGGATTGTTGCTGTTCCTGGAGAGGATGGTTTGGGGGACTTAGTTGAGGCCAGTGGTGAAAGAGGATGTATAGGGCACTATGGGCATTGATAAAAGTCTAACTGTGCTGTGCTTGGGCTAAAGGACACACAAGGGGTGTATGGGTCTGATAGCTAATTCCGTAGATTGGTGTTTGGCATCATTTTTATATTTTGTCTTAGTGCTCAGCATAAATAACGTAAGAGTCAGGTGCATAATACATGTTATTTTATGTTATGTTATTAGTACTTACTGAAGCGCATGGTCACCCAGGGGTATCTTGGCGCTGAAGGAGGAGGCAGCCACTAGGTAAGTAACAGAAATTCCTAAAATAAGTAGGTCTTAACAGCTTTTCTGAAGGCTAAAAAGTTTGATGTTTTCTTTAAGTGTAACGGGAGGTTGTTCCATAGAGCTATTGCAGCTGTGGAAAATGGCCGACCGCCAACCCAAGCCCGTTTATACATCGGAAGCACCAGACAATCGGCTGAGAACGAGCGAAGATTGCGGCTAGGATGGTAACGGGTAAACTTAGCTTGAAGGTATTCAGCACCCTGACCATGAAGGGCGCGATGGACTATACGCAGTGTCTTGAATTCAATCCGTTCGGTCACCGGGAGCCAGTGCAGGGCTCGAAGCACAGGAGTTATACGTGCGCCAAAAGGAGAGCCAGTGGCCACATGAGCCGCCAGATTCTGCAGATGTAATCGTTGAATCCGGCCCTTGGTTTGGGCCAGATACAGGGAGTTGCAGTAATCTAGTCGTGACAACACCATGGCAGCCACCACTTGTGGGTGCAGTGAGGCTGGGATCATGAGAAGAACCTTCTTAAGAACTTTTAGCTGGAAGTGACCAGCCTGGCAGACCGCTGCAACCTGTTTGTCCATAGACAGTGCAGCTGAGAGAATACCACCCAGATTTTTCACTTTGCTGCCTGGTACTGGTAGAGGACACAGAGATACGAGCCAGAAGAAGGACACCCAGAGTGTGGGATTAGGAGGGCAGCCCACCACCATCAACTCAGTTTAATCTCCATTCAGTTTGATCCATTTGCAGTTCATCCACTCTCCCATGGCCACCAGACACTCCCACAGGCACAATGACACCGCAGCTTGATCGAGATCTAGTCGGATCAAAATCTGGGTGTCGTCGGCATACGAGTAGCATCTGACGCCGAAGGAGCGGATCACACATACAAGCGCCCAAATATAGATGTTGAATAAGATAGGAGACAGGGAGGAGCCCTGAGGAACTCCACAACTGAGGTGACAAGGAACAGAGAGAAATGGTGGCATAGAGAGGGTCTGAGTACGATCTGGCATAAATGACGTGAACCAGGCCAGCACTTGCCCGGATATACCAAATGGAACAAGGCAGGCTAGCAGGATGGAGTGGTTGACCATGCCGAACGCCGCAGAAAGATCTAACAAGATCAGGGCAACCTCTCCACCTGTATCTTCCAGCCTGGCCATGTCATCTTAGACGGCGACCATTACACTCTCAGTGCATCTGCCCGTACGAACACCAGACTGAGCAGCATCCAGAAGGTTGGAAGATTCCAGAAATGTGGAAAGCAGAGGTGACACCAGTGATTCAAGAAGTTTAGATAAAAGAGGGAGAAGTGAGATTGGGCGAACGTTGCATACGACTGTGGGATCCAAGGTAGACTTTTTCAGAAGAGGGCAACCCTAGCTGCCTTCAGATCCTGTGGGACCATCCCTGATTGACAGGAATCATTGATGGCTAGAGTGATCTCAGACAAAAGGTCTGGGGCGATGTCCTTCATAACCCGTAGAGGGATGGCATCCGATGGAGAGCAGGATTTGATTTTTTGGATATCCACTAAAACTGTCTCATCAGAGAATCTTGGAAAAGTAGACCAGTTCTTAACTGCAAGAAGAGGAGAGGTTGCATAGAGAGAGGAGTTATATGCGATAAAAGGGGCCGCGGAAGCCTTCAGGGAAATATTATGCCGGATGGTGTCCATTTTTAAAATAAAATATTGTGACAAGGCATCACATAATTCTTGAGTAGGAGTGGCTTTGGGGGTCAGTTAATCTGATGAGGAGAGATCCTTAACTACTGAAAAAAGAGCCCTGGGCTGACATAAGGAAGACTCAATTTTAGTAGTATAATATAGGACTTTAGCTGCTTTGATAGCAGCAGAATAGGCTATAGAGCAGGCTTTATATTGCATTTTTTGGCATGGTCATAATTTCTCTGCCAGACGTAGTTTGAAACGGGCATCCTACATGCCTCCATGCCAATAATAGCATCTCAACTTTCCATCATACCTACAAAGAATATCTAAATTCCACAACCACCCCTTACATCCTCTCCCCGTGGCTCTAAAGTGGTAACTTCTGAATGCAGTTCTGTGTGATAGAGAAAAGGCAAATAAGTAACACATACTTTGTCATTTGCATGGCAATCATGGAAGTATTGTAATAACTCTATACTCCCCTTCAAAACGGAGGGTAGATCCTCTATATGGGTTTTCTTCAGAAAACTTTTCTGTTAAGAGCTCCATTTAAGCCAATTAAAAAAAAAAAAAGTACCTCTCTAAACCTTGGCGAGGCCATCGGGTGGATATTTACTTTTCACCGATTTTAAAATGGCAACAAGTTTTTTTTAAACCCGAAAGTATCTGTGCCTAGAGGCACCAGAGGGTCCTCATTTAGTACTGGCTGATGTGCTGGATGGCAGGTGAGGGGCTTTAAGGGGCCTCTTTAAAAGCCTTCGGCAGGCAGAAGAGAACATACTGATAATACTAATGATATGGGAGTGTAGATCTTCCATATTCTACTTCACCAACATTGTCAGCAACAAAAAACATAAAGATTGGAAGAAGAAAAAAAAAAGTAGCTGAAGCCCTCATAAGGCATCATTATGTGTTTGTCGGTGTTCGCGCTGCTAATATGAGAAACAAAATTACTGTTACCACAGGCAGTTTAAAAAGAGGACCTCCCAGTTTATAATGAGGGCAACTCCCTATTATGGCGTCCCACAGTACTTCATTGAGAATAGGCTGCATTACCACAGCCAATACCATCACCACAACCATTGCCACCTTCTTGTCAAGGTAATACCGCCAATCGATGGCAGGTGACCTTTTTGTATTTGGGTTACAAAACCCATAATCAGGTGGAGCAGCAAAACCGATGATGATTCAAAATACCACCTGTTTTACCATTACCACTTAACTCGTAGTAAAGGCAATAGTCATGAACAGGCTGCCAACAGGCTCGGACTGGCCTATAGGGCAAAGCCCGAACCCTAAACGCAAAATGCTAATGTGGGCCAATTTTTGGGGTCAAAGTTGGCTAGTTTGATGAGTTACTTCACCATGCACCTAGTAGTTTTGACTATTGTTAATAAATAAATATTCTTTAAAATGCACAATTTGCATCATATTTTCTTTAAAAAAAACTCCCCCTTCGGTACTACTCAAACATGCTGCAACAAAAGGAATGAATTGCCATTTGCATCTCTGGGCACTTTTTCATTGGTGCCCGAGACAATTTGAAGCCTTGGTCCGACCTTTGCTGCAAATACACCCCTTCCCAAATGATTTTCTCCTCTTTGTGTATGAAAGTGTAAAGTTCTAACAAGAGAACAACAAAATAAACAGAAAAAACGTCTGCAAGAATGGCCAAGGTCAGCATGGATTGATCCCTCTGATTCGGCAGTAAACCATGAACATAGGAATCTGTGAATGAAGAACAGAACTTCCCTGAAACAAAGTGGGAGTATCTCTTATAAGGAACCATAGCTTACACCAAAGATGTATGAAGGAACCAAAGAAATCTGTAATCATTGAATGGGGGTAGAGGGGCCAAGAGATTGCAAAAATATTCTTGAGTGGGAAACTATATACATCTGTCTCTGTGCCTCAAGGATGTCATTTGGGCGTTTCCAGGGGTCGTACCTGCGACCCCTGTGGGCTCCCTTGATACCCCTGTATTAAAAAAAATAGTTTTTTTTAATGGAAGCTCCTGGGCGCTGGTGTAGCGGGGGCCCTGACAAAGTAAGCCCTCAGTAGGGTGAGTTGATCATAACACGTGGCACGTGTCACATGCCACGTTCAGCACCAACCCATTCTCCAGCTTCCTTGCGGCTCATATACAGGAACCAGGAAGCTCTCCCAGAATCCGGTTTCCTGTTCGTGAGCAGCTGGGAGGAGCCGAGGGTGACCTGGAGTGACGACCTGAAGCTGGAAAAACAGGTAAGAAGGCTTTTTTAAATTTTTTAAATGTGATGTGTATTTTGCATGTGTGAATTGCATATCAGATGTATGCATGTGATATGGGTCAGTGAGTGTTGGTTGAATGAGTCGAAATATGATAGTGTGTGTGTTTAAATGTTCTGTATGCGTGTGTGACTGTGGAGAATGCAGTGAGAGTGGATGTAAGAGAAGGAGTATAAGTGAGTGATTGGTGGGTGAACGAGTAGGAATTTGATGGTGTGTATTTTAATGTTCGGGGTGGAAACACGGGTGTTATACGTCATGCACACTATTAATTAGAGAGGAATCCCGGTAGTTATTCGTGTCAATGATACACAATACAAGGGGAGAGAATTCGACACTCTCTCCTGAACCACAGAAGCCGAATGAAGTCGACCCTCCACCCGTGGTTGGCACAGGTGCCTGATAGTATACACAGGTCAACACGTGGCAGCCAATGGGGGGAAGAGGAGTTAGGGAGAGGTTGTGGATGGGTAGGGGAGTATAGGAACAACGGAAAGAGATTGAGGGAGAACCTATTTTGGATAGGACGAGGGGAAACACCAGGGAAACAAACCCTACCTATTTTCTCTACTTGTAACACTCTGTACATGTAACATTCATACCAGATTTTACGTAGACCTCCCTGTGTTTTGACACCTCTTAATACATTTTGTGAGAACAGGGTACCTGCCACAGAATCTTTTAATATACATACACCTTACTGCATGTACATATGATTCATGGAATGCAAGACTCACTTCAATGGTAAGTAGATTACCCTTACAAAGTTGGGTGAACACCCACAATGATAGACAAACACATGGCCCACAGGCACGTAGAAGCAATGAGCACAAACATAACATGCATTGCTGGACGTGTTAAACGTTAATGAAAACACCACATGCCCTTCTGAATGCATAGGTTTTCCAAACCCCCAGCAACGTCCTGAATACACAAAAGAGTGGACCTCCAACCCGCACTTATTATTGAACGGGTGAAATGGTGTGCATCATATTCATCATAATCCAATGTTGAGTATATTTAGCATACAATCCTCATAGACTCTTTGTTTCAACTTATCTTAGGTCCGAGAGGCCCGCAAGCCGTCCCAGACGCAGCAGTTATCCACCCGTAGCTGGCAGTAACTAGAGAATCCGCCCGCCGCCGCCCAATACTTTCCAAAACCTTTCCCCGTACTTATCTCATGTCCGGGAAGGCTGTGAGCCGTCCCGGACGCAACAGTTACGGCAGTCACTTTCCGCCCGCCACCGCCGCCGATAGCCTGCGCTCCTTCATAAAGCGGTCTTCAGCCGCCGCTCACACCGCAGTCCTGCCACGCCCGCCTCTTGCTGCTGACACAAAATAAGCCACACCTGCCATACGCCGTTGACCATTTTATGCTGTTGCTAATTCTTCACAGCTGGTCAAACGAGCGCACGGCTTGAAACTACAACCTTCCGAGAGTGCTGCTGGGAATTGTAGTTGACCACCAGGTTTCATGTTTTTACGTGCTTTTACACACGCCTTTCTTGCTCCAGCCCTTTTTCCTAACAATTTGTCCACCTCAAAGTGGAACCAAATGACTAAGCTTTCTATACCCGGGAAGGGAAAACACATCAATATATTAAGAGACAGAGCTGAAAGGAATGGGTTGCACAAAACTATTAGGTTCCTAAAAAACCATATATAAACTTTAATTAAATAAACATAAAGACATTTTGATTCACACAACTAATAACAAACATCATAAATTCCTATACATAATATCTGTTAAGATCAACATATTAAAAAACAAGGATTTTGTCAATTCCAATCGAATGGTAAGGTAGTCCAGGGTGTAAAGTACATTCAGCAAACAACTCGCAATGTAATTCAGTTTCTGATCATTATTCGATAACACAAGTGTTGTATTCCTGTATACATCCAGGAAATTGTCTCGACATGTTTCTGTTCTTAGGAAGTTTACTCAGAGAACATTCATCAGGAGAGTTGTCAAAATCACGAAAATCCAATTTAAAATCATGAACTGTTTCATAAGTAGGACAGTGTAGTGTACACATGCAATCTGTGGATTAAAAGAAAAATGGACAGATAAGAAGCTAGATCCGTAGCTAAGGTACATCTGTCATATTCCCCGAAGGGTGAATAAGAGGACCGGACGTTGGGTTTTTGTTACCTTTTGTGGTGTTTGTGGGGGCTCACAACATAAGTAAATAAGGTTGTAGTCAGCTATGGAATAGCAGAGGACCTATAATAATTACATGAAAAACCTAAATCAGTGTTTTTCAAAAGAGCTCAAAGCCGATGTTTGAGAAATTCTATCGTTACAGATAGAACTTAAAAGTAAGTGAGGTAATTTGAATGGGCTCACCTGAATGTAAATAGATCCGTAATCCGTTTGGAGAGAGGCAGCAGAATAGGGTGCAGCCCTTAGTGTGGCACTTCTTCAAAAACAGAGGCCACTAGCAATGGTAGATAATTCTTAGTAAAAAGACCATTGTAGTCTCTAAGGAAAAGAAGGGAATATCGCTAGTGAGTGAAGAACATTCTGCACTCGGTTATATCTCACTCACATAGCCTAGAAAGAGGATCCAGAGTCTTTCCACCACCAAAGAAAGTGGGGAAACGCTAAACTATCTTGTACTTGGTTAGTATGTATCTAGCGCGAACTCCGAAAAGTGAGTGAAGAAAGGAAACACCACTGCTAAAACATCTAGAAGTGTACCAGCGGCAACTAAGATGTTCGAGTGTTCCCCTTAACCAGGAAAGATAGTGGGGTGCGGTACTTCACCCTTTTAAATCCTGAAAAAAAGCCTTAGGCAACCAAACTTTATATGGGGTACTTGACCCCTTATCAGTGTGCCAAGTAGATTAAATACAAAGCAGAGTGAATACTAGCAAGTGCATTAAAGAGGAGGCCGGCACCCATGTGGCTATCCCTGATTCTGCAGGTGTTGGTGCTTACCGCCTATCAAGTTTGCTGTATCTGTCTGTGTACCAGTCTCACTGTTGTGCCTCACAATATGGAAACATTCACTTTAGACCAGTGCTCACGTCAGTGTCTGTAGGGGATCAAACATGAGCCTGCATGAAGGACATCCGCAGCGTACGGCACTGTGTTCGGCGCTCGGTCATAATGCGAAAACATTTTTAAACAAAGCAGTATCATGCACGTACCTCGAGGTCTGGGAGGCGGGCGTCTGATCGTTACGCGGATTTTTTAAAAAATGCAATAACTTGCAAATACTCGGCACACTCAGGCGGCGTCTCTAACAGGGGCGCTGTGATGCTGGAAATGCATCTGAGGGACAGGGCCTCTAAATCCTTGTCCTTTTTCTGTTTTTACCGTGTGTTCTGTTATGTTTTCTGCCCCGGAGTCCATGTGGGACTCCTGGCAGTGCAGCTCTCTCTTTTGGTTTGGTGAACAGACCCATGGGATACCCTTATGGCACCCATGGGTAGGGGTACAACCCTGTGCCCCTAGTGTATGTTTTTGGGCACCTGTGGGTGACCACAGAGCAGGGTATGGGCTGGTGGCAGCTCCATGCTGAAATTGACATGTGCTCTGGGTGTCCTCCATTTTGGGATACCCAGGCCCTGCCATTGGGATCTGTTGATTCCTGATAGAATACAAGATGGCCCCTGTGGCCTCTTGCTATCTATTGCCTGTTATCTTGTTTTCCCAAAGTCCTGGGAAGCCCTGTCTCTGTCCCTTCCCCCTGACTGGCTGTTGGGTGGAAGTTCCATGTATGGTGTTGTTGTGAAGGCCCAGCTAGACTGGCTGGAGCCTTCCCAGTGACTGTATGTTGTGGGTACCTCCTGTGGGTGGGACCTGGGTGAATGGAGTGTGTGACCAATATACACTTCTTGTTGTGGTTGTCTGGTTTCTGGCATGAGAGACAAAGACTGAGACAGCCCTGCCCGAAACTGGCTTGAATGCAGTGTGTAGTGTTGAATGGCTGGGTACTTGTCCCAATCCACATTCCTTGTTGTGAGTGTCTGGAAGAGAGGAGTGTGGTCTGAATGCACTGCATGCCTGATTGGCTGACTGACTGCATGAATGGACTGCAGTATGATTGGCTGCTGAGTGTGTGCCAGCAGCGTGGATGAGAGAGAGGATAGTATATCTGGGGACCTCTCACCACTGGAAAAGTGTTCAGAAGGGACCTTTGGTTGAGAAGCGACCATTGTGCTCCTGAAGCAGCCAGGGAGCTGAGTCTCCACTCTACGAGTAACTGGAACTGCTGATCCTCGACGTCCAGCTGGAAGAAGAAGACCTGCTGTGGCATTTGCTTCGACCGATCCGAAGGCTAACGAATTCGTCGAGGGCTAACCCGAGAGAGGACCTGGTAAGGCGCCCTCTTCCCATGCTCCGAGGGACCATCGAGCACCGCTCCATCTTCGCCGAAGTGCCCTGGAAGACAGACCCTCGAAAGGTTGTCGACCCGAGACGGGACCGCTGAGGAGATCGAAGTGAAGCACCCGGACATCGACGCCGTCGAAGTCCATTGCCGTCGACCAGGGTTCGCAGGTTTGTGAAACCGCTGGAGGCCCGTCGAAGTTGTGTTGCCCAGCCGTGGGAACCACTTGACGCCGTGCCGCCGACGACCGGAGCCGTCCGCTCCTTTGCCTAAGAACATTCAATCGAAGGACTCTCTCGACCGCTTCGTCGACCGCTTATCCTGCCGGAGAAAGTCGAGGACGACCAACGCGCCGAGGAGAAACCTGCCGGTGGGTTTCCCGCCACCCGACGACCTCAAAGACTCGGACGACTCGATGCCCTTGCTGGGCTCCCGTCTCTACAATCTTTGCGGTCCAGAACTATTGTCGTCGAGGTGCCCCGCACACCTCCGCCTTGCAGGACGCCGACGCCCCGACGCCGACGAGCACCGCTCGGACGAAGCTGCCGCCTCTTCGACATCGTTCTACCTCGTTCGTCGACGGACGTTCGACGCCCCGTGCCTCCCGCTTGAAAGGGAAGGCATTCAAGAAGGGCCGTCGATTCCCCGTCGCCGAACAGCGAGTCCCTCGACGTTTGTCGACGCCTCTTCGAGGAACTCGACTCCACCAGGTACATTGGGGGGGTAAAAACATTATAAGAGAGAATAAGACTTACAGAGCAATATATGGACTGGGCTTGTGCTATATCTTTCTTTACAGGTTGCCCAGGTGGGGGGATCTCCACACAGGACTGTGCCCAGTGGTAGGGGCCAGTATCCTGCCTATTGCTCAACCATCTTATTTTCTCTCCTCTCTCTATTGCTGGTTTCACTCTATTGGTCTGTGGGTCATTGTACTGTATTGTTCATGCACTTCAATGAGATCTAGGGTGGTACCACTTTAGGATTGTAAATATTTGTCATTGTAGATTTTGCCGGAGTACAAAGTGAGTTATCATGATGAATGTACATAACCTTAACTTTTGATTATATAAAGACTGTGTTTCTAACCAATACAGAGTGTGGATATTCCTTTGTGGGGGCTTGGGGATACACTGTACTTAAGAACCAGCCTGCATCACCTCCTGAGAAGCTAGGCCTTGATTGCTCGACCATTGCTACCGAATAGAGAATCTTGGCTGGGGTCTCCTGTGCCTCTCCTCCACCATATAGGGAGCGGAAGTACAGACACCCCCCACCGGTCGTTGAGACCCGTTCTCTCACAGGCGCGTTACTCAGGATCTAGTGTATATCTGTTGCTAAGGTGACCGTACGTGTGTACGTCCAAACTTCGAACGTCACACAGCGTGATGGGGATGTCGAACGGCCATGTTGGAACAAGCTCTGGACGAGCGTCTTTTGAAGCATTAAACGTTACTTTCTTTAGACTTCTATGCGGCATGCAGCAATAATATCCTAGCCAGTTACATGTAAGGATCGTTAGGGGGATCATGAGGAGGATCTCTACGTGGTGTTGCTGTAAAGCAGGGTGACCATGGGGTCGCAATTGCTCCACAGGGATGCTCAGGCTCAATGCAATGGGAATAGAATTCCTAGACCCTGAACGGATAAGAGACAATAACCTAAAGTATAGATATACAATATTGCTAGACCCTAAAAAAGGTAGCACAAGGATAGAAGGCAGGACTCAATAATGTACATAACTAGAAATACGTCTGCATCCGAATTAGGTTCTACCAGAAGTACTTAGCTTTGTTGGCACATAACTCACATGGAATTGGCACATCATTAAATTGTCTTCCACATCATCGTATTTCATTGAACTAGATACATCCTGCATTGAACCCTCGTCTGACATATGTGTCTACTGTAACATTGCTGATACTCCTCGTCCATATGTGATTAGTAACATTCAAACATCTATCTAAAGTTTCCATTGCTAAATGTCCGCAAGGAGGTGTTGGTCAACTGACACGTACACCACTCTCCGCAGTTAAGTACTTTAAGTAGAGTAACTCATATTTACTAGTACATGTTACAGTTAGCATAGACATTATCTTGATGTCAATTTTGTAACTCTCCTCAAGGACTTTCTGACACAGACTTAGTTAGTAACTACACACTTAGACCAAATCCATCAAGAAGAGTGTATCTGTTAGCAGGTATTTTGACTTCGACCAATCTAAGAATAGGACATACTTATTGGCGGATTTTATGCCATTCTACAGAGTCATTCATACCCCTAGTATCGCTCTGTAATCTATAAATCATTTCTTGTTCTTTCCTCAGGAGTACATTTTCTAGTGTATTTGGGTTGCCACCTTTGAGTGCCAATAGTACAGTCCAGGTGAAATCTTCATATTCATGCTTTGCCTGGATAAAGTGTTTAACCATCGGGGCATTATCGGTTTTATTTTTAAGACAGCTCCAGTGTTCCATAATCCGTACCTTAACTTTACGAATAGTTTTGCCCACATACATAAGGCCACATCTGCATCTTATTCAATATACCACACGGTCGGTATTACAATTTGTTAGGTTTTTCTGTATCTAAGGTTTGGACAGTCCTACATCGATCTCTTTACTTTTGGAGGTGAGTTTACAGGCTCCGCAGGCTCCACATGGGTAGTGGCCGCTTGCGGGTGGCAAACCTCAAAGTGTGGTTAGATTTGTGGTGTTATGGATTTGCGGTTTAAGTCTACTTCCACTTATTCTGTTGCCAAATTGTGGTGCTTCTTTTATAGGCAAACATTGGTGTTGGTAGAGAGGTTTTGGAAGTCTCAAAGATTTTCCACTCTTTAGTAATCACGTTTTTAATTTTTAGACTTAGATCCGTAAATGTATAAACACATACGATTCTTTCATCCTTGGGTACACATACGATTCTTTCATCCTTGGGTTTCTTGGGTTTCTCTTCTAACAGGGCGTCTCTGTTATTATTGAACACTCGCTTTGCAGCTTGACAGTCTGTACACTTTGGTAAAAGTTTGAAGAATCTTATCTTCTTTTTATTATCGAGGCTTAATCCTCCTTTGCTAGTGTTGTGCCTACTAGTATGTTGAGCCAATGCATTTCGGACATTGTCCATCTTCAGGGCTCTAGGCACCAGCCTTCATATTATTATGCAAAATACAAACGTTTGTTGTATGAGAAACAAGTAACAAATTATAATCACATTTAATTCATGTTCAAAGGCACCCAGCCCCATTACGAATGTAAATGAAAAACAATTCAAATGAAAGAAAGTTCTATTAGTTCAACATGTTTGGCAATAGTGACATGCATATAATATATGTAAAAAACCATGTTATAGAGAGTAGTTTGCATTCCTGATAAAAAGTATTAATTTAATGTGCATAAACACGTACCATTTTGCGTTATTCCAGGCACCAGGATTAATGTCACCTTAAGTACCAGAAGATAAAATAAGATAGAAAGATAGAAATACAGTGCGCTCTATGGGCGGTTATCAGTTATAGCACAATGTATTAAGAACTATAAAAGATGTACCTGTGTTAGCGGTAAAATGTATGCCTCCCGTTCTATTCCATCTCGCGTTGCTTAGGAGCCATGCTCACAAGAGATGGCCTGTGAGAAATCACAATATGATGTTAGCTATGTGTGTCCCACATAATAGTGATCTTATTATCTCTACTGCCCTTAGCGTTTCGCTTACCTGTATTAAAGTCTGTGCCACAGAGCGCGCTGCATACGGAGAAACCAATGTCCGAAATGCATTGGCACAACATGCTAGTAGGCACAACACTAGCAAAGGATGCCTAAACCTCGATAATAAAAAGAAGATAAGATTCTTCAAAATTTTACCAAAGTGTACAGACTGGTGTTTGTGGAATACATTGTGAAACAGTAATGCAATATTAATCTAAATTGGAGCAACTCTCAATAGAGGGCAGAGGAGAGCACACCTAGGGCCAGATTCAGTTCTGATCCCTTTTTCATTATCTACATTTACACCTTGTGCCAAGGTTTCAAGGTGTGCCCCAAATATATGTATATAAATGAAGACATAATTGAAGACATAATAGAAGGAACTTCATTATAGCACAGCTGTGCCCACTCTCTTCAATTCAACTAATTCCCTTGTGGCACACACACAGGGTGGAGGAACGCTATCGGAACGTTGTTTGAAGATATTGAAACATTAACGGATGTGAGAGCTGAATCCTTAGGTTTCACAGCTGATGAGGCAGAAGCAATCCTCACAAAAATAAGAGACTCTTCATGGTCAAGTAAGAAGGATAGTGCTAGTGACCCGGCAAAGAGAATAAAGCAGCTAGAATATTTGATACGCAAAGAAATAAATCGCAAACTGCATGCGATCACATTGGAACGGTATTACAAGAACTAGAGGATACCACGTGGATTGAGAATAAACCTAAGACCGACACTGTGCAAAGAGAATAAAGAATTTGTTCGAAAATGGGAAGCTATCCTGAATAGATGTTCTTTAGATCTAATTTTACTAACAATACAAGAGCTCACTAAGAATGTTACAACTCTTAACGCAGAGATAGAGGAAATTGAGAGTGAATTAAGAACAACATTAGGTAAAGAGGAACTTGATGAAATAATGAAGGATATTAACGAGAAACTTGAATCATACAAACCAGAAATAGAAGGGAAGAAAGTAAGGAAATTTAGAAGGGATACGTATGACTACCTGAATGGTGAGGTCTATACGTGGATGGACAGATACGCAGCTCTGCAACAGAGAAAAACGAATAGTTTCAGTACGGATAACTCCTCAAGCACCTACTCAGAAGATAGGGACATTCAACAGAGAACACCAGAAGAGGGAGCAGGAATACCCCAGAGAGAGGATCACCCTACACTAATTAGAACTACAACATCAGCCCAACCTTTTTTAGGGCGACCAAGGGCAGGAAGAAAACAAGACAAGGGAAAAAGAGACACAAGAGTAGAGACAATAGCATCACGTCAGCAACAGAAGAAGATCTAGTTATATATTTATCATCAAGGGTCCTAAATCGGATGGAGAAGGAACTATTACAAAAAGGTTTGAGTTTTGTGCCTTCACATAGCACAACGATATTTGAGACTAAAGTAGATCTTTTCAAATTGGTGAGAAAGCTCAAACTTAAGGTTTTCTTTGACGAGCTGGAACCTTCTAGGGATAAAGACCGTAAGGAAGAAATATTACAGGAATTCAGACGGAAAAGTAACTTTATGCCGCCAGTGAACATCCCTTCTATCGACATTTTTCAGAGACAAACTCTTAACGACCTCAAGCAGATCTCCTACAAAGGGGGCGCCCTGGTAATCATGAATAGCACAGAATACGACACAGAATGTAAGAGACAACTCAGTGACACTAATACCTATGCCAAACTTAATGAAGATCCGACCGTAGACATTATGCGACAATTGGAAAAACTATTGGATAGAGCAGAGGAACTTGAGTGGATCAACGACAAAACCAAGGCATTTCTGTTAACCCTTTAAGTGCCATGGGTATTTCTCACCAGTGCCAGGGCCTTTTTTGGTGATTTTGGTATGTGGCCATTCAATGGATTGTAACGTTTTTGTTGCATGAGATATCTCGGCCAAATTTGGCTCCTTTTTTTCCCACATGTAGGCAGTCGTAACGCCACCCAGGAATCCCAGGTTGCTGTAGTGGGGTGAGAGAAAAGAAGGAAAATGTGCGAAAATTTTGAGTTTTTTCAAAAAATTCCAATAAAATGATGTACAAAGAAGACTGTGGTTGTTTCCTTGTAAGAGCTAGGAACAAATGGTTTGCTGTGCTGAGTTCCCCAATTTCGTGGCTTTCAGGAACAGGTTGAGTGGAAATGGAAAAAAAATATTTTGATGTGGTTATCAACCGTTTTGTGAGAGGTAGGCGATTTTTGCCATTTTTGCCAATTGGACATGCATGGACGGAATGGAAGAAAAGGGCAGGAAAGCCAAATTGGAAGACAGAAAGGCATATATTTCTGAAAAGTAGACAAAATTCCAAGTTTAGGAAGGGGTGATTTGCATAGGTCAGGCAACAACTAGGTAGGGGAAACTGCCATCGAATGGGGGAAAAGCGGGAACATGACTGAAAAAAAGGTATGTGTTGGACATGGTTGGCTTGGTACGGCAATGGCTTCTATGAATTTTGAGAAAAGCAATGCTCCGCTACATTCCCCCGACTCTTGCAGTTAGGAGAGCATACAATTTTTGTAGTGTTTTTACAAAACAAGCAATACCACAAGCCAAACACTGAGCCATGGTACACAGGAGTTTTACGCTCACGACCTGACCAGACGCACTTAGCATGTGTAAATTGGGAAAACCAATGTGGTGAGGAACGGCAGTCATACATTCTTTGAAAGAGCACAGGCAGACCTTTTCAAGGGTAGGTGACTTGTGCAGGTTACAAAAGTGTATGGTGGCTAAAGCAGCAACTAAATGTAGGTCACATTTGGGAAAAGAAAGGGTTGTGAGACAAAGGGCACCAGCAAATGGGTCAAAACGTTATGAAAATCACACAAACACAACACACATCCCGCGTTCCCACAGGTGTCCCGATGAAAACGGTACCCCACATGTGTGGGTGCACCTACCTGGCCGCCAAGGGGAAAGCCTAAAATACAAGTAACCCCAAGTCTGTTTTCAGAGCGAAATCTCAGACATTCTGCCGACCGGCACAACGTACAGATATGGGCCTCGGGTGTCGAAGCCACCGAGGAAAACGGGGAACCCCATGCATTTCTGAAAAGAGGACACCCGTGGGAATCCGCA
The DNA here is from genome assembly GCF_040938575.1 of Ambystoma mexicanum. NCBI lineage: Eukaryota > Metazoa > Chordata > Amphibia > Caudata > Ambystomatidae > Ambystoma > Ambystoma mexicanum. Next base: position 243,641,323 of record NC_090928.1, on the reverse strand, counting down.
GAGGTATGATTTGCGCACATCGCCCCAGATTTTATTACCCAGACAGCCCCGCAAAGTCCGAAATGTCGGGAAAAAAATGCTTTTTCCGCACATTTCGCTCGACGCACCCATCGAAACATGCCCCCAACAACACATTGCCTACCGTCACGCGTTCCCACAGGTGTCCCGATGAAAACAGTACCTCACATGCGTGGGTGCACCTACCTGGCCGCCAAGGGGAAAGTCTAAAATACAAGTAACCCCAAGTCTGTTTTCAGAGCGAAATCTCAGACATTCTGCTGACCGGCACAACGTACAGATATGGGCCTCGGGTGTCCAAGCCCCCAAGGAAAACAGGGAACCCCATGCATTTCCGAAAAGAGGACACCCGTGGGAATACGCAGAGGTATGATTTGCGCACATCGCCCCAGATTTTATTACCCAGACAGCCCCGCAAAGTCCGAAATGTGGGGAAAAAAACGCTTTTTCCGCACGTTTCGCTCGACGCACCCATCGAAACAAGCCCCCAACAACACATGGCCTACCGTCACGCGTTCCCACAGGTGTCCCGATGAAAACGGTACCTCACATGCGTGGGTGCACCTACCTGGCCGCCAAGGGGAAAGCCTAAAACACAAGTAACCCCAAGTCTGTTTTCAGAGCGAAATCTCAGACATTCTGCCGACCGGCACAACGTACAGATATGGCCCTCGGGTGTCCAAGCCACCGAGGAAAACAGGGAACCCCATGCATTTCCGAAAAGAGGACACGCGTGGGAATACGCAGAGGTATGATTTGCGCACATCCCCCCAAATTTTATTACCCAGACAGCCCCGCAAAGTCCAAAATGTCGGGAAAAAAAACGCCTTTTCTGCACATTTCGCTCGACGCACCCATCGAAACACGCCCCCAACAACACATGGCCTACCGTCACGCGTTCCCACAGGTATCCCGATGAAAATGGTACCTCACATGTGTGGGTGCACCTACCTGGCCGCCAAGGGGAAAGCCTAAAACACAAGTAACCCCAAGTCTGTTTTCAGAGCGAAATCTCAGACATTCTGCCGCCCGGCACAAAGTACAGATATGGCCCTCGGGTGTCCAAGCCACAGAGGAAAACAGGGAACCCCATGCATTTCCGAAAAGAGGACACCCGTGGGAATACGCAGAGGTATGATTTGCGCACATCGCCCCAGATTTTATTACCCAGATAGCCCAGCAAAGTCCGAAATGTCGGGAAAAAAACGCCTTTTCCGCACATTTCGCTCGATGCACCCATCAAAACACGCCCCTATCAACACATGGCCTACCGTCAAGCGTTCCCAGAGGTGTCCCGATGAAAACAGTACCTCACATGCGTGGGTGCACCTACCTGGCCGCCAAGGGGAAAGTCTAAAATACAAGTAACCCCAAGTCTGTTTTCAGAGCGAAATCTCAGACATTCTGCCGACCGGCACAACGTACAGATATGGGCCTCGGGTGTCCAAGCCCCCGAGGAAAACAGGGAACCCCATGCATTTCCGAAAAGAGGACACCCCTGGGAATACGCAGAGGTATGATTTGCGCACATTGCCCCAGATTTTAATACCCAGACAGCCCTGCAAAGTCCGAAATGTGGGGAAAAAAACGCTTTTTCCGCACATTTCGCTCGACGCACCCATCGAAACAAGCCCCCAACAACACATGGCCTACCGTCACGCGTTTCCACAGGTGTCCCGATGAAAACGGTACCTCACATGCGTGGGTGCACCTACCTGGCCGCCAAGGGGAAAGCCTAAAACACAAGTAACCCCAAGTCTGTTTTAAGAGCGAAATCTCAGACATTCTGCCGACCGGCACAACGTACAGATATGGCCCTCGGGTGTCCAAGCCACCGAGGAAAACAGGGAACCCCATGCATTTCCGAAAAGAGGACACGCGTGGGAATACGCAGAGGTATGATTTGCGCACATCCCCCCAAATTTTATTACCCAGACAGCCCTGCAAAGTCCAAAATGTCGGGAAAAAAAACGCCTTTTCTGCACATTTCGCTCGACGCACCCATCGAAACACGCCCCCAACAACACATGGCCTACTGTCACGCGTTCCCACAGGTATCCCGATGAAAACGGTACCTCACATGTGTGGGTGCACCTACCTGGCCGCCAAGGGGAAAGCCTAAAACACAAGTAACCCCAAGTCTGTTTTCAGAGCGAAATCTCAGACATTCTGCCGCCCGGCACAACGTACAGATATGGCCCTAGGGTGTCCAAGCCACAGAGGAAAACAGGGAACCCCATGCATTTCCGAAAAGAGGACACCCGTGGGAATACGCAGAGGTATGATTTGCGCACATCGCCCCAGATTTTATTACCCAGATAGCCCAGCAAAGTCCGAAATGTCTGGAAAAAAACGCCTTTTCCGCACATTTCGCTCGATGCACCCATCAAAACATGCCCCCATCAACACATGGCCTACCGTCACGCGTTCCCACTGGTGTCCCGATGAAAACGGTACCTCACATGTGTGGGTGCACCTACCTGGCTGCCAAGGGGAAAGCCTAAAACACAAGTAACCCCAAGTCTGTTTTCAGAGGGAAATCTCAGACATTATGCCGACCGGCACAACGTACAGATCTGGGCCTCGGGTGTCCAAGCCACCGAGGAAAACAGGGAACCCCATGCATTTCCAAAAAGAGGACACCCGTGGGAATCCGCAGAGGTATGATTTGCGCACATCGCCCCAGAATGTATTACCCAGACAGCCCTGCAAAGTCCGAAATGTGGGGAAAAAAATGCTTTTTCCGCACATTTCGCTCGATGCACCCATCGAAACACGCCCCCAACAACACATGGCCTACCGTCACGCGTTCCCACAGGTGTCCCGATGAAAACGGTACCTCACATGTGTGGGTGCACCTACCTGGCCGCCAAGGGGAAAGCCTTAAACACAAGTAATGTCAAGTCTGATTTCAGAGCGAAATCTCACACATTCTGCCGACCGGCACAACGTACAGATATGGCCCTCGGGTGTCCAAGCCACCGAGTAAAACAGGGAACCCCATGCATTTCCGAAAAGAGGAGACCGGTGGGAATCCACAGAGGTATGATTTGCTCACATCGGCCCAGAATTTTTTACCCAGACAGCCCCGCAAAGTCTGAAATGTCGGGGAAAAAACACTTTTTCCGCACATTTCGATCGACGCACCCATCGAAACATGCCCCCAACAACACATGGCCTACCGTCACACGTTCCCACAGGTGTCCCGATGAAAACGGTACCTCACATGTGTGGGTGCACCTACCTGGCCGCCAAGGGGAAAGCCTAAAACACAAGTAACCCCAAGTCTGTTTTCAGAGCGAAATCTCAGACATTCTGCCGACTGGCACAACGTACAGATATGGGCCTTGGGTGTCCAAGCCACCGAGGAAAACAGGGAACCCCATGCATTTCTGAAAAGAGGACACCCGTGGGAATATGCAGAGGTATGATTTGCGCACATCCCCCCAGATTTTATTACCCAGACAGCCCCGCAAAGTCCAAAATGTCGGGAAAAAAACGCCTTTTCCGCACATTTCGCTCGACGCACCCATCGAAACATGCCCCCAACAACACATGGCCTACTGTCACGTGTTCCCACAGGTGTCCCGATGAAAACGGTACCTCACATGTGTGGGTGCACCTACCTGGCTGGCAAGGGGCAAGCCGAAAACTCAATTAACCCCCAGTCTGTTTGCAGAGGGGAATCTCAGCCATTCTGCCGACTGGCACAACATACAGATATGGGCCTGGGGTGTCCAAGCCACCAAGGAAAACAGGGAACCCCATGCATTTCCGAAAAGAGGACACCCGTGGGAATCCGCAGAGGTATGATAGGCGCACATCGCCCCAGATTTTATTACCCAGACAGCCCTGCAAAGTCCGAAAAGTCAGGAAAAAAATGCTTTTTCCACACATTTCGCTCGACGCACCCATCGAAACACGCCCCAAACAACACATGGCCTACCGTCCCGCGTTCCCACAGGTGTCCCGATGAAAACGGTACCTCACATGCGTGGGTGCACCTACCTGGCTGGCAAGGGGCAAGCCGAAAACGCAAGCAACCCCCAGTCTGTTTGCAGAGGGGAATCTCAGCCATTCTGCCGACCTGCACAACATACAGATATGGGCCTCGGGGGTCCAAGCCACCAAGGAAAACGGGGAACCCCATGCATTTCTGAAAAGAGGACACCGTGGGAATCTGTAGAGGTATGATTTGCGCACATCGCCCCAGATTTTATTACCCAGACAGCCCCGCAAAGTCTGAAAAGTCGGGAAAAAATCGCTTTTTCCGCACATTTCGCTCAACGCACCCATCGAAACACGCCCCCAACAACACATGGCCTACCGTCCCACGTTCCCACAGGCGTCCCAATGAAAACGGTACCTCACATACGTGGGTGCACCTACCTGGCTGGCAAGGGGCAAGCCGAAAACACAAGCAACCCCCAGTCTGTTTGCAGAGGAGAATCTCAGCCATTCTGCCGACCGGCACAACATACAGATATGGGCCTCGGGTATCCAAGCCACTGAGGAAAACAGGGAACCCCATGCATTTCCGAAAAGAGGACACCTGTGGGAATCCGCAGACGTATGATTTGCGCACATCCCCCCAGATTTTATTACCCAGACAGCCCTGCAAAGTCCGAAATGTGGGGAAAAAATGCTTTTTCCGCACATTTTGCTCGATGCACCCATCGAAACACGCCCCCAACAACACATGGCCTACCGTCACGCGTTCCCACAGGTGTCCCGATGAAAACGGTACCTCACATGTGTGGGTGCACCTACCTGGCCGCCAAGGGGAAAGCCTAAAACACAAGTAACGCCAAGTCTGTTTTCAGAGCGAAATCTCAGACATTCTGCCGACCGGCACAATGTACAGATATGGCCCTCGGGTGTCCAAGCCACCGAGTAAAACAGGGAACCCCATGCATATCCGAAAAGAGGAGACCCGTGGGAATCCACAGAGGTATGATTTGCGCACATCGGCCCAGAATGTTTTACCCAGACAGCCCCGCAAAGTCCGAAATGTCGGGGAAAAAACACTTTTTCCGCACATTTCGCTCGACGCACCCATCGAAACATGCCCCCAACAACACATGGCCTACCGTCACACGTTCCCACAGGTGTTCCGATGAAAACGGTACCTCACATGTGTGGGTGCACCTACCTGGCCGCCAAGGGGAAAGCCTAAAACACAATTAACCCCCAGTCTGTTTGCAGAGGGGAATCTCAGCCATTTTGCCGACCGGCACAACATACAGATATGGGCCTCGGGTGTCCAAGCCACCAAGGAAAACAGGGAACCCCATGCATTTCCGAAAAGAGGACACCCGTGGGAATCCGCAGAGGTATGATTGGCGCACATCGCCCCAGATTTCATTACCCAGACAGCCCTGCAAAGTCCGAAAAGTCAGGAAAAAAACGCTTTTTCCGCACATTTCGCTCGACGCACCCATCGAAACACGCCCCAAACAACACATGGCCTACCGTCCCGCGTTCCCACAGGTGTTCCGATGAAAACGGTACCTCACATGCGTGGGTGCACCTACCTGGCTGGCAAGGGGCAAGCCAAAAACGCAAGCAACCCCCAGTCTGTTTGCAGAGGGGAATCTCAGCCATTCTGCCGACCGGCACAACATACAGATATGGGCCTCGGGTGTCCAAGCCACCAAGGAAAACGGGGAACCCCATGCATTTCTGAAAAGAGGACACCCGTGGGAATCTGTAGAGGTATGATTTGCGCACATCGCCCCAGATTTTATTACCCAGACAGCCCCGCAAATTCCGAAAAGTCGGGAAAAAAACGCTTTTTCTGCACATTTCGCTCGACGCACCCATCGAAACACGCCCCCAACAACACATGGCCTACCGTCCCACGTTCCCAGAGGAGTCCCAATGAAAATGGTACCTCACATACGTGGTTGCACCTACTTGGCTGGCAAGGGGCAAGCCGAAAACACAAGCAACCCCCACTCTGTTTGCAGAGGGGAATCTCAGCCATTCTGCCGACCGGCACAACATACAGATATGGGCCTCGGGTGTCCAAGCCACCGAGGAAAACCGGGAACCCCATGCATTTCCAAAAAGAGGACACCTGTGGGAATCCGCAGACGCATGATTTGCGCACATCGCCCCAGAATTTTTTACCCAGACAGCCCCGCAAAGTCCGAAATGTCGGGAAAAAAACACTTTTTCCGCACATTTTGCTCAACGCACCCATCAAAACACGCCCCCAACAACACATGGCCTACCGTCACGCGTTCCCACAGGTGTCCCGATGAAAACGGTACCTCACATGTGTGGGTGCACCTACCTGGTGGCCAAGGGGAAAGCCTAAAACACCAGTAACCCCAAGCCTGTTTTCATGGCGAAATCTCAGACATTCTGCCGACCGGCACAACGTACAGATATGGGCCTCGGGTGTCCAAGCCACCGAGGAAAACAGGGAAACCCATGCATTTCCGAAAAGAGGACACCCGTGGGAATCCGCAGAGGTATGATTTGCGCACATCGCCCCAGAATTTATTACCCAGACAGCCCTTCAAAGTCCGAAATGTGAGGAAAAAAATGCTTTTTCGGTACATTTCGCTCGACGCACCCATCGAAACACGCCCCTAACAACACATGGCCTACCGTCCCTGCTTCCCACAGGTTTCCCGATGAAAATGGTACCTCACATATGTGGGTGCACCTACCTGGCCACCAAGGGGAAAGCCTAAAACACAAGTAACCCCAAGTCTGTTTTCAGAGGGAAATCTCAGACATTCTGCCCACCGGCACAACGTACAGATATGGCCCTTGGGTGTCCAAGCCACCGAGGAAAACAGGGAACCCCATGCATTTCCGAAAAGAGGACACCCGTGGGAATCCGCAGAGGTATGATTTGCGCATATCGCCCCGGATTTTATTACCCAGACAGCCCCGCAAAGTCCGAAAAGTCAGGAAAAAAACGCTTATTCCGCACATTTCGCTCGACGAACCCATCGAAACATGCCCCAACAACACATGGCCTACCGTCCCGCGTTCCCACAGGTGTCCCGATGAAAACGGTACCTCACACGCGTGGGTGCACCTACCTGGCTGGCAAGGGGCAAGCCAAAAACGCAAGCAACCCCCAGTCTGTTTGCAGAGGGGAATCTCAGCCATTCTGCCGACCGGCACAACATACAGATATGGGCCTCGGGTGTTCAAGCCACCAAGGAAAACAGGGAACCCCATGCATTTCTGAAAAGAGGACACCCGTGGGAATCCGCAGAGGTATGATTTGCGTACATCGCCCCAGAATTTATTACCCAGACACCCCCGCAAAGTCCGAAATGTGGGGAAAAAAACGCATTTTACGCACATTTCGCTCGGCGCACCCATCGAAACATGCCCCCAACAACACATGGCCTACCGTCACGCGTTCCCACAGGTGTCCCGATGAAAACGGTACCTCACATGTGTGGGTGCACCTACCTGGCCGCCAAGGGGAAAGCCTAAAACACAAGTAACCCCAAGTCTGTTTTCAGAGCGAAATCTCAGACATTCTGCCAACCGGCACAACGTACAGCTATGGCCCTTGGGTGTCCAAGCCACCGAGGAAAACAGGGAACCCCATGCATTTCCGAAAAGAGGACACCCGTGGGAATCCGCAGAGGTATGATTTGCGCACATCGCCCCGGATTTTATTACCCAGACAGCCCCGCAAAGTCCGAAAAGTCAGGAAAAAAATGCTTATTCCGCACATTTCGCTCGACGAACCCATCGAAACATGCCCCAACAACACATGGCCTACAGTCCCGCGTTCCCACAGGTGTCCCGAAGAAAACGGTACCTCACACGCGTGGGTGCACCTACCTGGCTGGCAAGGGGCAAGCCAAAAACGCAAGCAACCCCCAGTCTGTTTGCAGAGGGGAATCTCAGCCATTCTGCCGACCGGCACAACATACAGATATGGGCCTCGGGTGTTCAAGCCACCAAGGAAAACAGGGAACCCCATGCATTTCTGAAAAGAGGACACCCGTGGGAATCCGCAGAGGTATGATTTGCGTACATCGCCCCAGAATTTATTACCAAGACACCCCCGCAAAGTCCGAAATGTGGGGAAAAAAACGCATTTTACGCACATTTCGCTCGGCGCACCCATCGAAACATGCCCCCAACAACACATGGCCTACCGTCACACGTTCCCACAGGTGTCCCGATGAAAACGGTACCTCACATGTGTGGGTGCACCTACCTGGCCTCCAAGGGGAAAGCCTAAAACACAAGTAACCCCAAGTCTGTTTTCAGAGCGAAATCTCAGACATTCTGCCGACCGGCACAACGTACAGATATGGGCCTCGGGTGTCCAAGCCACCGAGGAAAACAGGGAACCCCATGCATTTCCGAAAAGAGGACACCCGTGGGAATCCGCAGAGGTATGATTGACGCACATCGCCCCAGATTTTATTACCCAGACAGCCCTGCAAAGTCCGAAAAGTCAGGAAAAAACCGCTTTTTCCGCACATTTCGCTCGACGCACCCATCGAAACACGCCCCCAACAACACATGGCCTACCGTCCCACGTTCCCACAGGCGTCCCAATGAAAATGGTGCCTCACATAGGTGGGTGCACCTACCTGGCTGGCAAGGGGCAAGCCGAAAACACAAGCAACCCCCAGTCTGTTTGCAGAGGGGAATCTCAGCCATTCTGCCGACCGGCACAACATACAGATATGGGCCTCGGGTGTCCAAGCCACCGAGGAAAACCGGGAACCCCATGCATTTCCGAAAAGAGGACACCTGTGGGAATCCGCAGACGTATGATTTGCGCACATCGCCCCAGAATTTTTTACCCAGACAGCCCCGCAAAGTCCGAAATGTCGGGAAAAAAACACTTTTTCCGCACATTTTGCTCGACGCACCCATCAAAACACGCCCCCAACAACACATGGCCTACCGTCACGCGTTCCCACAGGTGTCCCGATGAAAACGGTACCTCACATGTGTGGGTGCACCTACCTGGCGGCCAAGGGGAAAGCCTAAAACACAAGTAACCCCAAGCCTGTTTTCATGGCGAAATCTCAGACATTCTGCCGACCGGCACAACGTACAGATATGGGCCTCGGGTGTCCAAGCCACCGAGGAAAACAGGGAAACCCATGCATTTCCGAAAAGAGGACACCCGTGGGAATCCGCAGAGGTATGATTTGCGCACATCGCCCCATATTTTATTACCCAGACAGCCCCGCAAAGTCCGAAAAGTCGGGAAAAAAACGCTTTTTCCGCACATTTCGCTCGACGCACCCATCGAAACATGCCCCCAACAGCACATGGCCTACCGTCCCGTGTTCCCACAGTTGTCCCGATGAAAACGGTACCTCACATGCGTGGGTGCACCTACCTGGCTGGCAAGGGGCAAGCCGAAAACGCAAGCAACCCCCAGTCTGTTTGCAGAGGGGAATCTCAGCCATTCTGCCGACCGGCACAACATAGAGATATGAGCCTCGGGTGTTCAAGCCACCAAGGAAAACAGGGAACCCCATGCATTTCCGAAAAGAGGACACCCGTGGGAATCCGCAGAGGTATGATTTGCGCACATCGCCCCAGAATTTATTACCCAGACAGCCCTTCAAAGTCCGAAATGTGAGGAAAAAAATGCTTTTTCGGTACATTTCGCTCGACGCACCCATCGAAACACGCCCCTAACAACACATGGCCTACCGTCCCTGCTTCCCACAGGTTTCCCGATGAAAATGGTACCTCACATATGTGGGTGCACCTACCTGGCCACCAAGGGGAAAGCCTAAAACACAAGTAACCCCAAGTCTGTTTTCAGAGGGAAATCTCAGACATTCTGCCCACCGGCACAACGTACAGATATGGGCCTCGGGTGTCCAAGCCACCGAGGAAAACAGGGACCCCCATGCATTTCCGAAAAGAGGACACCCGTGGGAATCCGCAGAGGTATGATTTGCGCACATCGCCCCAGAATGTATTACCCATACAGCCCTGCAAAGTCCGAAATGTGTGGAAAAAAATGCTTTTTCCGCACATTTTGCTCGACGCACCCATAGAAACAAGCCCCCAACAACAGATGGCCTACCGTCATGCGTTCCCACAGGTGTCCCGATGAAAACGGTACCTCACGTGTGTGGGTGCACCTACCTGGCCGCCAAGGGGAAAGCCTAAAACACAAGTAACCCCAAGCCTGTTTTCAGAGCGAAATCTCAGACATTCTGCCAACCGGCACAACATACAGCTATGGCCCTTGGGTGTCCAAGCCACCGAGGAAAACAGGGAACCCCATGCATTTCCGAAAAGAGGACACTCGTGGGAATCCGCAGAGGTATGATTTGCGTACATCGCCCCAGAATTTATTACCCAGACACCCCCGCAAAGTCCGAAATGTGGGGAAAAAAATGCATTTTACGCACATTTCGCTCGGCGCACCCATCGAAACATGCCCCCAACAACACATGGCCTACCGTCACGCGTTCCCACAGGTGTCCCGATGAAAACGGTACCTCACATGTGTGGGTGCACCTACCTGGCCGCCAAGGGGAAAGCCTAAAACACAAGTAACCCCAAGTCTGTTTTCAGAGCGAAATCTCAGACATTCTGCCAACCGGCACAACGTACAGCTATGGCCCTTGGGTGTCCAAGCCACCGAGGAAAACAGGGAACCCCATGCATTTCCGAAAAGAGGACACCCGTGGGAATCCGCAGAGGTATGATTTGCGCACATCGCCCCGGATTTTATTACCCAGACAGCCCCGCAAAGTCCGAAAAGTCAGGAAAAAAACGCTTATTCCGCACATTTCGCTCGACGAACCCATCGAAACATGCCCCAACAACACATGGCCTACCGTCCCGCGTTCCCACAGGTGTCCCGATGAAAACGGTACCTCACACGCGTGGGTGCACCTACCTGGCTGGCAAGGGGCAAGCCAAAAACGCAAGCAACCCCCAGTCTGTTTGCAGAGGGGAATCTCAGCCATTCTGCCGACCGGCACAACATACAGATATGGGCCTCGGGTGTTCAAGCCACCAAGGAAAACAGGGAACCCCATGCATTTCTGAAAAGAGGACACCCGTGGGAATCCGCAGAGGTATGATTTGCGTACATCGCCCCAGAATTTATTACCCAGACACCCCCGCAAAGTCCGAAATGTGGGGAAAAAAACGCATTTTACGCACATTTCGCTCGGCGCACCCATCGAAACATGCCCCCAACAACACATGGCCTACCGTCACGCGTTCCCACAGGTGTCCCGATGAAAACGGTACCTCACATGTGTGGGTGCACCTACCTGGCCGCCAAGGGGAAAGCCTAAAACACAAGTAACCCCAAGTCTGTTTTCAGAGCGAAATCTCAGACATTCTGCCAACCGGCACAACGTACAGCTATGGCCCTTGGGTGTCCAAGCCACCGAGGAAAACAGGGAACCCCATGCATTTCCGAAAAGAGGACACCCGTGGGAATCCGCAGAGGTATGATTTGCGCACATCGCCCCGGATTTTATTACCCAGACAGCCCCGCAAAGTCCGAAAAGTCAGGAAAAAAATGCTTATTCCGCACATTTCGCTCGACGAACCCATCGAAACATGCCCCAACAACACATGGCCTACAGTCCCGCGTTCCCACAGGTGTCCCGAAGAAAACGGTACCTCACACGCGTGGGTGCACCTACCTGGCTGGCAAGGGGCAAGCCAAAAACGCAAGCAACCCCCAGTCTGTTTGCAGAGGGGAATCTCAGCCATTCTGCCGACCGGCACAACATACAGATATGGGCCTCGGGTGTTCAAGCCACCAAGGAAAACAGGGAACCCCATGCATTTCTGAAAAGAGGACACCCGTGGGAATCCGCAGAGGTATGATTTGCGTACATCGCCCCAGAATTTATTACCCAGACACCCCCGCAAAGTCCGAAATGTGGGGAAAAAAACGCATTTTACGCACATTTCGCTCGGCGCACCCATCGAAACATGCCCCCAACAACACATGGCCTACCGTCACACGTTCCCACAGGTGTCCCGATGAAAACGGTACCTCACATGTGTGGGTGCACCTACCTGGCCGCCAAGGGGAAAGCCTAAAACACAAGTAACCCCAAGTCTGTTTTCAGAGCGAAATCTCAGACATTCTGCCGACCGGCACAACGTACAGATATGGGCCTCGGGTGTCCAAGCCACCGAGGAAAACAGGGAACCCCATGCATTTCCGAAAAGAGGACACCCGTGGGAATCCGCAGAGGTATGATTGACGCACATCGCCCCAGATTTTATTACCCAGACAGCCCTGCAAAGTCCGAAAAGTCAGGAAAAAACCGCTTTTTCCGCACATTTCGCTCGACGCACCCATCGAAACACGCCCCCAACAACACATGGCCTACCGTCCCACGTTCCCACAGGCGTCCCAATGAAAATGGTGCCTCACATAGGTGGGTGCACCTACCTGGCTGGCAAGGGGCAAGCCGAAAACACAAGCAACCCCCAGTCTGTTTGCAGAGGGGAATCTCAGCCATTCTGCCGACCGGCACAACATACAGATATGGGCCTCGGGTGTCCAAGCCACCGAGGAAAACCGGGAACCCCATGCATTTCCGAAAAGAGGACACCTGTGGGAATCCGCAGACGTATGATTTGCGCACATCGCCCCAGAATTTTTTACCCAGACAGCCCCGCAAAGTCCGAAATGTCGGGAAAAAAACACTTTTTCCGCACATTTTGCTCGACGCACCCATCAAAACACGCCCCCAACAACACATGGCCTACCGTCACGTGTTCCCACAGGTGTCCCGATGAAAACGGTACCTCACATGTGTGGGTGCACCTACCTGGCGGCCAAGGGGAAAGCCTAAAACACAAGTAACCCCAAGCCTGTTTTCATGGCGAAATCTCAGACATTCTGCCGACCGGCACAACGTACAGATATGGGCCTCGGGTGTCCAAGCCACCGAGGAAAACAGGGAAACCCATGCATTTCCGAAAAGAGGACACCCGTGGGAATCCGCAGAGGTATGATTTGCGCACATCGCCCCATATTTTATTACCCAGACAGCCCCGCAAAGTCCGAAAAGTCGGGAAAAAAACGCTTTTTCCGCACATTTCGCTCGACGCACCCATCGAAACATGCCCCCAACAGCACATGGCCTACCGTCCTGTGTTCCCACAGTTGTCCCGATGAAAACGGTACCTCACATGCGTGGGTGCACCTACCTGGCTGGCAAGGGGCAAGCCGAAAACGCAAGCAACCCCCAGTCTGTTTGCAGAGGGGAATCTCAGCCATTCTGCCGACCGGCACAACATAGAGATATGAGCCTCGGGTGTTCAAGCCACCAAGGAAAACAGGGAACCCCATGCATTTCCAAAAAGAGGACACCCGTGGGAATCCGCAGAGGTATGATTTGCGTACATCGCCCCAGAATTTATTACCCAGACACCCCCGCAAAGTCCGAAATGTGGGGAAGAAAACTCATTTTACGCACATTTCGCTCGGCGCACCCATCGAAACACGCCCCGAACAACACTTGGCCTACCGTCACGCGTTCCCGCAGGTGTCCCGATGAAAACGGTACCTCACATGTGTGGGTGCACCTACCTGGCCGCCAAGGGGAAAGCCTAAAACACAAGTAACCCCAAGTCTGTTTTCAGAGCGAAATCTCAGACATTCTGCCAACCGGCACAACGTACAGCTATGGCCCTTGGGTGTCCAAGCCACCGAGGAAAACAGGGAACCCCATGCATTTCCGAAAAGAGGACACCCGTGGGAATCCGCAGAGGTATGATTTGCGCATATCGCCCCGGATTTTATTACCCAGACAGCCCCGCAAAGTCCGAAAAGTCAGGAAAAAAACGCTTATTCCGCACATTTCGCTCGACGAACCCATCGAAACATGCCCCAACAACACATGGCCTACCGTCCCGCGTTCCCACAGGTGTCCCGATGAAAACGGTACCTCACACGCGTGGGTGCACCTACCTGGCTGGCAAGGGGCAAGCCAAAAACGCAAGCAACCCCCAGTCTGTTTGCAGAGGGGAATCTCAGCCATTCTGCCGACCGGCACAACATACAGATATGGGCCTCGGGTGTTCAAGCCACCAAGGAAAACAGGGAACCCCATGCATTTCTGAAAAGAGGACACCCGTGGGAATCCGCAGAGGTATGATTTGCGTACATCGCCCCAGAATTTATTACCCAGACACCCCCGCAAAGTCCGAAATGTGGGGAAAAAAACGCATTTTACGCACATTTCGCTCGGCGCACCCATCAAAACATGCCCCCAACAACACATGGCCTACCGTCACGCGTTCCCACAGGTGTCCCGATGAAAACGGTACCTCACATGTGTGGGTGCACCTACCTGGCCGCCAAGGGGAAAGCCTAAAACACAAGTAACCCCAAGTCTGTTTTCAGAGCGAAATCTCAGACATTCTGCCAACCGGCACAACGTACAGCTATGGCCCTTGGGTGTCCAAGCCACCGAGGAAAACAGGGAACCCCATGCATTTCCGAAAAGAGGACACCCGTGGGAATCCGCAGAGGTATGATTTGCGCACATCGCCCCGGATTTTATTACCCAGACAGCCCCGCAAAGTCCGAAAAGTCAGGAAAAAAACGCTTATTCCGCACATTTCGCTCGACGAACCCATCGAAACATGCCCCAACAACACATGGCCTACAGTCCCGCGTTCCCACAGGTGTCCCGAAGAAAACGGTACCTCACACGCGTGGGTGCACCTACCTGGCTGGCAAGGGGCAAGCCAAAAACGCAAGCAACCCCCAGTCTGTTTGCAGAGGGGAATCTCAGCCATTCTGCCGACCGGCACAACATACAGATATGGGCCTCGGGTGTTCAAGCCACCAAGGAAAACAGGGAACCCCATGCATTTCTGAAAAGAGGACACCCGTGGGAATCCGCAGAGGTATGATTTGCGTACATCGCCCCAGAATTTATTACCCAGACACCCCCGCAAAGTCCGAAATGTGGGGAAAAAAACGCATTTTACGCACATTTCGCTCGGCGCACCCATCGAAACATGCCCCCAACAACACATGGCCTACCGTCACACGTTCCCACAGGTGTCCCGATGAAAACGGTACCTCACATGTGTGGGTGCACCTACCTGGCCGCCAAGGGGAAAGCCTAAAACACAAGTAACCCCAAGTCTGTTTTCAGAGCGAAATCTCAGACATTCTGCCGACCGGCACAACGTACAGATATGGGCCTCGGGTGTCCAAGCCACCGAGGAAAACAGGGAACCCCATGCATTTCCGAAAAGAGGACACCCGTGGGAATCCGCAGAGGTATGATTGACGCACATCGCCCCAGATTTTATTACCCAGACAGCCCTGCAAAGTCCGAAAAGTCAGGAAAAAAACGCTTTTTCCGCACATTTCGCTCGACGCACCCATCGAAACACGCCCCCAACAACACATGGCCTACCGTCCCACGTTCCCACAGGCGTCCCAATGAAAATGGTGCCTCACATAGGTGGGTGCACCTACCTGGCTGGCAAGGGGCAAGCCGAAAACACAAGCAACCCCCAGTCTGTTTGCAGAGGGGAATCTCAGCCATTCTGCCGACCGGCACAACATACAGATATGGGCCTCGGGTGTCCAAGCCACCGAGGAAAACTGGGAACCCCATGCATTTCCGAAAAGAGGACACCTGTGGGAATCCGCAGACGTATGATTTGCGCACATCGCCCCAGAATTTTTTACCCAGACAGCCCCGCAAAGTCCGAAATGTCGGGAAAAAAACACTTTTTCCGCACATTTTGCTCGACGCACCCATCAAAACACGCCCCCAACAACACATGGCCTACCGTCACGCGTTCCCACAGGTGTCCCGATGAAAACGGTACCTCACATGTGTGGGTGCACCTACCTGGCGGCCAAGGGGAAAGCCTAAAACACAAGTAACCCCAAGCCTGTTTTCATGGCGAAATCTCAGACATTCTGCCGACCGGCACAACGTACAGATATGGGCCTCGGGTGTCCAAGCCACCGAGGAAAACAGGGAAACCCATGCATTTCCAAAAGAGGACACCCGTGGGAATCCGCAGAGGTATGATTTGCGCACATCGCCCCATATTTTATTACCCAGACAGCCCCGCAAAGTCCGAAAAGTCGGGAAAAAAACGCTTTTTCCGCACATTTCGCTCGACGCACCCATCGAAACATGCCCCCAACAGCACATGGCCTACCGTCCCGTGTTCCCACAGTTGTCCCGATGAAAACGGTACCTCACATGCGTGGGTGCACCTACCTGGCTGGCAAGGGGCAAGCCGAAAACGCAAGCAACCCCCAGTCTGTTTGCAGAGGGGAATCTCAGCCATTCTGCCGACCGGCACAACATAGAGATATGAGCCTCGGGTGTTCAAGCCACCAAGGAAAACAGGGAACCCCATGCATTTCCGAAAAGAGGACACCCGTGGGAATCCGCAGAGGTATGATTTGCGTACATCGCCCCAGAATTTATTACCCAGACACCCCCGCAAAGTCCGAAATGTGGGGAAAAAAACGCATTTTACGCACATTTCGCTCGGCGCACCCATCGAAACATGCCCCCAACAACACATGGCCTACCGTCACACGTTCCCACAGGTGTCCCGATGAAAACGGTACCTCACATGTGTGGGTGCACCTACCTGGCCGCCAAGGGGAAAGCCTAAAACACAAGCAACCCCCAGTCTGTTTGCAGAGCGAAATCTCAGACATTCTGCCGACCGGCACAACGTACAGATATGGGCCTCGGGTGTCCAAGCCACCAAGGAAAACAGGGAACCCCATGCATTTCTGAAAAGAGGACACCCGTGGGAATCCGCAGAGGTATGATTTGCGTACATCGCCCCAGAATTTATTACCCAGACACCCCCGCAAAGTCCGAAATGTGGGGAAAAAAACGCATTTTACGCACATTTCGCTCGGCGCACCCATCGAAACATGCCCCCAACAACACATGGCCTACCGTCACACGTTCCCACAGGTGTCCCGATGAAAACGGTACCTCACATGTGTGGGTGCACCTACCTGGCCGCCAAGGGGAAAGCCTAAAACACAAGTAACCCCAAGTCTGTTTTCAGAGCGAAATCTCAGACATTCTGCCGACCGGCACAACGTACAGATATGGGCCTCGGGTGTCCAAGCCACCGAGGAAAACAGGGAACCCCATGCATTTCCGAAAAGAGGACACCCGTGGGAATCCGCAGAGGTATGATTGACGCACATCGCCCCAGATTTTATTACCCAGACAGCCCTGCAAAGTCCGAAAAGTCAGGAAAAAAAAGCTTTTTCCGCACATTTCGCTCGACGCACCCATCGAAACACGCCCCCAACAACACATGGCCTACCGTCCCACGTTCCCACAGGCGTCCCAATGAAAATGGTGCCTCACATAGGTGGGTGCACCTACCTGGCTGGCAAGGGGCAAGCCGAAAACACAAGCAACCCCCAGTCTGTTTGCAGAGGGGAATCTCAGCCATTCTGCCGACCGGCACAACATACAGATATGGGCCTCGGGTGTCCAAGCCACCGAGGAAAACAGGGAAACCCATGCATTTCCGAAAAGAGGACACCCGTGGGAATCCGCAGAGGTATGATTTGCGCACATCGCCCCATATTTTATTACCCAGACAGCCCCGCAAAGTCCGAAAAGTCGGGAAAAAAACGCTTTTTCCGCACATTTCGCTCGACGCACCCATCGAAACATGCCCCCAACAGCACATGGCCTACCGTCCCGTGTTCCCACAGTTGTCCCGATGAAAACGGTACCTCACATGCGTGGGTGCACCTACCTGGCTGGCAAGGGGCAAGCCGAAAACGCAAGCAACCCCCAGTCTGTTTGCAGAGGGGAATCTCAGCCATTCTGCCGACCGGCACAACATAGAGATATGAGCCTCGGGTGTTCAAGCCACCAAGGAAAACAGGGAACCCCATGCATTTCCGAAAAGAGGACACCCGTGGGAATCCGCAGAGGTATGATTTGCGTACATCGCCCCAGAATTTATTACCCAGACACCCCCGCAAAGTCCGAAATGTGGGGAAGAAAACTCATTTTACGCACATTTCGCTCGGCGCACCCATCGAAACACGCCCCGAACAACACTTGGCCTACCGTCACGCGTTCCCGCAGGTGTCCCGATGAAAACGGTACCTCACATGTGTGGGTGCACCTACCTGGCTGGCAAGGGGCAAGCCGAAAACGCAAGCAACCCCCAGTCTGTTTGCAGAGGGGAATCTCAGACATTCTACCGACCGGCACAACATACAGATATGGGCCTCGGGTGTCCAAGCCACCAAGGAAAACAGTGAACCCCATGCATTTCCGAAAAGAGCACACCCGTGGGAATCCGCAGAGGTATGATTTGCGCACATTGCCCCAGAATTTACTACCCAGACACCCCCGCAAAGTCCGAAATGTGGGGAAGAAAACGCATTTTCCGCACATTTCGCTCGACGCACCCATCGAAACACGCCCCCAACAACACATGGCCTACCGTCACGCATTCCCACAGGTGTCCCGATGAAAACGGTACCTCACATGTGTGGGTGCACCTACCTGGCCGCCAAGGGGAAAGCCTAAAACACTGCTATCCCCCGAAAGGGTTTGGGGAGGCAACTGACAGATTTAGGCCTGGGGTGCTTCAGCCACCAAGAAAAACAGGAACCCCCATGCATTTCCAAAAAGAGGACACCTGTGGGAATCCGCAGAGGTATGATTTGCGCACATCGCCCCAGAATTTATTACCCAGATAGCCCTGCAAAGTTCGAAATGTGGGGAAAAACGGTTTTTCCGCACATTTCGCTCGACGCACTCATGGAAACATGCCCCCAACAACACATGGCCTACCGTCACGCGTTCCCACAGGTGTCCCGATGAAAACGGTACCTTACATGTGTGGGTGCACCTACCCGGCCGCAAAGGGGAAAGCCTAAAACACAAGTAACCCCAAGTCTGTTTTCAGAGGGAAATCTCAGACATTCTGCCGACCGGCACAGCGTACAGATATGGGCCTCGGGTGTCCAAGCCACCGAGGAAAACAGGGAACCCCATGCATTTCCGAAAAGAGGATACCCGTGGGAATCCGCAGAGGTATGATTTGCGCACATCGCCCCAGAATTTATTACCCAGACACCCCCGCAAAGTCGGAAATGCATGGGGCTCCCTGTTTTCCTTGGTGGCTTGGACACCCGAGGCCCATATCTTTATGTTGTGCCGGTCGGCAGAATGGCTGAGATTCCCCTCTGCAAACAGACAGACTAAAAAGCAGCCTATGATTTTGTATTATTTTTTTTGTTTACCCAACTTCGCTTGGTGCAGATGGCCACATTAGTGTGGCAATCTGCCCCCAGGGTGCCCAAACCCTACTGCCCCATCTATTGGGGGTCCTGCCCCACCTTTTGTGGTGGCCCTCTCCCCCCACCCCAAATGGGTGGCAGGGACACCTCATGCAGGCCTCCCTGGGCCTCCTACAAACGGCTGCGTGAGGTACACCCCACCTCCATTTGGGGGGGGAGAGGTCCACCACAAAAGGTGGGGCAGGACCCTCAATAGATGGGGCAGTAGGGTTTGGGCACCCTGGGGGCAGATTGCCACACTAATGTGGCCATCTGCACCAAGCAACGCTGGGTAAACAAAAAAAATAATACAAATTCATAGGCTGCTTTTTAGGGGGGGCTGAGGGGCACCCTAAATTGGCAGCGAATGATGTACTGCAACGGGGGGTGGCCCTCACCCCCCCCCCACCCCAAATGGAGGGCCCCACCTCATGCAACCCTCCCTGGGGGCTGATATCTGCTCCTAGGAAGGGGCATCTGACCCCAGGGAGGGATCCAAGAGGTGGGGCCCCCCTATCTGCCGCCAGGAAGGGTTACATGAGGTGGGGCCCTCCATTTGGGGTGGGGGGGGCTGTGGGCCACCCCCCATTGCAGTACATCATTCGCTGCCAATTTAGGGTGCCCCTCAGCCCCCCTAAAAAGCAGCCTATGATTTTGTATTATTTTTTTTGTTTACCCAACTTCGCTTGGTGCAGATGGCCAAATTAGTGTGGCAATCTGCCCCCAGGGTGCCCAAACCCTACTGCCCCATCTATTGGGGGTCCTGCCCCACCTTTTGTGGTGGCCCTCTCCCCCCCACCCCAAATGGGTGGCAGGGACACCTCATGCAGGCCACCCTGGGCCTCCTACAAACGGCTGCGTGAGGTACACCCCACCTCCATTTGGGGGGGGAGAGGTCCACCACAAAAGGTGGGGCAGGACCCCCAATAGATGGGGCAGTAGGGTTTGGGCACCCTGGGGGCAGATTGCCACACTAATGTGGCCATCTGCACCAAGCGACGCTGGGTAAACAAAAAAAATAACACAAATTCATAGGCTGCTTTTTAGGGGGGGCTGAGGGGCACCCTAAATTGGCAGCGAATGATGTACTGCAATGGGGGCTGGCCCTCAGCCCTCCCTCACCCCAAATGGAGGGTCCCACCTCATGCAACCCTCCCTGGGGGCAGATAGGGGGGCCCACCTCTTGCATCCCTCCCTGGGGTCAGATGCCCCTTCCCAGGAGCAGATATCTGCCCCCAGGGAGGGTTACAAGGGGTGCCCCCTTTCTACTTCGGTTGGGGGGGCACCCCCCCCTTTCATTCAGTAAAAAATCCATGGTGGCTAGTGGCCCCACCCCTTCCCCCACCCCCTTTTCCCATAATTTCACTTTTTTTTTACATTTCCTTGGAGCAGATGGTCAGCCATCTTCCCCGGGGTTCACATGCATGTGCCCCCATGTTTTGGGGGCCGGGAGGGGGAGAGGACTGCTTACTTGAAGCAGCCCCCACTCCCCCCACCTCACAAACGGATCCATGGTGGTCTAGTGGGTTGCTGGTCACGGATCAAGCGCCCGGGGCCCTGCGCCCTATCCGCGGGCAGCAATGCCACACAATTGGTATCGTTGGAAAGGGGAGAATCTCCCCTTTCCAACGATACCTGCCTCAATCTCCGGCTTGAAATACAGCCGGAGATCGAGGCTGACAAAGAAGGGAACTCACCTTCTTTATCCACGGTGGATTTACTTTCAGTTTCACGCCGACGTGCGTTACGCACGCCGACATGAAACTGAAGGTAATCCAGCCCCCTGGCAGTGAGGGGGGACCTCCCCCTCACATAGCCCGGGGTTGGATTACAGTTTTGAGCGATCCCTGCTTTGCAGGGATCGCTCACAACAAGGTGCCGAAAAGGACGAGCTATCTCGTCCTTGGCACTGCGTGTGCACTGTCAAGGACGAGATACCTCGCCCTTGGCACTTAAAGGGTTAAACAAGCAACCGCGTACACCAAATTTCTATACACTTCCCAAGGTACATAAACACCCTACGCTGCCACCAGGCAGACCAATAGTATCTGGCATAGACAGTCTGCTACAACCCCTTGGTCAATATATCGACTTCTTCCTACAACCATTGGTACAGAAAACCTGTACCTACACCAAAGATACCGCACATTTCTTGGACCGACTGAATGACACCGGCTACATCAACAATTCGATCATGTTCACAATTGACGTTAAGAGCCTCTACACTTCGATTCCCCACGACATGGGACAGGAAGCCATAGAATGGTTTCTTGTTAATGAAGAAGGAGAATGAAAGTAGTGAAGGAGTTTGTTATGGTGTTACTTGAGTTTATTGCAGAAAACTCTTACTTTTAATACAAGAACACTTTTTTTCTCCAGATCTCGGGAACATCCATGGGGGCCACCATGGCCCCAACTTATGCAAATTGCTTCATGTATAAGTTTGAACAAGAAGACATTTTATCCAAAATGAATTGGAAGTAGAACATCGCATTTGGACGAGGTACATAGATAATATTTTTGGGATATGGACAGGAACATCGGATACACTACAACAATTCCTTACATATCTGAATACCATAGATCCAAGAATACAATTTACGTATGAGAGCTCGCCTACAGACATACACTTTTTTGGATGTAGCCATACATGTCAACGAAGGTAAATATGAGACCAACATCTACCGCAAAGAGACTGATCGCAACAATCTGTTACATCGTCTCAGTTTCCATCAACCAAGTTTGCTCAGGAATTTACTGTACAGTCAGATGAGAAGAGTAAAAAGTATTGTCAACGATCCTGAATTATGTGCCAAAGAGATTGAATTAATGGGGAGAAAATTTAAAGCCATGGGGTATAAGGAAACAGAGATTACAGCAGCGTAAGAACGTTTAACAACACAGACACTGGAATTACGTGGAGGTGACAAATCAAGGAAAGGAGATAACCCCATGGTGTTTGTATCGTGCTACTTCTTACAGAGCAGCCGTATAAAAGCAACAATACTTAAGAACTGGCAAATATTGAGGAATGATACAAGGGTGGAACATCTTTTTAAGGAGAACCCCATTTTTGCATAGAAAAGGAGCAGGAATTTAAGAGACAGACTGGTTAAAACAAGACCAACACTACAACAACCCCTAACACAAAGGACAGGCACATACCCGTGTCTACATTGCAGAAACTGTAACTTCATTACTAAGGGGAATGTCATTAATCACCCACGCACAGGTGAAAAGATCCCATTGAGAAGCTTTGCAACATGTGACACCATCAATATAATCTACGCGATTAAGTGCCCTTGTGGCATTTATTATGTTGGACAATCAACTAGACCGGGCCGAATTCTATGGAATGAACATAGATCATGCATACGCACGAAAAACAATAACTCCGCAGTGGCAAGGCACTGGCAATCTAAGAAACACAACATTAATCAAATCAGGAACCAGGTACTGGAGGTTGTTCAACCGAAAGACAAACATGAGGATATCAAAAGAAAGCTCAACCAACGTGAATCTTTTTCGATAGATAGACTGGACTCACTCAAACCGGGCGGAATCAATGAAGAAATAAACTATGTATGCTTTTTATAGCATGTATTTAGAAGAATAGTATGTAATTGTAAAGACCCTAAGTTAAGTACTGTGAGAACCATGAACTATATTTTCAACACTGGACCTTTACCATTTCGATTCATTTAGCTTTAATTTTCTTGGATCTTTAACAATATATGTTCATTTTAACATAACCTTAATATGGCTCGACAAATTCACAAGGGGTGAGATTCCCATTTGGAACACATGTCCAAGCGGGACCCAAGGCAGAGATGAAACCTCTGCCTAAATTCACCCCCGTGATTATGACTATGATAAGTATGGAATACTACATTGTCTTAAATTATTTGTGCTTTAAGCAAATTTATTATGATGGTTTATGTAAAGTACTTAGCAAACTCAAATTAGGATATTATTCTCATCCAAGGCATCTGGTTAAACCGATAGTAATACTGTTGTAGCTTGTTTTATTGACTAAACCATAACGAAGATGTGAACATTACTGTAGAAACAACATACTACCTGTCAGTCCATTGTCGGGTAAATAATTGCCCCTATCACACTAAGTTTACAGTTCATAATACTGCACAAAAATAATTGGGCATACTGTCACTTTAAGGAACTTTAACTAACAGGATAGCTGGCGGTAACGCGAATGCGCTATGTGCGTTCTGAAATGAAACTAACCTTCCCCCTCAACCTGCGCACGCGCAGGTTGCTAGGTAAGGAAGGTAAACATTTATAAACCGGCGTCTGCAAGGGACGCATTTTCTCCGTATTCAGCACGTTCTGCGGCACAGACTTTAATACAGGTAAGCGAAACGCTAAAGGCAGTAGAGATAATAAGATCGCTATTATGTGAGACACACATAGCTAACATCATATTGTGATTTCTCACAGGCCACCTCTTGTGAGCATTGCTCCTAAGCAACGCGAGATGGAATAGAACGGGAGGCATACATTTTACCGCTAACACAGGTACATCTTTTATAGTTCTTAATACATTGTGCTATAATTGATAACCGCCCATAGAGCTCACCGTATTTCTATCTTTCTATCTTATTTTATCTTCTGGTACTTACGGTGACATTAATCCTGGCGCCTGGAATAACGCGAAATGGTACGTGTTTATGCACATTAAATTAATAATTTTTGTCTGGAATGCAAACTACACTCTATAACATGGTTCTTTACATATATTATATGCATGACACCATTGCCAAATATGTTGAACTGATTGAACTGTCTTTCATTTGAATTGTTTTTCATTTACATTCGTAATGGGGCTGGGTGCCTTTGAACATGAATTAAATGTGATTATAATTTGTTACTTGTTTCTCATACAACAAACGTTTGTATATTGCATAATAATATGAAGGCTAGTTCCTAGAGCCCTGAAGACGGACAATGTCCGAAATGCATTGGCACAACATACTAGTAGGCACAACACTAGCAAAGGATGCCTAAGCCTTGATAATAAAAAGAAGATAAGATTCTTCAAAATTTTACCAACGTGTACAGACTGGTGTTTGTGGAATACATTGTGAAACAGTATTGCAATATTAATCTAAATTGGAGCAACTCTCAATAGAGGGCAGAGGAGAGCACACCTAGGGGCAGATTCAGTTCTGATCCCTTTTTCATTAGTTCGGCAAGGGCTCCCTTCAATTCTTCGGCCACATCTTTCCGGAGAGAAGAATGTGGCCCGACCCAGACAAGGTGGCAGCACTTAATACGGCACGACCACCTCAAACCACCTCCAAAGTGTGTTCCTTTTTAGGTCTCTCAAGTTACTGTTTACGATATCTCAAAGACTATTCCACCATCAGCAACCCTCTTAGTTTACTCAACCGCAAAGATCAACCATTCGAATGGCCAAGTGACTGTCAAGCACTTTCGAAGCCATCCGCAACAACATTGCCGGCGCACAGGACATGGCATACTTCAACGTGGAAAGAAAGACTGAAGTGATAGTGGATGCCAGCCTTGTCAGACTAGGCCCCTATAGTAACACAGCAGGACCCCACTGACCCATCCAACGTGTTCATCGTCGCATATGCCAGCAGAAGCCTCACGACCGCAGAACAAGCATACTCCCAAGCAGAGAAAGAGAGCCTGGCAGTCGCGTGGGTCTATGAATACTTCCACCTGTTCTTATATGGAAAGGTATTCACGGTCGTCACAGACCATCAAGCCCTCCTGACAATCTATGGAGACCCAAAGGCCAGAATGCCCCCCAGGATAGCCTGATGGGGCTTGCGATTACAGGATTACAAATTCGACATCATACATCGCCCTGGTAAGGAAGAAAACCCAGCAGACTATCTATCTCGTCACCCTACAGGCCCAGCCCAAGCGGGACCATCCATTGCAGACACGTACATTAACTATATCGTTCACCACCTGCAGCCACTCCCGGTGGACTGGGCAGACCTCTAAGCCCCATCAGAGCATGACACGGCTCTTGCCATCGTCACTCACTGAATTAAGGCAGGGAAAACCTCACATCTGAAACATCAGGACAGGAACGATAGGGAATCATTGAAGGACGACATAAGGTGCATGAACTTTGTAAAGGATGAACTGACAGTTGTGGATAACTACATTTTCATGAAGGTAGTCATACCGGAATCACTACGAGAAAAGACAGGCTGACACATGAAAGCCACCGGGGGGTGGTATCCACGAAGCACATCCCTCGACAAAATGTGTGGTTCACCAAGCTAGATGCCATGGTAGAGGAGATTGTTGGCAAGTGCTCAGTATGTGCCCTGGTGGCTCAGCCTCCACACCCCTA
Source organism: Ambystoma mexicanum (assembly GCF_040938575.1). Classification (NCBI taxonomy): domain Eukaryota; kingdom Metazoa; phylum Chordata; class Amphibia; order Caudata; family Ambystomatidae; genus Ambystoma; species Ambystoma mexicanum. Next base: position 243,615,656 of record NC_090928.1, on the reverse strand, counting down.
CCCTCTGCAAATGTCCCCGCTGCACGAGGCTGTCTGGGAAGAACTAGCAGTGGATTTCTTTGGACCTCTTCACAACGGCACTTACGTAATTCTGCTCATCGACGAACATTTGCAATTTCCAGATGCCCAGCTGGTCAAGAGCACGTCAGCCACATGTGTGATTGCCGTCCTGGACCACATGATGTAAACATATGGGATCCCAAAAATCATAAAGTCTGACAACGGGCCACAATTTGCCAGCCAGGACTTCCAAAACTTTGCAAGATACATGGGGTTACAGCACAGAAAAATAACTCCACGCTGGCCTCAAGCTAACGCCATAGTTGAGAGATTCATGTCCAGCATCAAGAGGACACTACAAATAGCCACCATTCTTAACAAGCCTTTCGAACAAACGATATACCAACTGCTGCGCGAATACCGCCACACACTGTATAGCACCACAGGGGTCTGCCCCTCAGATCTATTGTTCCCCAGACATCTCAAGACGGGATTGCCTGAAGGCCCCACCCAGCCACTGCCAACACTGCTTGAACAGCAGGCAAGAGACAAAGATCAGGAAGAGAAAAGCAAAATGAAGGACAGGGCAGACACCCGATGAAGAGCCAAAGAATGCATCATTGAACCAGGGGACAAGCTGCTAGTGCGCCAACCCAAGGGCCAGAAGGAGGACTCCACGTTTGCACCCGAACCCTTAATCATGACCAGTAAGAAGGGCACCATGGTCAGAGCCAGTGGAGACCAGCAACAGTCCATAACCAGGAACTCGTCACACTTTCAGAAGATCACAGCAGATCCACCCCTAGCGTGGGAGATTGCGTACGACAGCCATGAGGACTGGCACTCGAAAGAGTCCTACCAAGGGGACGGTGAACAATCTGAAGGAGACGTCAGCAGCGACAAAGAACCCTCGACCCTGCCGATGTCATGTCTTCTGCGGAGGCCTCCGGGTGTTGCTTGAAGCCCCAGAGACTGATCAAAGAAATGGGCTTATAGACTGCGAGTGATCTGGTACGTTAAAAAGGGGGGCGATGTCATGTTGCATGAGCGACCTGCAGCCTCCCACATCGTCAAGGGGGGTGGCCCTCGTTCGGGCCAAAACATGGGGGAAGTGACGGGGATAGGGAAGGGGGCGGGGTGCTGGGGCAGTTAGCTTACAGTTGTGAATAAAGGAAGTTGTGCTGCATACCTACTCTGCGTCTGAGATGTTATTCTCGCCGGAGGACGGCACCTGCACCTGAGACACCCCATGTGGATTTTTGATGGACTTACCACTAGTGGTAATACCGTGCAGTAAATCTGCCAATTTTCGGAGATCAAATGGAGGGTTCCCCTCCCTCATGTTGCTGGAGGTGAACCCTCCACTTTAATACCGAACTAGGAATTTGGTGGTGTTGTAAAAGTAGCAGATATTACCTTGCCTCCGAAAACAGTGGACGCAATAGAATTTCCGCCACTTTGGACCACACCAATAAACTCAGAATGAGGCCCAATAATATCAAGCATGCGTACTGCCATTTCTTGGCAGGCGGCAGCAGCACCATATGCCGCGTCAAAAATCACTCATAAATTAGATAAAACCATAACATTTGATGATTCCTATTTTCTTTCATATTTTAATGTTTGCTCGTGCCATTAACTCACTGAATTCAACTAGGATAGAGAAGACATTGCCACTGAACTGGTCTGTAGCTCTGCTTATTGTGTTGTTTTATTTATGTTGCTGAAATTCATAGTTTGAGGCGCTGTGAAATAAAGACATCTTGAGTCCTTGAAGGAAAATGAAAAGGGGTCTGGAGAGCAATTTGGGAAGGTCTGTGCCGATTAACCGAGCCAGCAGTTCCCAGTTCCCATTGGAGCGGCACAAATGCGAGAACTCCCCAGGTGTGACAACTGCAGACAGTCCCTGCTGTCACACAGGATATCACTCCCCATACCGCGGCCCCCCACATGTATATGTTTCTTCCTCTAGTTATGCAGATCTCTGAATTGGAATGCTGAGTGGGTTCTGCCTTTACACATTTTAAGTTGTTGCGCTTGTGGTTTGATTTCATGTGTAGGTCATGGGCGCAGCACCCTTAGCAGCACGCACATATTTTTAATAGATCAGGTTTTCATCAGAGTTCTGGGGCATATTTTTTTTTTTTTTAAATTGAAGAATGTGCTTATTGAGGCAGGAAACCTATACTCTGCAAACGCTCTTAAGTAAATGTTTTTGTCTTACAGTAATATGGCTTTCATTATTTGTATTGGAAGTGCATTTCAGAAGTTAGCGCCCTGGAGACCCTGAAGGTTCTGAGCATTCCGCCACACATCTCAGGTTAGGTGGAGTGGAGAGGGAGGTTATGTGATTTTTTGGTCCACATGCACGTTTCTGTTATAGTATAATTGAGGTCTAACTCATGTGGTGTATTTCATATGGATGGTTTCATCACCCCAGATGGGTACCAATGGTTCATAGGGGTGCTGTCAGGCCAAGAATCTCATACCAAGTTATCTGAGACACATTAGCTTCTGGGAGAGTACCTCGTATCAAACATAACAGGTGTATTTGTAGAGAGCACGTTCATCCACAGAGGAGCATTTTTCATGTAACTTAATGGTACTCATTCTATTAACCTCAGAAGGATGAAGGGCTGAGTTGACCTATGGGGATTCGGACCTGTGACCATGAAGTCAAACACAGGCCCTTGTAGTGAATGCATTAGTCCACTGAGCCACAGGCCCCGGCCAGTGAAACGTTCTCCTCTAGATTTTTCAACTCTAAAGTAACACTTAATATACAGCAACCAAGGAAATAGCATGGTTTCTAGAAATGAGGGTGCCTCCCTGACTGCAGCCGTTAAGCTTTAATTGTATCTATCCACTCTCCATGAATCTATTTATGGCTTTGGTGGCTGGTCTGTTATTCACAGAGGAGGAGAGCACCGAAGTGCAGAAGTTATTAGGAAGGTTGAATGTTGGGAAGGTCCAACGTAGTGAGAAGGAACATTATCAATTCCTTGAAATCTTCAAAGACCTGACAAAGGGCCTCATCACAAGTCTGGCGGTAACCCATAAAAGTGGCGGTAACGGAATTAGCACCGCCAATACCGCTCTGCCAGATCGTGAGCCGGCGCAAATAACGCTGACTGTAAAATCAGCCGGTGCTATTACAGCCGGCGCCATTTCATCTGGCCACACAAGGCGCAAACACAGCCGCATCACAAATCCATTTTGTGGCGCACAGCGCACAGCGCAGTTACCACAGGAGCCTGAAATGAAGTGACAGGTGATCCCAATTCATCCCAGATTGCTACATAAGGCACACCCCTACCCCAAACACTGTTTCCAACACCATGTTGCCACTTGACACGAAGAGCCGGGGCAGGGAGCTGCTCATGCTGCGGCTGGAAGTAGAGAGGCAGCACAACCATTCCAGGGCACAGGGAGTTTGGGGGGAGTTTGGGAGGAGGAGAAAGTGGAGGAAGAGAGCCCAAGCAAGGCTCGCACCGATCCCCAGGGTTAGGCCATCACCCTGGACCCTCACCGATCCCCAGGGTTAGTCCCTCACCCTGTACCGCCTCAACAGGGAGACCATAACAGATCTGCTCACCACAATACAGGATGACATAGGGAGCAAGATCAACATCCGGACAGCTGTGCCCCCACTGCTGAAGCTAGTGTCTGTCCTACAATTCCTCAGAACTGGCACCTTCCAGCACTCAGTGGCCATGATGCACGGCCATGGCACTGCCCACAATCATTGCAGTGTTGGCCCAGGTGCTTGAAGCGGTAAGTGCAATGCCACATCTCACTGCCTACCATCCCTGCCCAGGTCAATGCCACAAAGGCACAGTTCTATGCTGTTGCCCAAATGTGATTGATGGCCTGGACTGTACCCATGTTGCACTGGTGGCCCCCCAGGCCATGAAGCAGTGTACCGTAACCAGTGCAGGTGACCTGCGACTCCAACCTGTATGTGACCCAGTGCTGTGCCCGCTCCTCTGGTTTCACCCATGATGCCATGGTCCTATGGAAAAGCACACTGCCAGGATACATGGAGAGGCACAGAGGACAGCGTACCTGGATAGTGATTGAGTAGAAAAGCCAGCACACGTGCTGTGAAGCACATGCTCAAATAGGGGGGTGCAAATAACTACACAAAGGATGGTATGACAAGCGATTGCAAATTCCATACTTGACCACCTCCTGCACCAACATGACAGTACAGGTTAGGGAGCATGCACATGTCAGATTTACCTGCATGCAGAAGCTGATGTACAGATACCTGTTCCGCTCACCTGATCTCTGCGGGGATGTTGGGGCACGGTTGCAGCCCTCCCTTGAACTGGCTCCCCTCGGTCAGGCTTCTTCCCCTGGCCCTGTGTTGTGGACTGCGCTGGTTGTTGATACTGCCCCAGTGAGAATGCGATAGGCCGTGAAAATGCTGTGATATGACTATGGTTTCCCTTGAACCCTTCTTCCCAGAATGTGGTGAGCATGCGCTTACCGATATAGCCTCACCTGTTTATTTATGAGGGTGAGCTCTCCGTCCTGCTTCTCAAGTGCAGGGGTGCCTTAGATAGACCTAGTTTCTTCACTGGTCCATGTGCGTGGCAGCCCAGACCGACTGTGGCTAAACCACCTCAAAGGTAAGTGTTCTTTAACAATGATTATTGTCTGTGTTCTTTTGCAATGTCCTTTTTTCCGTGATTATTGTCCGTATCCCTTGTAATGTCTTTCCTTCTCCCCAATAGGTGATAAGGGGCCCAACGGATGTCGCGGTGCTGGAAGCGAGCCCCAATTGAGGCCTGAGGAGTTTACGATGTCCCAAATAGATGGTAAGTTTGGTTCTAAGGTCCAGCGCAAGGATTGCGTTGCTCGTGACCTTAGCGTAATGTTTTTATGTTGTTTCTAACCTTATTTGTCCTTTTCTCCTGCAGGGATGGCCTGGCGAAGTCAGACGGGGAGCAGCGATCCTAAAACCTGCCAGCGGGTGATGGATGCCTGGATCCGCGAGAATGCTGGCTGTGATGAGCTCCCAATTAAGTGTTGGAAGCCCGGAACAGGTAAGGATGCGCTCCGATCGCAGTGACTGCTTGGATCAGGTAAGATGCGCTGCAGGCGATGATTGTTGCTAGAATCAGGTAAGATGCACTTCAGGCAATGGTATTGCTGTAATCAGGTAAGAGGCGCTTCAGGTGATGGTATTTCTGCAATCAGGTAAGATGTGCTCCAGGCGATGGTATTGCTGGAATCAGGTAAGATGCGCTTCAGACGATGGTATCACTGGAATCAGGTAAGAAGCGCTTCAGGCGGAGGTAAGAGTTACGCTGCTGTGAGCAGACAAAAGCGAAGCTCTTGCATGCGGGTGGGGCAGGGCAGGCTTAAATTGCCTGGTCCCATCCACGCCCCTTTGCTCTGCCTTGTGGCCCCACCCTGCCACTCCCAGAAGATGCTGCACGTGCAGCCCAATGTATTCCTATGGCCACGCCCGACCTTGATGCACGTGGGGGCCTTGCAGAGGAGAAAATAACATGTGCACCAGAATAAAAGTGTGCAGAGCACATTTTATCATGATCCTGGCGGCAGAGGCGCCAGGACTGGGTCCCACTGGACCCTTTATGTGATGGAGCTTGTGGTCCTTGCTCTGTGGCCATGACAATACCATAGCAACTATAACCACCAACGTAACTACAGGTACCACAATACAACATGCACTTACCAAAGCAATGTTGACAAATGGCCACATCGCCTCACACAAGAACAACCCAGCCAGTACCTCAGTCATGCACGCATGTGCAGCCATCCCACAATGGCGAGTCATCAGACCCAGATGCTCAATGAGGGCCCATGGCAAACTCGGCATGCTACATGCACAGTAAAAATGCACTGCCACATGACACTTTAACATGGCACAAGCCATGAAGACTTTGTGACACTCGCCTCTATCAATATACACGACAATTACACAATCAGGAAAGCCCTCGCATTGATGAAGTTTAATGGTTTTAATGTAATTAAGTGCCCAAGCTATCCCCTCTCCCACCTCCCCCACCAACTCCTCAGCACACTATCACCTTGCCGCTTCCCCCACCAACTCCCCAGCACCCTATCCCTCCAACCTCCCCCCACCAACACCCCTGAACACTATCCCCCTCTCCTCATACCCTCTTCTGAGCACACTATCCTCCCTCCCCCACACTAATTGCCACTCATGGCAATTAGTGTATCAGTGTCCATTACAACCGTGGCATCTTTCCCCCCTGCCAGCCCCCGGTGATCTTGGGTGCTGAAGGCAATGTGACTGATACCTTGGTATGCCCTGCTGTGATTGCCCTCTGGGAGTGGTAGAGGTGGAAGAGATGGAGCCTGGCCCCTGCATCTGTTGGCATGTCAACTCAGTGTATAGTGTCAGGGCAGCTCTACTGGCAGTTGTCTCGGCCTGGTTCTTTGCGATGGCCCGCACAATCCCGTGGTTGGTTCCTTGGATTCTGTCCCATATGGCCTGCAAGTGTTCAGAATGTGTATGCCCTATTGCCTCCATCTCCTTCTGTCTCGCTCTATCTCATCATGCCTCTGTAGCACTGTGTTGCTAGTTGGTGTGTGCCGTATGGGAAGGGGCCGTTCTCCCATGTGTTGGCATGCAATGCACATTTGCTATGGTACAGGGTAGGGCCCCATACATTTGGGCAGATGGGCATAGTTGGTCAGGGGAGATTGCATTTGGGTCCAGCATCATGGGGATGGTAGTAGCAAAGAGTGTGTGACACATGGTCAGTTTGTCTTTGGCCTGGGGAGGGTGCCAGGGTGTCCATGTTGGGGCAGCTGATGTTTGGCATGCATGCTTGTGGTCCTTCATGCCCCCACATCCCTTCTCAACATGGGGAAGGCCAACTGGGCCCTCAACATGGTGGGGTGACTGCTGCACAGTTTCGTGGTTACTCACACACCAAAGTCCCACTGGCACATGGTGTACCAGCAGAGGTGAGGTGTGCATGGCATATGTATAGGCCACTTGCCACCCCTTCCCGCTGCTGAAATGCACAGGGGTGCCTTTGGTGACCTGCCCTGTGGCTGCTGTGGAGGGTGGCTGCTGTGCCACCCCTTCACTACACCCTGTTGGCATGCCCAGCTTCTGGGTCTGCTGACATGTGTCTGTGTCCACTGGGGCATCTTATGCTAGACTGTCATTTGTGCATGCACTTGTACTTGGGGGTTGACTCACCTCCTGCTTCCTGGCACCCGCCTCCTCCCCTCGGACACCCTCGATTCTCCAGCACTTTTTCTCCCAGGCAGTTATGACCAGTGGCTCCACAGTTCCTCCTCTTGTGGCAAGGGTCTCCCGGCGGTCTTGCTATAGCAGCCCACGCACCCTGAGGTCATTCCAGTGACACGCCTGTCACAGCTGTCACTTTCTGGCTGATTGCATGCCAGATGGCTGTCCTGCGCTGTGCTGATGTTTTCCTTTGGTGAAGGCCATATAGCTTATCAGTGTGAGCAACAACCTCATTGGTCAGGACCACCAGCTCTCCCTCACTAAACTTTGGTTTTCAGAGTCGATTTCTGGCCACCTTGCCTTTGATCCTCTCCTGAGACATTCTGGCTTGTTGCCAGGTCTGGATGGTTGCAGGAAGTGGAGATATTTGATGGATTCTGTTTGTCAAAATGGCCATGACGCAATTTCCAACAGTGCTAATAGCATCGGGTTGGTGGTGTAGCGCTATTAGCGTAGTGCTATTAGCACCAAAGTTTTAGCGGTAGCACTTACTTCCACGTAATTTCCACTTGGCGTTAAAAGCATTACCTCCGGAGTTGGGCGTGCGTTCACGCTAGGTTGTGATGAGGCGCTAATTCTGTCGCATGACCTGGCAGTAATGCTATTTCCGCTTGGCTGAAATTGCACTGGTTTACCACCAGACTTTTGATGAGGCCCAAACTCTGCCCGATAAGCCCAATATATGCCTTCCTTCTCTCTGTGTCACGGGTAGAGGAGGAGGGAGATGCCCCTCCGCAATCAAGACTCTAGAGGCCTGGACAAGTCAGAAATGTAGTACTCCTATAACAGAGTTAGTTTTGTTCGGGCCTGAAAGATCCTCATGGCTAGTACAATCCTAGTTGCTGGTCATGGCTCATGCATGAGCTGTCCAGTCCCTGGGTTTCTTATTGGCCAGACAACTTTCCCTGCGATCTCATGCGCCCAAGAAAACCCTGCTAGCCCTGTTTCAGCCACGTCTTTTCATCAAATACAAAACCTTTCTCCCCACTGATTTGTTTCGACCAACAGTACTATTTCTTGCATCATCTCATTTCAATGTGGGGAATGCTCTTTTTATCCGAGTATCTAAAGAGGTCTTGCAATCATTAAAATCTGCAGGTCAGTTAGCTGCCCCCTTAGATAATCACATATACCCCCTCACAACATCTCTTCATTAGCTGCCACTTGAATGTAGAATCTTATTTGAACTGGTCTTTCCTGGCTCTGATCTTGCGTCAGCCTTGTTACTTGGCCTCTGTTGTGTCTAAATCTATTAATAACGTTGCGGACACCGAGGTAGGATCCGTTCACCTTTATTCGTATACAACAACTAACTGCCCCCTCCAACCTCCGTCACCATTCCAGATTTCCCAAACATTCTACATTCCATTTTACTTTAATATTCTATTATACTTATTACACAAGAACCCCCCCCTTACTTATCATCTAAATTCTTACACACATTAATAACGTTTACATTTGCTCAATTAAGCGAGTTGGCTTGCAAACCAATCTGTGTGGCTGGGAATTTGAGTATATATCCGATGAACCAGGAATTTCCTTATCTCCACAACCTTCAGCCTCCCCAGGATCCAAACTTCCAAAATCAGATCCACTCCCTTGGCTACAAATCCCACCATTCACATGAATATGCCCAGATGCTCCAAAATCATCATACAATATCATTAGGTCAGTATTATCTTGATTTTCCAAAGAACCCGTGTCACACACATATTCTTCCTCATCAGAGTTATCATGAAACAGTCTTTTGCAAAAAGAAGAATTCCTTGTTATCTCACAATCATCCCCTTCTGCAGTTATCATGGATCCTTTGACTTCTTTAACATTCAAAGTCGTTGGCCAAAATTTAGAGTCCAGTTCCTTACGCTGTCTCTGTTGAACCAACACTGCATCCCCAACTCGAAAATCATTTTCTCTCGCCTTCCTCTTGCGATCATCCGTCCATTCTTTAATTTTCATCCTCTTTTCTTTGTCTCTCTCTCTAATGTCATTGTCCTCATCAGCTGTATAATCATCCAGACATGGAAGCCTTGTGCAAGGTTTATACTTTATCATTAATTCTGAAGGAGAATATCCTGTCATCTCGTGAGGAGTATTGCGATAACTTCTTAACATCTGAGAAATAGCCTGTGGCATTGACATGTTTTCCACAGCTGCTTTCTGGCAAGTCCGTTTTAAAGTACTCATGAATTTCTCAACCATGCCATTCGCTTGAGGCCACAATGGTGTTATCTTCTGATGCTTAAAACCCATATCTGCTGCAAATTTGCCAAATGCATGACCTTGAAACGGGGGGGCATTATCTGTCTTTAGCACATTAGGGACTCCCCACTCACTGAATAACTCATCCAGCACTATTACCACATGACGGAATGAAGTGGATGACACATACTTCACCAATGGGAATCTTGAATATTCATCTAGAACCACCAACAAATATCCTCCTTCATCTAAAAGTCCAAAGAAATCAACAGCCACCCGATTCCATGGACCATCAGGAAGTGACACTAATTGAAGTGGCATTGGTTTGACATTTGAAGTAGTCACTTGACATGCAAAACAACTTTGCAAGGTATCTTCAACAATTACATCCATACAAGGAAACCACACTTGATTCCTCAGTACCTTCTTGGTGTTCACAACACCCCGGTGTCCTTCATGCGCTGACATCACAAGAACTTTTCTCAAGCTTTTTGGAGCTACCATTCGACTTCCTCTAAGCAGCACTCCCTCATCAGTCGCTGACAATTCATTACTTATTTTTGCCAATTTCCTGAGATCTTTCATATCCCCTTCTTCCACCCCTGTTTCCAAACCAAGACAGTGCCACTTCCCTGCTTTGGTGAGTCTCACAGCCACTTGAATCATTGAATCAGCTTTGCTTTTCTCCGTGAACATTTCATTCGTAACTGCCGGCGGCAAAGCATTAAGGGATAAGTATGATATATACTCCTCAGCCATCTTTTGCAATGTAGTTTCCGCCAAACCTTCTGGATGCTTTGACAAATAATCCACAGGATTTGCATGAATGATCTTATAATCATACTCTTGCAACCTAATGCCTCATCTTTCAATTCGTGGAGGCATCTTAACTTTAGGATTTCCAAAAAGAGCTAATAAAGCTTGGTGATCTGTAACAAGAATGAAAGGCTTCCCAATCACAAAATGATTAAATTTTTCACAAGCCCACACAGCCGCTAAACTTTCTCTTTCAGCTTCTGAATATGCTCGTTCAGCATCACTCAAAGCTCTGCTGGCATATGCTACAATACGTCTTTCAAACTTGTGCCCCTCTCTCGGATCTATTTGCGCCCGGATGGCTCCTAGCCCCACTGGACTTGCATCCACTATTATTTCAGTCTCCAACTCTGGATGAAAATATGCCAATCTCCTATCACTGACCAATTCTTCTTTTATTTTCTTGAAACTTTTCTCACAATCTTCATTCCACACAAACGCTACATCCTTCTTCAGTAGTTGTCTCAATTCATCAGTGAGGGTTGCATAATTTGGTAAATACCATGCACAATATCCAGCCATCCCCAAGAATGATCTTAATTCCACTATGTTCTTTGGAGCCTCAAGATTTACAATACTTTTCACCTTTTCTGGATCTGCTCTCATTCCGTTCTCTGAAAATATATGTCCAAAGAACTTCAAACTTTTCCTGTTTACCTCACACCACTGTTCATTCAAGGTCAATCCATTCTCCTGTAAAACTTTACACACCTGCTCCAGAGCTTCATCATGTTGACTTTGATTAATGCCATATATCGAAATATCATCACTATAGTTAAATGCATTCTTTACGGGTGATATGACCTTTCTTATTGTTTCCTGAAATATTTCTGCAGCAGATGAAATACCAAAGCTAAGTCTCTTATATCTGAACAAACCTTCATGGGTGCTGAAAGTGGTTATGGATCTTGATTCTGGAGCAATCACCAGCTGATGATAACCCTGATTTAAATCCAACTTGGTAAACCTTCTAGCTCTATTTAGACGTATTATCATGTCCTCAATATTAGGTCCGGGGTGCCTTTCCCTCTGTATAGCCACATTCGGAATTCTCATGTCTACACAGAGATGGAGACACCCATCCGCCTTAGGGACCACTACCAACGGGGATACCCAAGGTGTCGGACCACTTTCAACTCTTTCAATGATATCATTGTCACTTAGTTGTTTCAATTCCTGTGACACTCTGGCTTGTAAATGAAATCCTATGCGTCTCGGATGTTGAGGAACAGGTTGAACCGATGTGTCAATATGCAAATGCACTGTGTGATTCTTCAACTTCCCAACTCCTTGGTGCTAACTTGGAAATTTCTCTTTCAATCTTTCTACATTCAGAATTTCTCCTGAGAGAACTCTTAGATCATAATGTTGTGACGGAACACCTTGTATTGTTTCTGAAGGCTTGTATCTCACATCAATAAGTTTCAGTTCTGTGGAAGTTTTACAACTAATAAGGCATCTCCCTACAACTGGACTCTTTATGACATGTACATTAGTTGATACACACCGTCCTTCATGAATTAGATCACATTGAAACTGTTCCTTATGCAATAGTTGTTGTTTTGCACCCCATTGAAAATGTCAGCTTTTGACGACTGTAGAGGACATTGATTGGCAATCCTCTCATATGCTTCTTCACTCACAACATTTACTGTCGCTCCAGTATCCACTAAAAAGGGTATCTCTTGACCACCTAAGTTCACTTTTACTTTTATGGCTGTTTTACCATCCACTGTATCATATATTAGTCTTACATATTCTTTTCTGTACCTATCATATTCTTGATAGGGATGCATTGCCATTTCTTCCTCTTCAACAGAGACTGGTGGATTTTCATAAGGATCTCTGTATTGGGTTTCCTCTTGTCCTTCACTTTTATTGGACACCATGACTTGGCCCTGTTCTTGACCACCTTGGCTCGCTGCTTCTATTTGTAAATCGTCCATAGCTCTTACATATCCTGGTTGAATCCCTTGTTGATTTGTTGTCGGCATTACATTGGGTCTTATCATCTCCTTCTCTGCATACGTTCATCCTCCGAAACTCCTCTGACTATCATATCTCCTATTTGACATCATCTGTGCATTGTAACGACCGCTTGGCATTGTCATTTTCTCACAACACATTGTTTGAAAATGATTCTCCTGACCACATCTCAGACATAATTGACCCATGGCAGGACGGTTATAGGTGAAAGGATCGAATCAAAAGGATCGAAATGCAATAGTTCAAAAGGACCGAAAAAAAGTCACATTTTTTTCTTTTTTTTTGGGGGGGGGGTTCCCCCCAAACTCCCGTTTTTGGTATAAAAACCACTTTTTTTTCCTAAACGGAAACTAAAAAAATATATATATTTTAAAAAAGGTATTCAACCTTTTTTTTCGGTCCTTTTGACTCTCAACTATTGTATTAGATCCTTTTGTTTTCGATCCTTTGACCGGACACCGGCAGGACACAGACCCTTGTGTGGAAACTTAAATCCACACCTATAGCATTGCCTCTCTCCCACATTCCTGCGTCCCAGTCCTGATGTTGCATTGTTATGCCTTCTTTGCCAATGTGCATTTTGATTTACTGCAGCAATAGTGTCCATTCTCTTATGATTTTCTATGTTTGCAGATTGTGTGCCTATTCTCTCATATATTCTGGCTAGTTCCAATACTTCTTTCATGGGCAGAGTTTTTTTCAATAGATGTTTCCTAAACTGAGATGATAGACATCCTTCAATGACTGTTAACCTTATTGCCTCATCAGCATTATAATTTCTAAATTCGCAGAATGTTTCCCTTTTTTGTAATCTCAACACAAATTGAGCTATAGTCTCATGTGAACTCTGTATACATTGGTTGAATACATAGCTTTCATAATCCCTGTTAAGTGGGATTATTAGTTGTGCGCTGATTGCTGTTACCAATAATTGATATGTCGCTTTCTCTTCGGCAGGTAATCGTTTTGACGATGCTCTTCATTTCCTTTCCCACCAAGTTTGTGCAAATATCTAATTTATTTGTTGCATTTTGGTCTCCCACTGCTCTCAAGAATTCCTCAAATTTGTCAATCCATTCTTGCCATTTTGACCTTGACACTCTTGTGGCTCTAAAGTCAAAGGATTTGGATGGCGCAAGTAGTTCAAAGGGTTCATTGACATGGATGTTCCAGAGGTGTTTTGAGAAGTATTTTGCTGTACATTTATGTCTCCTCCTGCACTATCTGACAACATGTTTACTTGCTTGTATATTCAGTCTTTTATCTGTATGGTGTCTCTTCTTTTTGTTTGTCACTTGCATTTCTTGCCTTATGTCATTCCAGAAAGGCTGTTCTTGTATCGCCTCTTATCTTTGGATTCCTTGTTACTTGTTCCACTTCTATGCTGTCACTAGTTTTCTTTTATTATTATTCTTATTATTTGCATACTTCTGTGACAACCAATTCAATCGTTTTATTGCCTATTACTATTGTTTGTCTTGTTCAAATATTTCCTATTAGTATTCAGTGCATTACTTGATTTGTGCATTTCTGTTATTTCTACATGTTTACTGTTGTTTGTCCAACTGCTACATATCTTATTTTATCTCTGTCTGATCGATCCTTAGTGCGTTCCTTTCCGTCTTTTGTTCCTGTTCCTTTCTACTGAAATTGCGTATTTCAGCGCTATGGCAACACTTTTTTTTCTAAGATGGTGGCATGTAATTTGACATTCCTGGGTCCTTTCCTCTAATATGTATGTCCTCTGGGCTGTTTACCCAAGATGGTGGCAACCATTGATGCTTTTGTTCCCTTTCCTCTAATGTCTATTGACGGCTTTCACTTCATTGTCCTCGTGCTGCCTCTCGCACTTTAGTAAGTTTTCTCTATTTTGAAAAATGCTTTCTTTGTTATTTTCTTTCACTCTGCCGTCTGCCGTCTCCTTTCAGTCATTTAAACGCTATCACTCAGACTGCTTTATGAGTCTTACCGGGTCTGCGGGTCTTCGTTTATCTGCTTTCTTTCACTTTTCTTTTTCTTCGTGCCTCCGCGCTGTATTATCGGTTTCCGTTTTGCTGCATACTATTTTGATTTCTTTACAGCACCCTTTTCCTTGCTTGAACCTCGTCGCCAAGTTGTTGTGTCTAAAATTATTAATAACGTTGCGGACACTGAGGTATGATCCATTCACCTTTATTCGTAAACAACAACTAACTGCCCCCTCCAACCTCCGTCACCATGATTCTACATTCCATTTTACTTTGATATTCTATTATACTTATTACATAACAGCCTCCAAAATTCAAGTCAAAACGCCAACTACTGCATGAGTCCTGCACCTAAGTTATCTAAGATCAGCCAATTTTTCTGATCCTTGAAATGGCAAAAGCCCACACCCAGAGATGGTGCTTTTCAGTTCCGGCTCCAAGATTTTGGGACTTCTTACCTTGCACTTTAAGTTGGGACCCCTCACTTCTACACTTTCGATGTGAACTTAAATTAGAACCCGGCGAGAAGGTGCCATCCAATCAGGAGTGCAGGAATGCGATATAAGCAACGTTCGCTGCTGAAGTCTGGGGCCATCGTCTCTGGGCCTACTTCGATCGGCCTCACTTCGGAGGCTCTGCTCTTTACCAGCCCCACAGTACACCTGAAACTCTTTTCCTCACAACACGACCCTGTTGCCTGCCTCTGCCACTTTTGCCAGCATCACCTCCTGCACCAAGGAAGTGAAAGAGAGTTTTCACTCTCGGACCGGCTTTTATTTCCGTGACGTCCATATACAAAATAAGCTGCATGGTTATTTAGTAATTTGAATCACTATTGGAACCGCAGGGGTTAACACTGGTGTATTTATAGCAATAGCACTGATTGTGCATGCTTCAGAGCTTGACAACAGAACGAAGACCCACGTTAAGGCCTTTGTTCAATTGAAGCCTGTAGCTTGGGATATGGTTGTTACCAGTCCGCAAACCTGCCCGCAAACCCGCACCATCAAGTGTTATTGTTTAACATTTTGATCACATACATGTTTGTGCTTAAAGTTTACATTTGTTTTCTATGCTATTATACTTTTTTTATTTTTACTTTTTTTAACAAATTCTTTTTAAAAAATGTATTGTTTTTATGTCATTTATACATACCTGCTCTGCATTTTCATGGTGCTGCGCAGAGTAACGTCACGAAGAACACAATGACCAAACATTCCCCAGACATAAAATATGATTCCTAACAGGCCTTGTTCAGGGTTTTTACAGAAGGTCAAACTAAAGCAGTTCCCTCTGGGTCAAGAATGTGCCAAAGGATGCGCAAGGGTCTCTCAGGAAGGTCCAAAAAGGACCAAAGCAACATTCTTTCAGTTCTTGTTAGGGTTGGGTCCTGGTCTTCCCAGTGGCATAACATAACAAAGCGAACTGTAATATACGTGCTGAGTATCCCAAGTAAACCTAAAGAATCCCAAGGGGGCTTAGCAAATGGTGCTAGCTTAAATTTCAGAAGGTGTTCTTTTGGTTAAGTCTTGTGGAGGCGTTTTATCTACAAGGCAATGCTGTAGGTACAAATTGAGCACAAGAAATATTGGTATCCCCTGTTAGGAGGCAGGAAGACAGCTGTGGGTATATGTCAGGTTTGTGAAAATGTCTGTGGTGAAAGAACAGTGTTTTGAGCTTTGTCCGTGATTCCTATCATTCCTTTATGTAGTGAAGTGGTGACATCACCCATAAGGCCTGTGCATAGGACTAGGAGAGCATGAGGAGGTACGGAAGTCGGTGGTCACAATTTATAATTGACGGAATAAGCTGTTCAAAGGCGGTGCACGGAAGGTGCATGCGCAAGTTTGGTGGGTGTGCCTGAGGAGGCAGAGAGTTGTAGAACGGCGGTGCGCGGAGCACGTCTCAAAGGTTGGTTGGGAGCCAGATAGGCTTGTGATAAATGATAAGAACTGGTATTTGTGAAGTTTTGAAAAACAAGATTAAAAGTATTTTTATGTTTGAATAATAACAGAAGTGTTGAAACCCTCGACTTGAGGTCAAGCAAGTATAGAGCAATGTATCTGGGGAAGAGCAGTAGTGATACGCCCCTACAGCACCTATGTAAAGCCCTGCCACGATACAAGGACGATGAAAAACACAGACGGTAAATTGACCAAGCCATGGCCACAATGTGGGAGCTTCTCCAAATATGTGCAGCAATCATTACACACACACATACAAGAGGCTTACAAGGGGAAAAAGTTGAGCAGTCATATGGCGATATTCGAGCTCTGGAAAATGTTTCAGGAGGATGGAGGGAGTAGCGAGGCATCAATGGATGCACAGCCAGCAGGAGACCCCGGGCGCCGCGCCCTCTGCCCCCTTTCACCATCTCCTCCTGACCATGAGACTGAAGGGACTACAACAGAAGCACAGGGATTATACCCTTTACAGGAATTAAGAGCAGTGGAGGGGTACACAAATCTCACATTCAAACCTCCACCATATACCAAGGAGGAGGGCAGAAAGGGGCCACAGCAAAACCCAGATGAGCGACAAGGAGGGGTGGGAGAATATAGCATCGAACGAGTGGGTAGGAGGGCAAAGAATATTTTGAAAATAGATGGGAAGACAATGGGAGAAAAAGGAGGGGCAAGTAAGGAAGTGGCTGAGTGTAAGGGAAGCAGTGAAACTCAGGAGTGGGCAGAGATAATGGAAGGAGTAGAAAGGAAGAGAAGGAGAAACGCGAGAGGATGCGAAGAGAAAAACAAAGGGAAGAGGAGACAGAGCAGAAGAAGTGACAGATGAGGAGAAAGAGGGACCTCAAGAAGGTAGAAAGGCAAAGAGAGGAAGACAAGAATGAAAAGCACATTTTGGTAAGAAGGGAGAGGAGGAAGTGGGAACCAGAGTGGCTTGCAAGAGAGTGCTACGCATGGAGAAGGAGAAGCGTGCAGTAAGAGACATCAGACTGAAATGGAGATTGGCCGCATCTGACGATAACGCAGGAAGAGGTAGGCAAGAGGAGCAGGATCGCAGCAAGACACATGATAAGGCAGCTCTGCTACCAGACAGAACCAGTGCAGGGTCCTCCATGAGAGAGGACAGCAGGAACCTAATGGACTTAGGAGGGGAACCACATGGATTTGAGGAGACTGTGGTTCCATGATGATTTTGACAGTTAACTGGGAGACACCGAGTCAGAAGACGACTTGGTAGAGAGTGAGGACGAGAGAGGGATGGGGCAACCTGTTTGTCAATCGACAGGGAATAAGACTGATCGAAGCTCGACATGGGGAGCAGACGGAGATGCAAGGGATTTGCGGGCGACAAATTTGAGAGACCACGATGGCCCAGGCATACATCGCACAGCCTGGATGGGATAGCCCCATATGTGCAGAGGCTTAGGGACCTCCCAGCACGAAGAAGGGGAGAAATTGTAAGGGCGTTCACGGCATTCACCACCACCAAAGACACCGGGAGATCAGAGGGGGAGAGTCAGTTGACAAGAGGATTGGACGGGGAGATTGGGTTCACACATATGCCCTTACTGGAAAAGGGCTGTGCAACCTCAGTACATAGCATGCAAGCATATAGACAAGGAAAATCTGAGGTGTAGGCTACCCTCGTTGACTGCAGGTGCAGGGAAATGGATATACGAGATAGAAAGGATAACGACAGGATAGAAATTAGCAGTAGGGGACGCAAAAGATATTAGTGGCGGTCCTCAGAGAGGCTGATGGTTATGTCTGGAAAAGGGCGGGGTATGCAGCACAGAACACAGCACACAATGGTTTACTGTTCGCTAACTGCCGAGCAGCCATATGGCAAACTCTGTGGACGCAGTACCCAGACACGTCAGGCATTAGTGCGATTATGCCATGCAGAATGGGGGAAGACGAAGACCCCTTACAATATATTTAGGATATTCAAGAGTTATGGTGCCTTGAAATGTGAAAACCGTGGGATAAAACAGTGGCATTATTCTATCATATGGTATGCCAAGGGTTACCAGAACAGGTGGAAAGGCAACTAAAGAAGTTGGTGGGAATGGAAATAAAACCATGGTCAGAAATACAACTCACAATAGTACATTACTGCAGGCTAATGCAAGAGAAAGCGAGGAAAAAATGTGAGGAAAGAAAGCAGGAGGAGGCAAAGTTAGTGCAGAAGAAGCTGACTAAATGCACCATGGAAGGGGCAGTATTTACAAGCACGAGAAGACAAGGGACGCCACAGACACTGTACACACCAATGCTTGTTGGAGGGGGGTTCATGGGGTAGGGGATTTGCAGCATGGGTTTAGGGGAAGAGGGGGGAACCAAGGGGAGGTGTGTATGGGCAGCAAATGCAACAAAGCCAAGGGGGATTTACATGAGGGTATGAAGGATATGGGCAGCAAATGCAGTAGAGTTTAGAAAGGTTTTCTGGAGGGTATCAGAGGCAAGTGAGAGAACCACCCAAGTGCTGGGTGGGTGGACAGATAGGAAATATCTCAAGGGTATGTAGAAGCAGAGGAGGGATGCAACAGAATGGAGGAATGCAATACCAGCCAGCATATCTAAGTGAAAAGAATGCGTTCTATGGCTAGGACCAGACACAGCAACAAGGACAGACACTGAACGCATACCTGCAGACACCCCAGCACATGACACAGACACCACAAATGCAGGTGCCTGTGCAGCAGTATTCACAGGCATCACAGATACTGCAGATGCAGTGTAACATGCAGCAATTATACATAAGCTTTCCTGTTTTCAGTGAAATCCAATAAACTGTCATGGCCACATGCCCCAGAACACAAAAACCACACCATCTAGTGATGGGGGCAATGGGTCACTTGAATCACTTATGTCCCTTTGGGACCTATAAACACAGGGGCTCTGGCTGGACTCAGTCCTGGCACCTTTGGCGCCAGGATCATATAGAGATGTGAGCAGGAACACTTTCTTTCAGTGCAGGAGTGCTTTTACTTTATTTCAGTGTAGGAGTGCTTTTATTTTACACAAACTTTCCAGGAGCTGAAAGCCTTTATTCCAGAGAATATCCTCATGTGCTGACTCATCGGGTGTGGCTCCCTAGGCCTGGTCTTCATGTGCTGACTCATCGGGTGTGGCAGGGTGTGGCAGGCAGGCTGAACCTGGTGGGCGTGGCTTCAGAAGCTCAGCTATATAAGGTGCTCCCTCCTTAAGGCCGGCGCTTCGCGTTACTGTGCACTCGCGTGCAATGTGACACTCACCGCCACTTGGACCAGTTTACTTACCTTTGAAACCAGGCGTTCTCCTGCATACTCGCCTCCAGGAAACCGGTGCTTCATTGCTTCATTTGCAGACTCATCTCCTGACATCGAGAGATCTTGATCCCGAATCTGCAGCACCGCACTCCGCATCCACAAACTCGGACTCTATGAAGAACAAGAAAGACAAGGTTAGAACATCAGTTTTAGGGCCATGACGCATTAGAACCCTGCGCGCCCCTATTTAACAATTTACCAGCTACTGTACTGCTGCAACTTCATTCATCATTCCCTCCGGCTGTCGACTCGAGCTCCTCAGCTTCTGCCGGACCGGCAACATCACCTGCAAGGGAAGAAAGTAAAAGGGCAAACATCAAAAGTGGAATGGACAGCCATACAAGACAACAAACTTTACAATACTACAAAAACAGACGAGGAAAGACAAAGGCAAACAGGAACACTTAGCTGTAGTATAGTGGCTTAGTCGCAGCACGACTGGACTACCACGTACAATGGACCAGTGAAGGAACTCGGCCCAGATCATACAAGCGCCCCTGCTAGAAGCAGCAGGCCTGAGTGCTCGCCAAAACTAATCAACAGGAGCAGTCCTGAGCAGCATCACCTATTACCACCAGTCACCACATAAGCGCAGAGGGCGAAGTCGTACCCGAGCGACCACATCCCCAGGAGGGCTGAAATCGTGCCCCAACACCTCTGCATAGACCAGGTGAGCATAACAGAACGCAAAGTCTCTTTGAATCTCTCACTGGGCGTTATGGAAACTTCTGAAACAGACAAGGTGGCCCGATTACTGGGAGAGTTACGGGCTGAAGTTCATGCCTGAAGACAGGAAACCAATGCCCTAAGGAGGGATCTAATTGTGAACCAGGGAGCAGACATATGAACTAGCAAGGCCAATCCTCCAGGCACAGGCAGGCCAGGTCCTACTGATGGGGAATGCCCCTCCTACCGCGCCTCCACAGCCCACACCAGTACAGGTGGTTCTTCCAGGGGGGGTTCCCCTGGCCCCAACAGAACACTTCACAGGTGATCCGAATAAGTACTCCATCTTTATGAATCAATGTCGCCTACATTTCTTGTGCAGACCTGGGGCATTCCCCAATGATCAAGTGAGAGTGGCATTTGTACTCTCATATTTGGGAGGTAGTGCAGTGGGCTGGTCAATCCCCTTGGTAAACTAGGATGATCCTTTGCTTGGAGATTTCAGAGGTTTCCAGTGTGAAATGGAGAAACTATTTGCACGGCATACTCAAGGGAGGGCTCTGGACGATGAACTGTTATCACTATGGCAGGGTAATCAAGACCTACTAACATATATCACTTCCTTCAATCGTCTGATAGCACAAACTAACTGGCTAGAGGAGAAAAGAACTGCGCTCTTTTACTGAGGCTTGCAAGGGGAACTTAAGGACGTATTAGCCCAAGTAGTAATTCCCCCGGAAAGATGTGCTGAATACATCGACCTGACAGTGCAGCTCGATCACAGATTACAGGATCGGGAGATGGATCGGGCCAAGGCCAAGGGGTGGTTGGTCTATGTGCACCCCTTGAGAATCAAACCAAATCACATGATCAGTCCGAGCCAATGCAAATCGGAGGCTTACGGAGCCCACTCACCAAGGCAGAAAGGGAGAAAAGGAGATAGCAGCAGCTTTGTTTGTACTGTGGTAAGGCAGATCACTATCTCAGAGAATGCTCGGTGAAACCACCCAGGAAAGTAGTTGGAGCAACTGGCAAGGGTGAAGAAGAAGAACAGGACTCGGGAAACTCCAACGCCCGACAAGCTTAGGAGTCCACTTGTCGAGCGGTGAAAAGGAACCTATACAGACCTCACATCTAGTCATCCCTGTGCTCCTGGTAAACCACAAGCAACCGTCAAAAATACATGCCTTGTAGGCATACATTGACAGTGGGGCTGTGGGAAATTACATGGACCAAGATCTGGATAGGCCTTCCTCTCTGACAGAAGCAGGTTTCGGAAAACGTCACAGAGGCTGATGGATCTAAGCTATCATCCGGACCAGTGACGCATTACACAGAGAAGGTCACGCTTCTGTGTCAGGACGGTCACCTAGAGAACATCACCTTCAATCTCATTGGCGCTCCTCAGTTCCAGATGATATTGGGAATGGCCAGGCTGGAGACCCACAATCCCAGGATTGACTGGCGTAAACGAGCTCTGACCTTTCCCCAGGACTGTGCCGACACCTGTTATAGCAAGGGATTCTCATTAAAAGGTCTTACCAACCCAGGTTCGTCGAAGAAAGAAACCATACTGGGTCTCACCAGTTCACTACCACCTGAATACCTGGATTACCAAGATGTCTTTCAAAAAGAGCAAGCAAACACCCTACCTCCGCACTGACTGTATGACTGCCAAATTGATCTGGTACCTGGAGCTCAAGTTCCCTGCAGACGGATTTACACCCTAACAGAACAGGAAAACGAGCATCTAAAGCCTACCTCGATCAGAATCTGTCAAATGGCTTCATTCGTCCGTCCAAGTCCTCTGCATCCTCGCCCCTCTTTTTTGTGCCCAAAAAGGAGGGAAACCTGAGAACTTGCATGGACTACAGAGCACTTAAGCAGATCACGGTAAAAAACCGGTGCCCGTTACCGCTTATCACGAGCTCTTGGATCAAGTCAAAAACGCTCAGATATATACAAAACTAGACTTACGAGGGGCCTACCATCTAGTAAGAGTCAAAAAAGGAGACGAGTGGAAGACGGCCTTTCACACGGAATATGGTCTTTAGGAATATCAGGTTATGCCCTTTGGACTATGTAATGCCCCGCAGGCGTTCCAATTTTAAATGAAGGACGTGCTCCGCAAACTGTTGGACGTCTGCGCTCTTGTCTATATTGATGACATTCTTATCTTTTCGACCACCAAGGAGGACCACGTCAACCATGTCCGGGCAGTTTTGGAGAAACTGCGGCAACACCTGCTATATGCCAAATTGGAGAAATGCTTCTTTCAAGTGACAGAGGTAGAATTCCTCTGCTTTATTCTCACACCACAAAGCGTACGCATGGACACACGCAAGGTAGAAACTATCCTTAACTGTCCCTCACTGACATCCATAAAGGGAGTACAGAGTGTACTGGGGTTCAACAACTTTTATCGCTGGTTCATCCCCGGGTTCTCCCAGATTGTCCACCCAATCACCTCTTTACTACGGAAAAATAAACAATTTAATTGGTCCGCAGAGGCAGAGAAAGCCTTCCAAGAGCTAAAACAAGCATTTACCACAGCACCACTTCTACGGCATCTTCGACCAGAACTACCATATGTGGTCGAAACTGATGCTTCCAACATAGCAATGGGAGCAGTCCTGTCACAACGAGACCCCGAAACAGGCTAGTTGCATCTGGTGGCATTCTGGTCTCGCAAATTTTCAGCCTTTGAATTGAATTATGCAATCACTGATAAAAAACTGCTAGCAAGCAATTAAGGCAGCTTTCAAAACCTGGAGACCTTATCTTCTTGGAGCTAGACATACAGTCACCATCGTCACGGATCATCGCAATCTACACTATCTGAAGACTGCTAAAGGGTAATCATCACGCCAACTCAGCTGGGCTCGCTTCTTTGTGGAATACGACTTTGTCATCACCAAAGACCCGGAGTACGCAATGGAAAAGCAGACGCCCTGTCTCGCATGAGTGAGGGAGAAGAGGAATTCACTACACCGGACCCCGTGGCCATCATCCCTGAAGGACAAATCCAAGCCATGATTGCCACAACTACCACTCTAGACAACTTAAAATCTGACCTGCAACACTTGATGAGTCCACCAGTGCAACAGGAATGGCTAGGGAAGGGAGACCGGTATACGATCGTGGACAACCTACCATACTATCAAGGACGATTGTACATCCCAGATAATAAATTACAGAATCAAATCATTGCAAACTATCACGATTCATTAGTAGAAGGGCATCCAGGAATAGCCAAAACCCAAGCTAAAATACAGAATAATTACTGTTGCCCAACTTAGTGAAAGGACATTGCCCGGTTCATCACAACCTGTGGCACCTGTGCACAACACAAGTCCCAAAAACAAAATCCAGCAGGTCTACTACATCTTTTAGAAGTACCCCCAGCACCTTGGCATACGCCATCATTGGATTTTATTACAGACCTTCCCTCCTGTAAAGGATACAATACCATCTTAGTCATCGTAGATCTGCTTTCCAGAATGGCCCACTTTATTCCCCTGAAAGGTCTCCCAACTGCTTCTACTCTGGCTACCATGTTTTTGGAACAGATTGTCCGGCTGCACGGGTTCCCATCAATATTGATATCAGACCGAGGAACTCAGTTTGTCTCTGCATTCTGGAAAAGGTGTTGTAAAATTGCCAATATCGGCCTCTGGTTATCTACAAGCCATCACCCCCAAACCGACAGCCAGACCGAACGGACTACCCAGATCCCCGAGCAATACATAAGGTGTATACTGCAACAAACCGAGGATACCAGGAAGGACATACTTTGGTTAGCAGAATACGCATATAACAACTCCATTCACACCAGTACGGGACAAAGCCCATTCTACAAAGTGTACAGTCGACATCCACAGACATCTGTTTTTGACCCACTCGAATCATTAGAAATGCCAGCTGTAATGACCTTACACAAAACCATCACCCAGGTTTTTAAGGAAACATCAGAGCATCTTGCCAGAGCCAGAGAGAAACAGAAGCAGTTTGCGATCGACACAGAAGGGAAGCTCCCAACTACCAAGTCAGAGACAAGGTTTGGTTAGCATCCAAAAACATCCCCTGAGAGGACCACGGGTGTTCTGTCCCAGATATCTGGGACCCTACACTATCAAGGCTGTGATCAACCCTCCGGCCATGAAATTAGAACTACCGGCCCACATGCGGATCCACCCGGTGTTTCATGTCTCCCTCCTAAAACCATTGAGACTAGGTACATGGATTGATACTCCACCGGATCCCGAAATAGTTGAAGGAGAACCAGAATACAAAGTTAAAAAGATCCTACACTCTAAGATGGTCCGGTCCAAGTTATACTACCTTATAGACTGGAAAGGTTATGGACACCAAGATCGGACCTGGGAACCCAGTGAGCATGTCCACGCTCCACGATTAATCAGGCAGTTGCAGTAACCCCACTAAACCAGGGCAAGGGGGGAAGCCACCCATGAGAGGGGACTTGAGGGGGAGTGCTGTCATGGCCACAGGCCCCAGAACACAAAAACCACACCATCTAGTGATGGGGCAATGGGTCACTTGACACACTTATGTCCCTTTGGGACCTATAAACACCGGGGCCAAGGCTGGACTCAGACCTGGTGCCTTTGGTGCCAGGCTCATATAGAGATGTGAGCAGGAACACTTTATTTCAGTGCCGGAGTGATTTTAATTCATTTCAGTGCAGGAGTGCTTTTATTTTACAAGAACATTCCAGGAGCTGAAAGCCTTTATTCAGGAGAAATTCCTCATGTGCTGACTCATCGGGTGTGGCTCCCTAGGCCTGGTCTTCATGTGCTGACTCATCAGGTTTGGCAGGGTGTGGCAGGCAGGCTGAACCTGGTGGGCGTGGCTTCAGAAGCTCAGCTATATAAGCTGCTCCATCCTTAAGGCCGGTGCTTCGCATTACTGTGCACTCGCGTGCAACGTGACGCTCACCGCCACTTGGACCATTTTACTTACCTTTGAAACCAGGCTTCTCCTGCATACTCGCCTCCAGGAAACCGGTGCTTCATCGCTTCATCTGCAGACTCATCTCTTGACATCCAGTGATCTTGATCCTGATGCCGCAGCACTGCACTCCGCATCCATGAACTCGGACCCTGTGAAGAAGAAGAAAGACAAGGTTAGAACATCCATCCTAGGGCCGCGCCGCATTTGGACCCTGCATGCCCCCTAGTTAACAACTTACCAGCTACTTTACCGCTGCAGCTTTGTTTCTCATTCCCTCCAGGTGTCGCCTCGAGCTCTGCAGCATCTGCTGGGCCGGCAACATCACCTGCAGGGGAAGAAAGCAAAAGAGCAAACATCAAAAGTGAAACGGACAGCAATACAAGACAACAAACTTTACAATACAACAAAAACAGACAACAGCAGGACAGAGTGCTCGCCAAAACGAATCAACAGGAGCAGTCCTGACCAGCATCACCTATTACCACCAGTCACCAAATAAGCGCAGAGGGAGAAGTCGGACCCAAGCGACCTCACCCCCGCAGAGACCAGGTGAGCATAACATAAACACAGGAAACACACCCCTGGAAGAAAAAGTGCCTTCTAGGTTTAAACTTAAAAACACTGTTTCCCCCAATCCAAATCCAAATGGTGCCTTAGTATGAGCAGGGATGGGAGGAATTTTGAGGTTAAAGGGGTGGCTGGAGAGGGGGCTTGGCTGACAATTGGAAAAAGGGCCCTACTCACCTCCTTATGTATGCTTGTTTGCTTAGTCCCATTGCTTCTCCTTCTGTCCCCGACCCTTATTCAAAAACATGCTGTGGGGACAAAAGTCCCCACACATAGAGTGAAGCATAGAGTGAAGCGAGAGAGCCGTGCTCATCACCGGACAAAACAACACATCTTTCAACTCATGTTGCAGCAGGAATAGCAAAAAAGCCATATGATTTACACCAAGGTGTAAACATATAACATCTCAGCAACAATCATCTAACCTGCTGAGTTGCTTTTGCAACATTCTGCTATAGGATCCCCCAATATTCCCACACTTTGCAAACAGTTTTGGCTGGCTCGCCTCCTCCAATCAAGCCTCAGGGAGTACATTAATGAGACTCCCTTCTCATTTTGCAGTGAGCAGCACTTGAGTTATTATCTGCTTGGAGTTTATTTCTTTTGATAGTCAAAATAATCCTTATCTCCACCAAAGTGAATGCTCCCGAGATGAGCATCACATATTGGGTGAGGATACGTTACAGAGAGATAGCACAGAGAATGGCGATGATGCTAAAAGCACCGCCGGCATTTCTTGAGGAAGACTTGGCATTGGTCCCCAGCATACTATGGACCACAAGTCCCTATGATGTGGGGTTTCTGAAAGGGATAGGAGCAGTGAAAATCCAGCTGAAACCAGGAGCCATTGTACCAAGAGTTAGACAATACCCACTGTCGAGGGAGGCAGACGAGGGTAACTTTGGGACCATTGCAGCACTAGTGAAGCACGGGTATTCTAGTGCCATCAGAATCACCATGCAACACGGCTGTGTACCCTGTCAAAAGGGCAATGGGGGGGCTGATTGCATTTTATACAGGACTTGCACCCTCTTAACCACATTGTAGAAGCAGAGTTTCCTTTAGTTCCGAATCCAGCGACAATTCTGTGTAGCATTCCCACGGAAGCTGCCTAATTCAGTATCATAGATTTGAAAAATGCATTCTTCTCTATATCACTATATCCAGACTCACAGGACTTAACTTAATTTCTATATTGAAACATACAAGACTTGGGGAGCACAGTTACACAGTACGTAGATGACATATTAATATGCAGCAAGAGAGGAACAGTGTAGAAATGACCCAGTACACATGTTGACCAACAAGCAGGAAAAGGGTACAAGGTAGACAAGGCCAAACTACAATATTGCCAGACAGAAGTGTTGTACATTGGACAGCTGTTATCCCAAGACGGGAGGAAAGTAACACCAGAAAGAGCAGAAGAAATACACAGGACAGCAAAAACCCACAAGACAGATGCAGCAGTTCCTACGTTTATGCAACTACTGCAGGACACAACACTTACACTATGCCCTTATTGAGTAAACTGAAGGAAGCTCAAAGAGGGGAGAAGACATTATGATGTACAACAGAAATGACTGAGGCATTTGACAAGTTGAAGGAAGCGATATGCACAGCTCCAGTGTTAGGGATCCCAGATTATCAAAAGGAATTTTTCCTATTTTCACACTCTGATGGAGTGGTGATGACTGCAGCACTGACACAGAAGAGGAGCATAAGGCACAAGCCTCTAGCATGCTACAGTGGTAATTTAGACCCAGTAATGAGTAATTAGCGGAAACTATGCATGCCAACAGGCATTGGCTGATTCCGCATTCCCAATGGACAAATCAGCGAGTATTACCATGGGATGCAACAACACCCTTTATGTGGAGCATGCACTCTTTGCAATACTGGAAAGGCCGAAAAGCACATTGACAACACAGAGAGCTTCAGGGTGTCAGTTTTTACTGTCAAACCAAGCTCTCAAGATAGTGAGATGCAGACTTGTCAACCCAGCGAATTTCATCGCTGACATCTTACAGGAGGGTGAGTACGCACACGACTGCACAGCAAACATAGAACAATTCAGTGACACATGCAAAGTACAGGAGGGTGCACTTTAGGGGGGAGACGTGCTTTACATTGATGGGTCTTCAACAATTGACCAAATGACTGGGGAAAGACATACTCAGACAGCAGTAGTGAGATTGGGAGAGGGCGGGACAAGCGAGGTGGTGACAAGCACACCCCTACCGTCACATTTCTCAGCACAAACAGCAGAATTAGTAGCGTTGATATTGGCATTGGAGCACAGCCAAGGAAAGGAAGTGACAGTGTATTCAAATTCAGCCTACGTGACATCTACAATGCATTCCGGACTGTCCCGTTGGCTGAGGAGGGGCTTCAGACGTGCGGATGCGTAACCGGTGCAGCACACACTCCTATTGGACAGACTGATAGAGGCAATAGACCTCCCACAGCAAATAGCAGTATCAAAGTGCCAAGCACACATGAGGGGGCAGGACCCTATCTCCAAGGGAAAAGAAGCAGCATAACATGTGGCTGAATACATGACTAATTGTCTAGTGTGTAAACAATTTACTGCACTTCATATATTGAGGGTAGTGATAGGAGCCATACCTCGCCCAGTGGGTCCATTCCAACACCTGCACATCGACTATGTCAACATGATTCAAGTATGCCTACGGTACCGCTACATGATAGTGGTTACATGCCCCTTTTCCCGTTGGATTGAAGCCAGTCCTTGATCCCATCCTGATGCCCTTAGAGTGGTGAAATTCCTGGTTCAGGAGATATTCCCACGATGGAGCATGTGTGAGGTCCTGCGGTCTTACAATGACTCTCACTTCGCCAATGAGATGTTCACAACCTTATTAGGAATCCAACACAAATTCTCTTGTGCCTATCACCCACAAGCAAATTGTATGCGTGAGGGTCTCAACGGCTTGCTCAAGAAAAGTATAGCAAAAACTAAAAAGACTCTTAACAAAAGTTGGCTCCATTGTCTTCCCTTAGAGTTGTTTGCATTGCGCAATAAACCAGGGTCCCACCACCATTTAACCCCACATGAGGTGGTGACAGGATGGCGTATGTGACTTTCCCTGGCTCCTCCTGCTGGCGCAATCAAAGATGCAGAGAAGGTATCAGATGTATTTGGTCAGGAAATGTATGAATCCACCACTTCCTTGATTGCTAGTGCGTCTTTTATTTCTCGTCAACTGCAGGGACAACGGGAGAGGCGTGAAGCAGGAGAAGAGAGCAGCAACATCGAAGCCAATGAGGACTTACTTAAGCATCCATCATTGTATCCGAGGGACAAGGTCCACTTACATTTTTTTCCAGGAAGTGGGACACACCATGCTTTACAGGACTGCATACTGTTGAACTGATCACTGAGCGAGCTGTGAAATTGGTGGGGAAAAATACTTGGATCCACCTCAGCGACATCAAGCCCTACAAAGCAGTGGCATCTCCTAGCACCAATATCAAAAGGGCCAATGAACCACAAACAGAAGAGCAAAACAATAACTTGGAATCAGCACAGCCCAGCAGAGGACATCCAATGGTTACTCATTCACATGTAGGAGAGATAGGGCAAGGACTTCCTGCACATCCACAGTGAGGGCACACTGTCTGTTATTTTTCTTTCTGCACAAATTCGTTGTGAAAGTGCGACTGTTTTTCATTACGTTTGTTCCATGATTCCCCATGATCCTCATCCTGAAACTTTTCAAGGTCAATTTGTCCAATTTGTTAGGAAATCCAATAGCACCCAGGGACCCAACCCTATGTGTATTTCTGCGTCTTCATATCTTATTTTGTCCCAAGTATATCCACATCTGGAAAGGGCAAATCATCTGTGCTCTCAGTATTCTATGACCCCAGAATAAAAGCTGTGTGGGAACAGCTATTCCTTCTTGCTATGGCAGACTATTTTGTTCGCAGGGCTTGAATTAATACAATTTTAACACACTAACACTTGTTTTGCGCATTTCAGGTGGGCAACTGATATCTTCAAACTACACAAGGGCCCAAAGA
This sequence comes from Ambystoma mexicanum, assembly GCF_040938575.1. NCBI lineage: Eukaryota > Metazoa > Chordata > Amphibia > Caudata > Ambystomatidae > Ambystoma > Ambystoma mexicanum. The sequence continues at coordinate 243,585,904 of NC_090928.1, read as the reverse complement.
GGTGTAAATTATGGAAAGCATTATTAAAATAATGATTATTGCTTCTTGTGTCTTGTTCTCATGTAGTATTTCTGCCCTCACATTTTGGCGAGTATCTCATGTTTCTAGAAATGCAGCTATATCCTCTACTAACACAACCCCAACTCTAGCAGGTGGAACGAGCATGTCAGGTGGAGCACTGTAAGCACAATAAAGAGAGGTAGACATGCGGACTGGACCTCTATCTCACTGATACTGCTTGAGTATCTAACAACATATGGTGCAGCACATGACCATGGTAGGTACAGCAACCACTGGGGAGAGCTGCTATGTCTGCTCACTAATCCCATATACCATGAGTGCCGCCACAACATTTATAGCAACTGAAATACCAGCAGAAAGATCCCAATGCCTTATGTGCCTATCCATGGCTACAACCCAAGGAAGATTCCAAGGGAGAACAGCAACATTGAGATGGATGTCTAAGGCAACATTTCCCTATGAAGACGGTTATAAAAAGACACTTGGCATGATGAACAATTACTGTCAATTAGACCAGGCTATACAATATGTAACTGATGGCCCACAGAAAGGAGAGACAAAAACGATAACAGTGAAAGAGTTACCAAGCCCTAAGAAAGGACCCAAGGAAATAGAGGTGTACCGGGATGTTGGGAAAGACCACAAATGCTTGTGTATGGCCAAGTATACAAAGCTGAAGAATGGAAGGCGGGAGTAGTAGGTAGCAAGGCACACACACTGGTAGAAGCACTGGTAATCACAGTGCAAGGGTAAAATGACAAGTGCCTTAAAGAATGGGATGCAAGCACAAAGTTACTGACCTGGGTGGACAATGAAGCAAGACCAATGCCCATAACACTACTGAAGAAACCAGCATTGTGTTTCCAGAATGATGGAGCAGTAAAGGTTGGAGAAAACAAGGAGTGTAGGTGCACAGAAAAGCATCCAGCAATGAAGATTGGGACGGCAGTATTAATGGATCACTATTGGGTGTGCAGATCTAAGGCATATGAGAAGCTACCACCCAAATGGGGAGGAGTATGTTCGTTGGTACACATCAACATGCCAGCACTAGTAGTAGCACAGAAGGACTTTAAAATAGATGACTTCCCTAAAATGGGCAATACGAACAGCAAGAAGAGGTCAGTGAAAGTCAGTAGAGGGAAAAGAGATACTTCTCATCAGTATCAGAAGCATCACTGGACGATGTGCCACCTGAGCACTGGCTGGTCAGAAGGACTGAACTGTTTTTTTCATCAGTAGTTCCAGCTGTACAGACATACACAAACACAAAATGGCTGCAGATAACGAGATGGGAGCTGATGCAGACCATAAACTGAACAGTAAATGGCTTCAACAAGATAAAAGAAGAGCTCCGAGCAGTAAGGTTGATGGCTCTCCAGAACAGATATGTTCTAGACCTTCTGACAGCAATGTAAGGAGGAGTTTGCGCCAAGATCAGGAGTTCCTGTTGCATGTTGGTGCCCGCAAATTACTGAGAAAATGGTCCACTGATAAAACCTGTGACAACATTGTTGAAAATGCATGCCAAAATGGAAGAGGAAGCCAAAAGAACAGGAAAGGATCAGAGCTGGCTGTCATATATATTTTCCTGGATGCCAACATGGCTAGAAGATGGACTGAAAGTACTACTAGGAGCACTGATCCTAGTACTAGTAGGACTGTTTGTGATCGAGATCTGCATTACACAATGTCGAAAAAACAACTAAGAAAACAATAGGGATGAAAGTATTGGTAGATATAAATGTCAAAGAGAACAAGGACAAGATAGTAGAAGAGAGAAATAACCTGAGGGCAAAGATAAAGGAATGCCAATGAGATGATAACATACAACGATCCATGTGACAACAACAAATACTGGGCGAAATGGGCATGGTGCAACCTAGAAGGAGACTGCAGTTACATGACCTGGAGTTTTGATGACCATGCAAATTACTACGGACATCTTGGGGGAGTGACGTAGATATGGCTATCAAAAGCAATGGTGACTAAGTATGTTGGTTTGGTCGACAAGTCAACGAGAGTGGGGACTGAAGAGAGGGTCACTGGAATGCTCCTCATCACCCCTCTGAACATGACAGCCTGAAGAGTCAAGAACGCAAGATGCAACTTGCTGTTTGGGCAGGCCCAGGAGGGTCAGTGACATCCACATATGCAAACAGATATTTACACAGACAACCATTCAAACCTTATCCAGTCAATGGGCCTCATTACAAGTGAGGTGGAACGGGTTAACAGGACCGCTAAAGGAGGCAGACCCATTAAACCCGTTCCGCCTCATTACAAGCTCCCCTCGCGTGACCCGGTAAGTAACGCCTGGTCAAACCAGGCGTGCTTACCGGTTCCTGCGAGGGGAAGAGGGAGCAAACAACAGGCCGCTCGTAATCGGCCCGTTGTTTGCTCCCTCCTCCATTCCCATTTCAGCCCTATGGGGGCTGAAATAGGAATGGGGAAGGTCCGGGCCCGGGTTCCTGGAGGGAGGAATTACCAGGTCCTCTGAACTCGGAATGGCCCGGTAATTCCCCATTCTGGGAACCCGGACCCGATTTTGGCAGCAGCCATGCCGCCAATATCGGCATGGCTACCACCAAAATCGCAATGAGGCCCAATGTCTTTATGGATACAGGTGCCACAACATTGATCATGGATCCAAATACCTCACTGGATCAGATTGACTAAATACTGAACATCCATTGTGCTGACGTCATTAGTGACACCACGACATAGCAGCGTTAGTCATGAAGAACCTCTCACTCATGCACGAAGTTACACAGACACACACATGCACACACGAAGAACATGCTTACACAGTTCTGTAGATAGAGGACAGATACATATACATACTGTCGAAAGCCTTTATTATTTTTCTTATTAGCCAAACGCAGAGCACCAGACAAGGAAGAGATGCAGAGCAAGCTTGCAGACGCTTACTGCAACTAACCATATGGAAGTACAGGGTCATATAAGGAGCCTGGAAGAGCCAAGTACTACTAACCTACAAGTAACGTAGTACGGTATAGATATATAGAAGTCATAGTATAACTGTAGTGAGGTTATGTGAGGCCACGGGCTCGCAGCCAACGCCAGCAAAGAGGAGAACATTCCTGGGCCTTGGAGGCAAGGAGCAACCTGCAAAATGTTAGCATAAATCCTCACAAATTGCAGACCAGAGAGCTCAATTTTGCGGTCCTCGACCACGTGGTTCGGCCGAGCCAGACAATGGTCATTCATCCGCATTGGGAAGATGAACAGTTCCCAGCGACACAGACATGAAGTGAAACATGGATTCTTTAACAATGTTGCAACCCTGCAGACACTCTGAAAGGCAAAGTGGTAACACATATGGGCTGATTCATGGAATTTGTGCGCTGAAAAACAGGGATTTGTGCGCCAATTCTGCCGGCAAATCCCTGTTTAACAAATGGGGATTTGCCGGCAGAATGGCGCACAAATCCCCGTTTTTCAGTGCACAAATTCCATGAATCAGCCCAACAGTCTTTCTCATCACCTTAAGAAGGTGAACTGAGTGCTGAGAACAGAGCTGGGTCCCAGGCCAATCAGGGAACACAAATCCAGGGGTGGATGGCAGAGGGCAAGGGCCAAAGGTAATCCTGCGACCCTGCAACAATGTAATAGATAGTTTCTGGGGAAGGGTTAGGCAAGCCACCTGACATGTGAGGGCCAATAGATTAACCTATATAGGTGCCATGTAAAGGCATTACCACCCCAACTATCCAATCACGTACCCTCATAGATTTTTGGGGTAGAGCTCCATGTTGTGACGCAGTATCTGAACATAATTGCCTGACACAGGCTCAGGAGCTGTGGTTTTGGGAGATTCTCAATGTCCTGTATGATCCCTGTCTGTTTGTGTAATAAATGACTGTTCTAAGTTGCCCTTGGCTGAGTCCTCCGTCTGTGTACTGAGGAGGATTTGTTGGGCTCTCAGTGAGTGAACAGTGAGCTTGTAGTGTGAACCCCAGTCCCTCTGGTATACATAAGCCAACAAACTTGTCCCAGAAAGAGGAAAGGGATTGGAATAGTATTAGGACTCACTAACCACACCAACCTGACCCTCCCAACCCTGGTTTTGTTTCCTCATCTAGTAAGGATTCAGAGAGGGGGAAGTCCTGCACTATCTCAACTATGATAACTTGTACATTTAGTACTCTATTGTGTACCACCCAAATGCAACTATAACCATGGAGGATAACCAGGAAAGCAATCAAAGAAAACACCTCACACCACTTATCCCACCAGGAGATACATTCTTCCATCAATCCACCTTCCCTGTTATACAAGACCCTTGATTCAGGACTTGGAGGAGAGATGGGATCCATCTCCTGGGAAGAGATGTCATCCATTAAATCAACTGAAGCCTTAGAATGGGAGGTAGTAGAGTGTCTTCTTGTACAAGTGCCAACCATACCAGTGGAATATCTGGATAGTCTACAAACAGTGAGTCACACACTTATTGGAGGACCACAAGAAGGTAGAAGACCAGACTTGTGTCCCTTCTGTCAAAAAACAGGATCTCTCACAGTGAGGAATCCGACCCTCCACACGGGGAGTGTGCACTCGTCTGGGCTGTTTTGAGATTTGTTTTAAAGAAATGGCATGTTGGTAGATTAACCTGCGGAAAATGTGTGGAACTAATCGGCACACATTTCCCAATGCTCACTGGACAACAAACACATAGTCAAGTGTACTTGGGGAACACAGTCTACCCGCGCAGATCTCCTGTCATGTTAAGCTGGAATTTGACAGGCACAGGTACATCAGTAGACACGGGTGCAACGCGCTCATGTATACGTGAGGGAAAGTTTTTAATGTCTGGCACCGCCATGAATACTCAAGGCGTTTCAGGAGCTACAAGTCGAGTTCCTTTCACTAAAGAGTTACCAGTATCTATAGGAGAATGTGATATGAAGGTGTCGCTGCTATACTCTAGGCAGACAACTGTCAATATATTGGGTCGAGATTTGATGACAAAGCTCAATATGACCATCTCGTTTACCAATGAAGGTATAGTGTGCTCAACTCCAGGGATGCATTATTTAAACGTGTTTGAAATTATTAGAGCATTTTCAGGACAAGTAGCCGTGAGAGCAATATATTTAGAGCCAGAAGTTTTTCATTATGGAGTGCATGTTCTATTGGCATATCTGCCAGGCCTAGCAGGCAAGGCAATGAGAATACCTGATGAATTTCTTTTTAGACCAAACATACCTATGCGCAAAGAAGAAGGGCAAGTATTTCCCTTGGAATTGCAAGCAGCCATAGTATGGGGTGAAATGGCTTTGCTTGATGGGACCAATGACAAAGGCAGACAATGGTTTGAAGTGATTGCCATCGGAGAAGGTTAAAGATTAACTGATGTTACCGATGAGGATATGTTTGGCGATCATCTATCTGATGACGAAGTAGTATTTGAGATGAGTATTACTTATTGGGTAAGAGCAATCAAACGAGAGGTACCTCAGAAAATGATTTTGGCCCAGCACCGTCCCGAGTAATTTGAGGAAGATATGGCAAAAGTGTCAGCTTCATTATGGCTACAAGCCCCTATGACGTATGCCTATTAAAGGGGTTGGAGAAGTGAAGAATAAATTGAAACCAGGAGCAATTTTACCTCGAGCGCGACAGTATCCCATGTCTCGAGAGGCAGATGCGGGTATTTTCAAAAAATGTCCGCCATGATGGAGCAGGGCATTTTAGTAACATCAGAGTTACTGTGTAATACCGCTGTGTATCCTATCAAAAAATCTAAGGGGGGGTAATGGCGTTTAAAGATCATAGACCAATAAACCAAATTGTAGAAGCTGAGTTCCCTATAGTCCCGAACCCGTCCACAATTCTATGTAATATACCTGTTGAAGCATGATATATCACTGTGATTGATTTGAAAAATGCGTTTTTCTTAATCCCATTGCACAAAGACTCACAGGATCTGACCTCATTTACGTTCAGACAAACGTGACTGAAAAGTACTCGGCTGCCCCGGGGGTATTGCGAGTCTCTATCGATTTCCAATCGAGTCCTGCAGATCGGTAGATGGCATATTAGTTTGTAGCACTACAGAGGAAGAGTGCAGATGCGATTGTGTCCAGCTGATGATAATTCTTGCTGACAAAGAATATAAGGTTGACAATGAAAAGTTACAGTATTGTCAACAAGAAGTGTTGTATATTGGCCAATTGATTTCACATGAAGGAACAAAAGTTACCCCTGAGAGGGCTGAGGCTATTTTGAAAACCACAAAACCAGACATGATAAAACACATGCAGAGGTTTTTAGGATTATGCAATTACGTCAGAGCATGGGTCTTTGATTACAGTTCATATATGAGGCCTTTTCTACAGGCTTTATAATGCCGTGTTCACATAGAGAAAGCTGCGAGCATAGTTATGGGATGTTCCATGACATTATTTGTAGAGCATGCACTATTTGCCATTCTAGAGAAACCTAAGGGCACATTGACTTCTCAAAGGGCTTCTGCCTACGAGGTAGTTATATCAAATCCAGTGATCAAAATAGTTTGATACAGAGTAGCAAATCCTGCCATGTTTGTAGCCGAACCACTGGCAGAGGATGAGCATGCGCACAACTGTTCGAACTATGATGAGTTCTTTGATGAAATCCCAAGAGTAAAAGAAAATTCCTTGCCAGGTGAAGAAATTGTTTTTATTGACGGTTCTTTGAGAATCGATCATAATGATGGACAGAGATATACAGGCGTCGCTGTGGTAAAATACACAGCCAATGGGGAGTTTCAGACATTGGTAAGTGCACGACTACCGTCTCACTATTCAGCACAATCTGCAGAGCTAGTAGCGCTGATTGTCATGCTCGAGAATCATACAGACCAGGAAGTAACAGTGTACAGTGACTACGCCTATGCGATGTGTACAGTGCACGCAGTGTTGGAATGTTGGAAAAGGAGGGACTACCTGCGAGCAGATGGCACGCCAGTGCAGCATGCAGCCTTTTTCGATAGGCTCATTAGGGCACTGCAACTCCCAGTGGCCATCGCGGTCATTAAATGTGCAGCTGAAACTAAAAAGACAGACTTTATTTCACTCGGAAACCAAGCAGCAGCCGAAGCGAAAATCGCTGCATGTTCAGAGAATATAATATCCTTTGAAACAATTGATGTAAAAGAAAAAATGGTTGTGTTGATGAATATGGTTGAAAAATATAGTTATTTATCAAAGACGCAGTTCATGGAGGTTCAGGGGGAAGCACCTCAAGATGAGAAAGATTTATGGACATGAAAAGGGTGTTCTTTAAACCCCTCTTTAAACCCCTCTGAAGCATTGTGATGACAGGACAGCATTGGTAAACCGGTGATGCCTCTAGCCTTACTGAGGGTGGCGCTGGAACAGCTACACTACCCCGCGCACACAACTAGGGAGAACCTTTCTGCAACGATTGCTGAGGATTGGTTTGTACCAAATCTGTTAGAGCACGTTGCCTTCTTTATGACGAACTGTATAATTTGTCAAAGATTCATGGCTGGGCATACACTGCACACAGTTAGGGGGGTTATTCCAAGACCCATTGGCCCCCTTCAGCATGTGCATATCGACTACATTGATATGATTCAAGTATGTAATGGATACATATACATGATTGTTGTGATGTGTCCCTTTTCAAGGTGGAGTGATGCAGGTCCCTGTACGCATCCAGACTCCCCCTGTGAAGCTACATTTTTGGTGAGAGAAGTGTTTCCTAGATGGGGAGTATGCGAGGTAATAAGATCAGACAATGGTCTGCATTTTGTGAAATAAATCATTTGAGCAGATCAGCTTGTTGCTTGGTATATAGCACAAGTTTTCAATGGCTTGCTTAAGGAAAGGATAGCCAGGTTGAAGCTTACTCTGAAGAAAGGGTGGTTGCTTTGTCTACCACTGGCATTATATGCTTTGAGGAACCAACCAGGTACTGACCATTATCTCACGCCTCACGAAATTGTGACAGGGAGGCAGATGAGACACCCCAAATGCCTCCATCCAGAGTTAGAAGTGATGCTCAGTCAACATCAGATTTGTTTGGAATGGAAATGCATGATTATTTGAACTGTATGACTGCCAGTATTTCTGTCAATTCAGGACAGCTGCAGTGACAAGGGTGCAGGGCAGTACAGAACACAGAAGGAGATGCTTCAACAAATCAACCTCAAGAATTTCATCTTCCCAAATTATTTGACGGAGATGAGGCCCTAATTCAGAACCACACGAGAAAAAGATGGGACGAACCTCGTTTCAACGGCCCATTTATCATAAAAGATATCACGCCGTCTGCTGTCAAAGTGCAGGGCAGGCGTGCTTGGATTTTATTGGAGATATCAAGATTTTTACTGGAAAAACCTCTCTGCCCTCCGCACCCCACTAAGAAGCTAGTGCAAGCATCAGGGAAGAACCACAGCACGTGCAGACAAGCTCTATGACGAGGAAGAAGGACGCAGAAGCTGACAAATAAGAAATATAAAAAGTGTTGGACTGTGGCTTGGTCCGGGACACTCCTTTTTAATGTCTCTGAAAAGGTTAAGGGAAGCAAATTCAAACACTCTGTGCAAATCAGTTGCAGGGTTAAGGGAAGATCTATAGTCTTAAAGCCATAGTAGCCTATTGACTTTGGACTGAGGCATGCTTAAGCCTTGATAAGAAGAGAAATATGCCAGACTCTGATCGTGGCTTTGATAACTGGAAGAGAGTGCAGTATCCTGATTCGTTCCATACTGAGTTCGTGTTCGGATTTGCTCATGGTATTATCCAATGACAACGTTTCAAGGATTATATTTGAAGTTTTTCTCTATGTGCTGCGCTCATATCCAGCAATTGTGGGGAGAACTTCTAATATACAAATATTTTTGCAAGGTCCTAAAAATGGTGCGATTGTAGGGAGATTACTTGCAGCAATTATCTAGCAAGTGTTGCAGTTACCTGAGTATAGTGGGGGAATAGCACAAATGCCCCTGTCACCTGAGGCTGCACACAGACTTGTAGGAAGCGTTTACTTTCGTCTGATTGAAGAATAATCACATCTTGTTGGCAGACACACTGGTATGCTCACATTCCTAAGGGATCCCAGTAACACTGAAAATCTGAGTGAGATCTTGGAGAGAATAATTATCCAAGTAAGCCTGTATTCTGAGAGAGAACCCACAGGATGGTGGTGTGAAACTTTCCTTCGAGGGACAGATTGAGAAGGTTGCTGACAAAGACAGACATTTTCTTTTATGCTGAAAGAAGTTCATCATGTCGTCTGGCTTAAAGCAGATTCGAGGAGTGGACTGGGAGTTGGTATATATCGTGGAACTGATCTAGACATATTGAGAGTAGCTTTCTTCTTGCTGGAGACATTTATATTTCGAATGGTTAAAAAATGGTACCAGAAAAATAAACATTGAGAGTTCATTTCTGTTATTGAGCAAGCAGACCAGTGGATCAAGGACGAAGGTGCCAAGGCAGGACAGCAACTTCCAGGAGGAGTGTGTAATGCTGATGGATTAAAAAATAACTTTTTCCTTCCTTAGGCAATAAATAATGGGTAGTACTAGTAGCAACTTCGTGATCCCGGGCGTAGAAAGACATTCATGCAGTCCACGGAATAGGTGTTGTACATCGACATACCTTTGCCTTATTTATGGATGCATTCTGTTTATAATCATACTGCTCTCACTCACAGTCCGCACATCCTACTACCTTGATATACATGGGGCTAAGACTGCAGTGAATCTTCGTGAGCAAAAGGAAATAGCAATTATGGCAACTACTAGACACCCAAGGCCCTATGTAGTTATTCCTGTTCCATAGAAAGATGACTAATTAATTACCTGAGTCAGAGATAAACATCATTAGCAATCATTCACATGCAAGAAAGGTTGTAGAAACATTGGTTGGACACAAGAAACAGATCTGTCAAAATGGGCAAGATGAGAGGTTGGCAGACAATGTGCCTATACAAGTAATGCATGCAAATACACCTGCTCCTGTGGTGAAGAATCCAAAGGTAACTCCTAGAAGACAGACATATATGGAGTTTATGCAAGACACGTTTATGCCTAGATGGGCAGCTGAGCAAAGGAAACTCTCTGAACTTTCTCCTACCAATGGAACATTAACAGGTGCACCTTGTCCACTGACTGATGTGTCTGTGATTTATCCAGAAAGAAGGAGTTATGCTGGTACACTTCATGACATGATTATGGATAGTTACATGAGGAGAATGAGAACTAAAAGAAACACTCAAGAAGATGATTTCGAGCTAAATGATTACTTGGACAGTACAGCACATTTGGGAAATAACATTTGTTACCAGCATATGAAAGAAGTAGGAAGAAGGACCTCAAATGAGGAGTGCTTTGTGTGTGCACTCATGCCATACAGTATGGGAAAGTCTAAAATCTTCATAGCTATCGAAATAGACGTCCAAACAGCACATTGTCTTTCACACAGAGCACTTTGCAAAACCAGAGGCCAGTTCATGGGTCGAGATGCCTACCTCAAATGGGCAACTGAATGGACAGACCCAGATGAAGATGACTATGTGCAGGATACCAAGACAAGAAACAGAGCCCACACTAAGAATCATGTGATCAGATATGAGAAGCCTGGAGTAAAAGGAGCTGGAATCAGATGGGAAGTGAATGAGAAATTGGAGGTTGCAGGAAAATCTGCAGAGGATGCTTGAAGATGGAAGAATAGAGGTCAAATGCAGATCTGGGGATCTGTGTTATCACCCGATGGATGGGAAGAAGGAGTGGTCGTCTGCAGAGCCTGGGTGATCATTGGATGCTATAAGCCAGTCATTGACATTGTGCATAATAGCTGTAAGCCATAATGGCCAATACTTGCTAAATTACTGTCTTGGGTTGAAGACAGAGGAGGACCTCTGCAGATTGTACCATTGGAAAGTTCAAAGCTGTGCTTCAGAAATAATGGCACAAGAAAGGTTGGAGAACATAAGAATTGTGGTCGAATCTTTGATGTTTCAGGAATGGTACACTGTACAGCAGTGATCATGGATCATTATTGAGCTTGTTCAGCCAGAGCGTGTATTAGATTACCTGCAGATTGTGGAGGAATATGCACAGTGGTGAGTGTCCATGTTCCAGCTTTAGTGATTGCAAAGGGTTATTTGCACATTGACAATTTCCCAAAAGCAGATGCTCACCTGAGGAAGAAGAGATCTGTGGAGCTGATAAAGAGGATGAAGAGGGAGAACTATTTCTCAGCTAAGTCAATGAAAGCTTTCGATGCCATACCAAATGAACACAGGCTGTTTAGACAGACCTCATCTGTGCTCACATTGATCTTCATGTCGGCTGTTCAGGTTGGAGCAAACACTAAGTGGCTACAAATAAATCACCAGGTGGGAATTGCTGCAGACAATTAACACTACAATAAAAGGATTCAATGCAATCAGAAAAGAGATGAGAGCCTTATGATTGATGACTCTTCAGGACAGATATGTCCTGGATATGAAAAAGGGTTTCTGCTCCCATCTATTACTGCGCCACAGTGAAGTTCAGGTATCAACCAAAACCAGTTTTTCTTAAATCATCTTATATTTATTGATAGCCCATAAGGATGACACGTGTTTCGGCACCCTAAGTGTGCTTTTTTCAAATCTGGGCATTAAGGGTCGCTTGAGACACTATATACAAGATAGCAGAATTTAAATAAAATTATAAAGCAATTTTTGTGATGCATAGATAAAACAGATTCCCTGGGGTTCCCAAAAGACCAAATGCATATCAATCATATTATCCAGCATATGACCAGAACAGATCAGCATTTTTGTTAATAACAAAAAACAAAATATATCACCTGTTTGTTTCCACACCATTATGATTCCGAGAAAGCATGTGTAAATCCATCAAAACATAAAAACATAGAACATACCATCATGGCTCCCCAACGTAGTGACGGGACATGAGCAATCACCGTAGGAGAGGAAGTGGAGGGAGGGAAACATCATTGGTAGAACAGGAAAAAAATAACAGAAAAGGACTAAAGATTAGTTTATATTTCACTTGCTAGTTAAATTTAAAATAAATCTGTCTCCAGATAGGGCTTACCTATCGTCGGAAACTCGTGCACTGATCTCGTGTTGTCAGAGAGAGTCCCAACAGACTCATAAGCGCTGCAAGCACTTCAACAAGAAAAAACAAAGAATATGTCAATTTCCCCTGCTTGATACCGTATCGACGTTTTAATTTTTATGTTAGAGTTTTATTTCTATCAGGATTCAGGTATCTGACAATCCTACTGTTTTTTTTTAAAAAATGTTTAATTAATTGTTCATACTAAAGTGCCGAACTGGAGATGTTGTTTTTAAATCTTAACTAGGCTACATTTTCTCCAGGTTTCTAATAGGAGCAGAAACTCCAGCATAATGATTAAACTTGGTCATTAAAAGAGACGTATATTCATAAAGCATGCATGTCCTGTATTCCTCATTCAGGTGGATGAGCGTTCATGTAGTAAAATGAACACCAGGGCTTTGAACGAGTGTTCCGTGCGTATGTATATCGCAGCGTCCACAAAACAAAGCGGCATGTGTAAACCCGCCTGTTTAGCTGCGGAACTGTTTGTGATTGGGAGGCTATTTGGGTGGGCTTCCACTGCCCTTCAGTGCTTACCTTAACAATCTGGTTTCCTGCTTCACGCGTTGGGTTCTACCAAGAGCCCTTTACGGCAGCCGCAGAGCGTATATGTAGTGTTGCCTACAGAAGAACACCGACGACCCGTGTGACTCACGGTATGGTTTTGGATCCAACTGGATCTTACTAATTTTACCTTTGCATACACTATCTCCCACTAATCACGCTCTCGTCCTTCATTGCAGCCACAGGATTAACAGCATTTGTCCACTCAAACTACATTGAGCACCCGCAACGAACGCCTTTCTTTCCCCGCACTACTTATTTACATTGTTTGCCACTTCATACAGGTAATGGCTCTCACATATATTCCTTCCTGGCCACACGATGTGTAAACGAATAGTCCACTCAATATGTTTATTTATTCTTTATTCCTCTGGCATATTACCCACAGAAATTTCAACTGAATGGTATGTGCTATGTTTTACCTTTATGACAATTATGTGTTTTCTCGTTTGTGTTTATTTTTGTTGTAATTTTCTTAACTATTATGATGAAACTCATTTGTGTATTCAACTTAACTGCAATATAACAGACTTGCCCTGAAGACGGAAATTGCTTTCCGAAATGCATAGGCATATTAAGTCTGACCTATTAACGAGCTGTGGCAACTGCTTCCTCACTAAGAATGTATTAGTGATAGCTCTACTTTGAGTTTTTCCGATAAATCATTACTTTTGCTAAGCAACGACAGACTCTTTCATTTGAACAAGTGTACTACCTTGGATGCATGATTGACCTTTCTTTAATTTGAGCTAATTCCTTACCCAGGTTGGGTCCAACAGTGAGCGGCTGTGTGACCTAGTATTTTCACTCGGTCTCCAGCTTCATATGGATCTGAATGAGATCCCTGAAGAAGCAGAACCAATAAACAGCAAGGATGAATGGTAATATTACTAGCCATTGCCAAGTATATGTTATATGGAGCTGAAGATGAAGTACATAAAAAGATGCAGTGATCAGAGAATGCTGATATTCCATAAGGCATCAAGAAAGCAATAAGGATAAGTAACATATTGGGCTCAAGGTGAAGAAACTTATGCCACAGAAACAGATGAAGATATTAAATCATTTTACATGTGTACAGATGCAGAAGAAACGGAAGCAGCAAAGTAATGGTGAAGCTAGCTATAAGCTTATAGTAAAATAGATTGTGGCAAACGCCAACGGATACATACATAGGAATGAGAGAATTATGGATGTTTCCACTAAACATATTAAAGCAGGTTGGACATTAGCAAAAAGGCCTCAGTTCAGTGTGTCACAGTTAAGAAATCAGACATTGAATTACAGAAGCGGAGCTCAGAAAGGCGAGGTTGGATGAGCCCCAAGAAGCCATGGTCTTATCAAACTGGAGTAAACTGACTTTGGATACAAAATCATGTGAAAGAACAAACCTCCTGCCCAGAAGGAGTGAAAATAACAAGGAAGACGTCAGAGGTCTATTGGAATAAAATGTTAAATACACAAAAAGGCTTGATTTTATGGTCTCTAGTCACATGGAAGCATGAAGTTGGACGAATGAGATGATCACACCTACACATGAAGGCAGGCTGTGCTTCTCAATCCCTAATTTTCTCAGAGCTAGGAACACTCTCAAGGAAGAAGTTCAAAGGCCTAATTGACAGGAGACCACTGAGGTGATGATGGATTGATATGCTAATTGGTGGGAAGCTAAAGGTAAGGCAACCTCACCAACATCTGGACGGCCAGCCTGCAGGCTGCTAACGTACGTGCAAAAGTACTGAAGATGGATAGAGTGCCAAGCAATTGTAGAGGACCTGCGTTTTCAGGGGTCCTATAGTGTGTAAACCACTGAGACGTTGTGTATTTAGTGTCGTTCATAGTGGTAAATTTTAGAGGAAGGCTTAGTTTCCCACCTGATGTTAAGTAACCAATCATATTCAAGTTTGCCACATAGGATGACGTTGGTAACATGTAGGTTAGAAGTCATTGATGACACATTTTGCTAAAAGTACTGTTTTTTCTTTAAATGCTGTGAGTTTGAAGATCGAGCATTTGCGTTGATGTTCGTTATGCTCTCTGTTTTAGAAAATTGATATTAAAACAGTCTTCTTTTTGTCAAATTCCTGAGTTGGATCTTCTATTTAATGTATGAGTAATATCTGCATCCCCATCCATCTCACGGGTAATTGCTGCTCATCAAAGGGGCTGGACTATCCAGTTCAAAGTGGGTGTATGCCATCCAGAAAGGGTCTACTACTCCCCAGTGAACTTGGCAACAGGAATAAAGGGCAATAATTCAAGGCCTTTCTTAGGGACTGCAGGCTCCCAAAGGCATTACGTTTGGCAATCATCCTGAGATCTGCCTTAAAAGAAGGGTGACACTCATTGGGGTTTTCCCAAAAGTGTATAAGGCCTAGCCCGCACAGCCTCTTTTTCAAATGGAGGACCCAGCCCTGGCTTTCTGCACCTTCTAATTGCAAAAATGCACTCACAGCATCTTTGTAGGGGCCAGGCTCTGCGAAGATCAAACTCTCACCCAATACAGGGCTTCCTTGAGGGCAACTAAGTCAGCCAGAGGCAGTATTTGCAATTCTAGATGTGTTAATGTGGCTGAGGCATTCTTAGGCAGGGCAAGCAACTTCTTTAAGAAGATGTTCTCAATGGGGGACAACAGTTTTGTGTTTGCAAAGCCCTGGATCTCTGTGCCATAAAAGGCCGCAGGCAGAGCTTATTTATCAGATAATGCTAGGACTGGGGAAATTGCCCCACTACGATGTCCTGAAAAAAAGGAGCGAATGGCCCTGCTATACTTAGTTAGGTTTACCTTGGATTTAAGGAGTTGGTTAGTCCACCCCCACCTCATTGACTCTAATCCCTAGGTAGTCAAAATGCCCCACTTGGTCCAGTATATGGCCATCTACCTCAATTTTCACTTGTCAAGGCTTAGAGACCATGGGGGTAATTCATAGAATTTAGCGCACAAGTGGCGCACGCGGCTGGCGCACAGCGTGCGCGTGCGATTGTCTGCACCAGCCGCGTGCACTAAAATCCATTTCCGCGCACAGCGTATTCATGGATTTTAGCTACCAAAACCAGCCGTGGCGAACAGTGGTGCAGCGACCCTGCAGCAGTGCCAGTTACGCCCCCAAGAACGCCCCTTGCGCAGGGAAAAGCCATCAAAATCCCCAATCCAGCGCAAAGGGCTGCGCTAACCCTGTACCAGTATACATGGCCGCCACACAGCACACGGCAAGCGGGCAACCTGTATTACTGGAAGTTTCACACGTGAAAGGGCCTGTGCGAGTGGGGTATGTGTATTGGGGTTCGCGGGACGTTTCACACGCGATAGGCCCTGTGCGAGTGGGGTACATGTATTACTGGGGTTCGCGGGAAGTTTCACATGCGAAAGGGCCTGTGCGAGTAGGGTACGTGTATTACTGCGGTTCACGGGAAGTTTCACACGCGAAAGGGCCTGTGCGAGTGGGGTACGTGTATTACTGGGGTTCACGGGAAGTTTCACACGCGATTGGCCCTCTGCGAGTGGGGTACGTGTATTACTGGGGTTCGCAGGGGGTTTCACACACGATTGGCCCTGTGCAAGTGGGGTACGTGTATTACTGGGGTTCATGGGAAGTTTCACACGCGAAAGGGCCTGTGCGAGTGGGGTACGTGTATTACTGGGGTTCGCGGGAAGTTTCACACGTGAAAGGGCCTGTGCGAGTGAGGTACGTGTATTACTGGGGTTCGCAGGAAGTTTCACACGCGAAAGTGCCTGTGCGAGTGGGGTACATGTATTACTGGGGTTTGCGGGAACATTCACACGCGATAGGGCCTGTGCGAGTGGTGTACGTGTATTACTGGGGTTCGCGGGACTTTCACACATGAAAGGGCCTGTGCGAGTGGGGTACGTGTATTACTGGGGTTCACGGGAAGTTTCACACGCGAAAGGGCCTGTGCGAGTGGGGTATGTGTATTACTGGGGTTCGCGGGAAGTTTCACACGCGATAGGCCCTGTGCGAGTGGGGTATGTGTATTACTGGGGTTCGCGAGAAGATTCACACGCGAAAAGGCCTGTGCGAGCGGGGTACAAGTATTACTGGGGTTCACGGGAAGTTTAACACGTGAAAGGGCCTGTGCGAGTGGGTTACGTGTATTACTGGGGTTCGCGGGAAGTTTCACACGCGAAAGGGCCTGTGCGAGTGGGGTACGTGTATTACTGGGGTTCGCGGGAAGTTTCACACGCAATTGGCCCTGTGCAAGCGGGGTACGTGTATTACTGATTTTCGCAGGAAGTTACACACGCGATGGGCCCTGTGCGACTGGGGTACGTGTATTACTGGGTTTTGCGGGAAGTTTCACACGCGATTTTGCTGTCAGAGCGGGGTACTGTATCCAGTGTGGTGCGCGGGGAGTCCTACATGTGAATTGGTAGTGTGGATCCTCCCAGGTGTCCCCTCTACCCCCTCCACGGCCCCTGCAGGCAGCCCACACCACAGGGGACTACCCTGCACCCCTGGTCATGTCCCGCAGGCAGCCCATCCACCATGGGTATGCCCTCCAGCCAAGCCACATTTCACCTTGCAATGTGATCACTAACTCATGTCCCCCTGCACCCCCACCCCCCAGCAGTGAGGGGCACCTGCCAGCAAGCCCCCACTCATGTCCCCCTGCACCCCCACTCCCCAGCAGTGAGGGGCACCTGCCAGCAGGCCCCCACTCATGTCCCCCTTCACCCCCACTCCCCAGCAGTGAGGGGCACCTGCCAGCAAGCCCCCACTCATGTCCCCCTGCACCCCCACCCCCCAGCAGTGAGGGGCACCTGCCAGCAGGCCCCCACTCATGTCCCACACATGTCCCCCTGCACTCCCACCCCCCAGCAGTGAGGGGCACCTGCCAGCAGGCCCCCACTCATGTCCCACTCATGTCCCCCCACCCACTCACCCATCCAGCAGTGACATGCCCATCTCATGACACAAACCAAAAGTCAACTATGTACATCAACACATGTCCGTCACACACACAAACACACACACACACAGGTTGCCATTGATTGAGTAAACCCACATGTCAACATGCATGAACCCAATGAGTGAATCACACACATTGAAGTAAAAGATCAAAATGTATTAACATGAAAACCAATTGAAAGTACTTAAAGCATAAAATAATGGCAAACATGAAATGAAATGCATGTCCAAATAAAAAAAAATCCTCAAAAAAATTCAAGCAATCCAGAAGAAAAATGGCCAAAACTCTCTGTCCACCAAACCAAATCCAAATGAAACGCAAAAAGGTAAATCCATTGATCCATGGTGAAATGAAATTAAAATGTCCAAATAAATCCAACGTCCAACTATGTACAATACAATTTTCAAGGGTCCATGAGCCCAACGAAACAAATGAAACCTATCTAATAACCTACCTAACAAAAAAACTATTTACAAAAGTGTGGGGCATAGTCCAAAAGCCCCAAAATAAAAAAAAAGGAAACCTAACACTATAAACTATTTACAATGGTGACGGGCAAGTCCTGCGGCTCACTCATTTATGTTTTCGGCCAGGGCATCATCGAACTCCATGTCTATTTACTGGAGGCGGGCCACTGTCCTGGCCCCGAGGTCTCGCAGGGAGGCACTCATGGCCTGTTCCAACTCCCTGCGAGTCGCCTCGAGGCACTCTGCCCCCCTCAACGCCCGACGCATGGAGAACTCCGCCCTGACCATGGTGAGCCGCGTCTCTTCTACCCGCCGCCGCTCAGCACCTATATGCTGGCCCAACCGCAGCCACACGGAAGACACATCCATTCCAGGGTCCTCCTGCCCTCTGGCCGATGCCTGTCCCCTGATGTCGATGGCCCGAGCCATCATTGCTCCCATCTAGAGCCTGCTCCTGCTGCTGCTGCTGCTGCTGTCCATGTGCCCTGTCCGATGATGCCTGCACATCCTCTATCAGCTGGTCTCCAGTTGTGGTGTCCACCCCTGCTGGACCGCCGACTCCTGACTGTGGCAGGGATGGGATCTCCACCAAGCTGGCTGTGTTGGTCAGGCCAGGTCCACAGGAGGCCCTGGTGGAATCTGGGCCGGAAGACGGCAGGGAGAACGACTGGCGCATAGTCTCCACAGAGGAGGAGAGGTCCGCTAGAGTGCGCATCACATGAAGTAACCCACCAACCAGGGCCCCTCCCAACAGTGCCACGTAGTGACGCTGCTCTTGGTGATGGCGTGCATTCTCTGCCCAGGAAGAACGCACGTCATCACGAATGTCACGCGTGCGCAACGCGACACCAATCAGGACAAAGCCCATACGTTCATGGGACCCCTCGTCTGCAGGTAGGGGAGAGGCAGATGACATGGCACTCTCCCCTACCTGCATACAGGCCTGGGGCGGGGCATCCCTGCTGGTGCATGGTGGTGCAGTCACAGGGTCAAGGGCAGGGACATGCACAGGCCCCTCCGCGGTGACCTGTGCTGCCTCCTGACCCTGGCCCTGGCCTGCACCACTTGCACCAGTGGTACTACCCCCACCAGGCCCCATGGGCGGCTCAGTAGCGGCCTCCTCCTCCTCTGTGGAGACCACCAACCTGGATGTCTCCGTACCGTCTTCCGCCATTGCAAGCCCCTGTGGGGGCTCACCCGGCCCTTCTGCCACAGCCGTAGTGACAGACGCGGCACCAGCCCCCTCGCTCCCGGATGATGGCAAGTCCTGGGAGGGTGGCTGGACCTTGCGTTGCCGCCCAGTGGAGGTATCCCCGCCGCTTGGCTCCACAGCGCTGTCTCCGCCCTCTTTTTCACTTGACGCTCCATAGAGGGAGACATAGAACACAAGCATCAGGGTACAGTACAATATTCCCCTAGGCAGGAAGCAATAACACATGAGTGGCAGTGTCTAACGTCACTTCCATCCTGTCCCTCCGAAACACATAGGTGAATGCACGCAACACACATGCATAAACAGGCATGGCGCCTGCAATCAACATCAGCATCCATGTACAAGGGCCTCTATTAATCAAAACGTTGCCTTCAAACTCACATGCATCATGGCTCACCCTGATCCCATGCAAACACATCACCGGAGGGTCATGCATCATGCCTTGTACACCACAGACACAGTGGATAGACACAGTGCATACAACAGTGACCGCACTGCATGAGTGAATCTACACATCATCACGGACATGTGTCATAAATCCATGGCGTATCTAAGTCACAGATACACTTCTCAGACACACACACATGTGCACCATACATATACATGACAGCAGCACCCATCCCTCACACCCCCACCATGTGCAAGAACAGACACTGGCATGCTTTCATGTGTGCATTTGCCATACAGCTCCCCATGTAGCATTGGAACTCATGCACCAACCATGTGGTTTGCACATTACTGGTCTCACATGCATGACCATGATGTCCCTGCACACACACATCCATACATGGCCCATGTTACACATACAGGCAAGTATCAGACTACCAGCACACTGCAACATGCCCTGTCTCACACACCAATGCTTGGCCACTTACCGCTCAACTCCAGACGGGTCTTCCTCCGAAGGATCTGGGCGTGGAGCGCTGGGCATATGTGTTCCAGGACCCTCATCTGGATGTCACTCATGCTGACCCGGCCCCCCGCCGCGAGGCGCCGGGCCTTGTGGATGGTCCTGGACCTGAAGTCCTCCCAGCGCTTCTTGACGCGCTTGATGTCGCGGGTTGCCACCCCCTCCGCGTTGATGGCAACCACTACGTCATCCCAGATCCTCTCCCGTCCTTCCTTGTTGGTGCGTGATGTTCCGAAGAGGGCATCATAATGCCCCAGGACATGCTCCCGCAGGACACCAACTTCCTTCACACTGAATCTGGCGGCCCTCTGCCTTTCTGGCTGGGGGTCGCCAGTGGTCTCAGATGGTGTTTGCCCTGACATGGCGACCCCCGGAGGCAGGCGTGGGTGGGGAACTGGGTCCTGGGGCTGGGCTGTGGAGCGATGGTATCCCAGTCGGGAGTCTTTTGTTCCAGCAGGGGTGGACACAGCAACTGGAACCCTGGCTGACGTGCAGGCACCAAATTGCAGGGCACGTGGGCAGCAGGCAGTCAGGCAGCAGCAGATTGCAGGTGGGAGCGTGCTCGGGGCTCTGGGGGGTAGTAATTCAGCCTTCTGGGCAGGAGCGTGGTCTTCTGTGTGTTTTCGCGTGGCCAGCTTGATCCGGAGTGATTTGGCACGTGAAAATATTGCACGTCAGCTTGTAATCGGAGGAAAGGCCCTTAGCGCGTAAGCGTGTCAGCACACGTACAGGTTTTCATTGGACCAAAGGCCCTTAGCGTGTAAGCGCTTCACTGATGTTACGCGCACAGGCGTTTCCCTCGTGACGTGGGCATAGTGGTTCAGCGCACGTGAAAAAACTGCACGTCCGCGTGTGAATGCGTGTAATCCGAGGAAAGGGCCTACGCGCGTACGTGACGTGACACGCACGGGCGTTTCCCTCAGCACGGTTTAAAGGTGAGTGGGGCCAGCAGTTCACTGTATATGCCTTTCGTGGAGACCGACGTGTGTAGCTGCTTTGTGTTGTTTCGCGCACCATCACATCTTCACAGCGATCGAGGACGTATCTCTGCTTTTGGCGGGGGTATTGGCTACGCATGTTTTTCATTATCACGCTAGTCAGACGGTGAGTCGCGCACGCTATTTTTCCCACTTCGGGTGCCCCTGTGCATCGCACCCGTTTTTGAGGTCATAGTAGCCTGTGTGTCGCACGTGTACGTGTTTTTTGTGTTACTGGGTGCCACCGCGTACTACGAGAGGTTGATTCCACGCACGTAGGCTGCAGGGTTGCGGGCACGATTTTACTGCAGTTTTGGGGTGCCTGAGCATAGCGTGACCTGTCACTACATCACTGGGGTCACATACAGCCTTGCAGGTGCAGGGGGGTTGTTAACATCTTGCATCCGACCCCCTTCTCCCCAATTGCCCAGGTCAATTGTGGTGTACACCTGCCATTGGCACTACTCCATCTGTGCCATGGTTGGGAGGCCACCAAAGGTGAGGGGCCCCTCAGCTGGGCGTACTCCTCGTGGCGGGCGTGGTCAAGGACGTGGCCAGGGTGACCAGGGAGTCAGGGCACTCCAGGGTGTCCAGGGTGGCCGCAGAGGGGGAAGAGGCAGGGGTGCGCCACTTGAGCACGATGTTGTGCCATGTGTCGGTGCAATCATGCCACCACCCCCTGTGGTTCTGGGAGATGCAGCTTCTGCATCTGGCACTGGCGCCTGTGTGACCCGGCAGTCCGTTTCATCCACTGCCACGGGCCCAAGGGTAGTGGTAGCTGCAGGTGCAGCTGTGGACACCACCACCCAGGCTCAGGGTCTGCCAGCACAGGCTGCGTTGGCAATTGAAGAGCCCTTGTAAGATTTCCAACAGGCCCGGAGGGAAACCGTAGGGGCACGCAGGGCTGCCCTGACCAAGACACGTGTCCCAGTGGCAGTAATGTCATCTGCTGCCCCGAACAGCCGGGTGTTGGCAAGTGCAGGGGCAGATGCAGCCAACAACACCCCGGTTGTGAGTCTGCCAACCAGGACAGTTGAGGGCCCCCAGCTGCCACTGACACAAATCAGCCCTTTGGTCGTCCCTCCACCTGCCACTCCCTTGGCTCAATCCACCGGTCCCACTGGCCATACTGATCAGGGCGGCATCAGGCAGCCAGGGTCTGCACCACAATCCAAGAGGAGGAAGGTTGCACCTGCAGCACAGGCTGGGACCCCACACACAGCCACGACCTCCTGCACGTCGAGGAAGAAGCCTTTCTGCAACCAGGAACTGAACTGCCTTGTGGGCTACGTGCGGGATCACAGCCGTGACATGCTAGTGGGTGCTAATTGTCAGACTATGGCTGCCCACCGTGATACCCACTGGAAGCAAGTTGTGGAACATGTGAGTGCATTCGACCATGAGGTGCGCACGGCGCAAGAGTGCAAAAAGCATTGGAATTACCTCAAACGCAGCGCTAAGGCTAAGCGTGCCTCAAATTACAGCTTGACTCTGGTGACTGGCGGTGGGCCTGCACTGGAGGAGGAAGACCTCACTCCGCATGAGTCACTCGTTGCGGAGTTCATACCATCTGAATTGGTCGAAGGAGTGGGAGAGATGCCAGACTTTGATGCCCAGTCCAGTGAGTGTTGATGTGTGTTTGTCGAGGACGTGTGTGTTTTACTTGTGTGATGTGTTGTGCATGACTGCCACTACATG
Organism: Ambystoma mexicanum; assembly: GCF_040938575.1. Classification (NCBI taxonomy): domain Eukaryota; kingdom Metazoa; phylum Chordata; class Amphibia; order Caudata; family Ambystomatidae; genus Ambystoma; species Ambystoma mexicanum. The sequence goes on along the minus strand of NC_090928.1, from coordinate 243,563,013 downwards.
TCACGTGTACATGGTTATGATGTGCGAGTAATGCAATGCTTCCCTGATGCATGTCTACTCTGCTGGATGGTGGACATGTGGAGCAGACGGGGACTGTCCACATCACCACTTTTGCACCCTAGTCACATGCTGGTTACCAGTATGCCCCTCCGGTCCATGTTCCAGCTCACTGGCACTTCTGCATGTAGCGTGGGGTGACCTTCCTCTCAGCCTAGGAACTATGCATAGCATGACTGACGTGCATGTGCCCTCTGCCTGCAAGGGGGTAGCCAATGTAGGCATGCTCCCTTGCCCCTCAACCCCCTGCTCTGCACCCCAATTCCATCTTAGCACTGGTCTGCTACAATATTGCCCTTGGTTACTTCCCTGGTCATGCCTCCTGTATACATTCTAACATCCAGCGGCCAATCTGCCAGACATATCCATTGAGGTACATCCTTAGTACTTGATGCAGGGTGTCTCACTTGGACTGTGCAGAGGTCAGATGCCCCGCAGGGACATGAGTGCCCATTCTGTGCATTTCACGCATGCCCATATGTGTCCATGACTGGATGATCACTGTTACACAAGTCCATGATGACCCAAATTGCATGGCATTTCATCTGCCTTCCCATGTCAACTGTGGCTCAGTACTGCGTTGCACACATGTTTAGGGTCTGACAATCTGTGTGGGTCACAGGCCTCAGCCTGTTTAATGGACAATGACTCTGTCCAACTGGTGTAGTGTCTTCTTCACACATGGGTGGACTCCAGAGGTTTCATCATGTGTCCTGCTTACTGTCCCATAATCATTTGCAGTGTTGTCACTTGACTCACATGAAGCTGTTGATGCTAGTCAACACTGTCTGTCAATACACAGGTCTATGGTCAGCCTTTTGATACCATGCTAGGCATCCCTGCTTTTGCACTTGGGTGGAGGGGTGCTTTGCTTGTAGATATGCTACCCATTGAATGCACATTGCACGTGATGCCTGAAGTTGACCTTGCACTGCCTTCACATTTTCTGACACACACCATGAAGTCCTTGTATATGTAGGTAGTGAGTGACATACATATTTGCTGCACTGCATAGACCCACTTCAATGCAAACTGCCACCTTTCAACAGCTCTGATCACAGAAGCAATTTCAAGTTGACCCAGCATGCATGCCAGGTTCTATTTTGTGTGTCACATATCTGCCTGATGTGTTTGGTGTCGGTGTGTGTGTGTGTGTTGTGTGCTTCTAGCATGTGTAGTGACCTTTTTTCTCTCTATTTTTCAGATGATGACGCAATGGAGCCAGAGGATGGTGTTGTCATGCCAGGCACAGGGTTGTTATCACTACATCAACCCAGCACAAGTGGGGTAGTGGGGTGGTAGGCCAAGAAAACCCCCAAGTGCTACAGTCCATCTTGTCTCTGGCTGCCTATGAGTCCAGCCCTGAAGAGCACTCTGACGACCATGTCGAGTTGGATGAGCATCAGGTCCATATGTCAGGGGTGAGTGATTCTGGTGTGGACACTCCTCTGTCCGCGACACCTGCACTGAGGGGTCAGACAGTCTTGGAACCTCTGCCCGTGGTGGATCGGGACGCAGGGTCACCCTCCACACCAGTCACCGATGTGCCATGTGCCTGGGACATCACGTCAATGGGGGGGCATGTAGTCATGCAGCCGTGGGCGTTGCCAACACAACGAGGACACCCGGTCCTTGGGTCCCGCAGGGGTCAAGCCCAGCAACGTGGTCGCTGCGTGCAACCACAGTATACTGAGTGGGAGCAAGACATGACTGCCAATTCTGAACGGCAGGGGGTAGCAATGGAGAACATCGCTGAGAGCATGGAGCGTATGGCCCAATCTGTGCTCCCCCTGCTAGTCAGGTGCTTCTCCAGCAGCAGGTGGCACGGTCCACGGCCTGCTCACTCAGGCTGGGCATGGCGGCCTCAGACAGGGCACGCCAGGCTGAAATGTCATCTCTGCGTGAAGCAATTGCTGCTCACGCAGAGGCACACATGAAGACCCTGAGGGAGGAGCATGCTTCCCTCAGATCCACTCTGGGCGTCCTTCTGATGTCCCAGAGGGAGCGGGCAGAGGAGAGGTTTGCACAGCTTGAGTGTACCATCTTGGCTGAGCTACATGCTTGCCGGGAGGTGCAGCGGTTGTCAAGCCAGGCCTTGCAGGAGGAACTCTGTGTTCAACGTGCTACCTTGCAAGAGGAAGCACGTGTATCACGGGAGGTTCTGCATGCAGACCTACATGTCATCCCCACACAGAACCAGGCTCACCCGTCCGGCAGACCTGCTGCCGACGAGGGGCAAGCTGCGGCTAGGCGTGGTCATGCTCCTGTGCCACGTCCTCCTTTCCAGGAAGAGCCAGACTCGGACAACAATCTATCTCCCATATAGGTCGGGCTGTGCAGGCGTTGAGCCCATGGAGTTTTTTTTTCCTCAGCATCATCGCATATGGTAGTTGAGCAGCACCCTGTACATCCCCCCTCCTGGGTGCCCCAACCCCGGGTCGTATGTGGCCATTTTTGATTTTTCTTTTAGTTTAGTTAATTACGTTTCTTTTTGATAGTTAGTTTAAATAGGTAAAGTAGTTTTTTCATAGTTAGTGTAATTAGTTAATATAGTTTAAAATTGCTAGTCTATTGTGCTTTCATGTGACGGTGTGGTGCTTTGTGGCTTTTGAAAGCATCCACTGTCTGTTCCAGCTGGGCCCTTCAAGCTTGTCTTGTGTATGTGTTTGCTGCTTGGGGTCCTTGACTCACATATGCCACTCCTGCTTCCCTTATCCATGGGCTCACAAGGATGGTTCGGTGTAACAGCCTATTACACAAGGGCAATGGACTGTCATATCTGTGGCATGTCTGCTGCTGTGGAACTTGTGTTAACACCCTTAGTGGGGATGATTGGGGTGTATTTGTCCACTGTTCTTCTTTTGCTAAATGGGGTGTTTAATGATTCATGTGTACATTCGTTGCTATGCATTGTGTAGTATGTTTCTTATCTTTAATGAACATGTGCTTGTTACAAATCATGCCGTAGATAGTGTGTTCCACACTGTTACTGTGAAAGACGGACTGATGGTGTGATTTCTGATGTACGTCTCTGACATGGTCCAGTCATGTAATGCCTGAAGAGACACACACAGATGAATATTAAGCATTAATCATGTGTTTCATGCACTTTCTGCAGGGGGATGAGCCTCAAGGCCACCTTTGCCAGCAGACATGGGCCATTGGACGTCTGGAATCAGGACACGTTTGGTGCTGCCGACATGCGCATATGTGCGCAAGCAGAGGCACAGGGATTGCGATCATACATCTGAAAATCGATTACGTTTTTCAAGGGACTCCAGGCAAGGTGAGCAGCACAGGGGGGTCACAACACTGCAAACCTTCCACCTGGCCAGTTGAACATGCATGCTTAGAAGCAGCACTGACGGTGAACTTGGACAAATATTGGTCTAGAAGCGCACAATACAGCTCAGATGTCTTAGTGGACTGATGGCTAGTTGATGTGAAAGTTGTCTGGGGCACCTGCAGGGGCAGTGGCACATACCCTCCAGTCCACCATGGTCCATTGAGGCACTTGTATTAGCCATGTAGCGTTCCGAGACATGAAATGAAGCAGCTCACAGGGTCAGACAGCAAGGGACAGACTCGGGTGCAGTGCATTTAATTTCCAAGTAGAAATTGATACATGCACTGGCTACGTTATTTTGGTCATGGTGGTATAGGTCTTGTTCTGAAGTCAGACCTTGCTATATGCGTCTGTCTGCTTACACAGGGAACATTGCATGTTGTGTGAATCGTGACACATTGGTGTTCCATTTGCCACGCACCCACCGTTGCCTGACTTACTGCATTGACTGTGTATGAACCATCAGAGGGGTAATGTTACGTATGGGTATGAAGCATCCACACAAGTTTGTCTGTTTCTGGGCATGTATATGTGCCTGCGGACTGAGGGGCGCGCTGTCATGATTGCCAATACCTGGTGTAGGCAGCGTGACTGCATGGCCTGTGAGACCCCCCACTATGGCAGTAGTCCGCTGAAAAGACCCAGTGGCCAAAAAATGCAGGACATTGAGCACCTTCTCCAAGGGGCTCAATGCTTGGGAGCAGAGGGTGGGGGATGTTAGGTCATCTTCCCACTCCCTGACCAGGTCTAGGATGATATGGGATGGAAACCTATACCTGCCATAGACCTGGTCGTCAGGCATCCCAAAAAGGCTTGCCTGTGGTGAAAAATGCGTGCCCTGGCTATTCTTGTCAGGAATCGAGGGTGGAAACTATGGAATCAATGGAGGCTCAAGTAGACAGCACGCTCTAGTCCTCATCCAACATGGCGGCCTCCACTATAAATCCTAGCTCCGCCCCTAGCTCTGTGCGTTGTATCTGTGTTTCCTTTCACTGTTGATGCTCCGTTTCACTCTGCTGAGTTTTCACCCTCCTCTCTCTGTTCCAAGTGTGCTTTGCCTTCCCATGTCCCTTTCCCATCTATCCGTTTTGGGACGTTATCTTCTGTTCCATCCTGGTATATTTTATCTGCATTTTCCCTTCGGTTACTGCAACCTTTTCTTGGCTTTCTCTTTAACTATCTTTCGTACGCGGCTTCGGCCGGCGGCCCTTCTCTGCCTTTCGCTTCTTTCCTCTTTGTCCGCTTTCGGCTTTCTTTCCGCTTTAGACCGCCTGGTCATTCTACTTTTGTCGCGATCCCCGGATTGCATCCTACTTCTCTACGCCTTCTTGTTTTCCTTGCTACTCGGCGTCCTCCGCTGGTATAGCCTTCTGCCGCCTGCACGCCTGCACGGTCAGCTTGGTTTATTTTTCTTTCACTTACCTCAAGCTCCAAATTTTCCTTTCCGCCTTGTTCTCCTATTCTCTGGGTGCTCCTAACCTTCTGATTGTAATCCTGTGTACTTACTGTTAGTCTCGGTATTCCTTCTGGTTTCCATTTTTGTTTGTGCCAGGCCTTATTTGCACGAAAAGAAGGTTCGAACTCCTAAGGATCAGACTCCATCTAAGAAGAAAGAACATTCAAGAGTCAAAGCAGCGTTTAAGGATCCTAAATCTGAGGATTCAGGTGAGGAGAAGGGGGAGGTGGAACCGAAGCTTGACAGCATACAACGCCCATCTTTAAACATGGCATCCATGTTTAAAGCAATACCAAGAACTCGTAGCTGCAATGCAGAACCTGACTGTTGAAGTTCAAGCCTTAAGAACGGAAAACATAGTCCTTCGCCAACAAGTGGTATTACGTCAAGAAGACCACGGAGATTTACCCACGATGCCTCTCTCGTTTGGCAAATATGATGGCCATCCAGGAGGACTTAAGGATTTCCTAGACGCCTGTAAGGTATACTTTACTTTTCGACCCCATGCTTATGAGTCTAGCCGTTCCAAGGTTGGATTTATTATAGCTAGCCTCACAGGAAATGCTTTATCATGGGCAACACCCTTGGTCTCAAATGATGACCCTTCCTTGAATAACTATGACCAGTTTGTGATTGCCTTTAAGGACCGATTCGATAGACCAGAAGTGCTGTACTCCTCTTTGGAGGCTATATTAGATGTCTGCCAGGGAAATACGGACGTACAAACCTATATTTCCCGCTTCCTCAGACTGGCCGCAAAGGCGGACTGGCCAGATTCGGCTCAACAGACTATCTTCAGAAGAGTTCTTCTGGATGAGATTAAGGATGAGCTTGCTCGAGTAGCTAGACCCTCTTCGTTCCAGGATCTGATGACTTTATCTCTCCAGATTGAATTTAGGTTGCAGGAACATTGACAAGAGAGGAGACGCATACGGGGAACCTCACAGGCTATCGGTCTACCCTCCCAGACTCCTGTTCAGAGACCTGTTACTTCTACCGATGAGCCCATGCAGATTGGAGCCACTCGCGGTCCTCTCACTCCCGAAGAAAGAAGACACCGCCAAGAGGCAGGGCTATGCATGTACTGTGGATCCTCAAAACATTTATTGAGAAATTGTCCAGAGCAGAAGTTCCCCCTAGGAAGAAGGAAAACTCCCACCCCTGATCTGCTGCAAGGGAAGTATCGGGGGAACTGCCTGTCACCCTTGCTACAACTCAAGAACCATAGAAGAGAATGAAGAGAACAGTTTGATGGTTTTTAAGGTCCTTTTGTGGTTATCTGATTCAGCTCCTGTGGAGGTATTGGCGATGTTAGACTGCGGAGCAGCAGGCAATTTTATGGACCTGAACTGGGCTAAGGAGAACCGTGTGCCTACAAGACCCAAGTCAAGACCCATTCCTGTGGAGGGAGTGACGGTGAGCCCCTATCCTCGGGTCCTATCCTGAGGGAGACAATTCCGTGGCAGATGAGAGTGGGCAACCACTAGGAATTCCTGATATTCGACCAGATTCATGCAGCACATTTCCCTTTGGTGATAGGGATATCTTGGTTAAGGAGGCATAACCCTCTCATTGATTGGTCTGCCAATAGAGTGTGCTTCGACTCTCAGTTCTGTAAATCTAACCGTATGAATTCTTCTACAGCCAAGGTTGTTGCCAAGGAAGGAACCAACACATTCAGACCAATAATTATATCTGCAGTTCCACTCCAATATCAAGAATTTACAGAAGTAGTCCTGGATACCATTCCCAAGCAATTACCTCCGCACAGAGCAAAGGACTGCAGCATAGACCTGATACCAGATTCTACTGTGCCTTTCGGAAGGATGTACCCTTTGTCTCTCCCAGAACGAAGAGCACTCAGAGAATATCTTGATGCCAATCTCGAGAACGGGTTGATTCAAGAATCAAAGTCTTCCTGTGGTGCTTCATTGTTTTTTATCCCTAAGAAGGATTCGGATGAGTTACGTCCATGCATTGATTTCAGAGGACTCAATAAGATCACAATTCGAGACAGATATCCTATGCCCCTCATACGTGACATCTTGGAAGCGGTTCAAGGGGCTGTGTACTTCACTAAGCTGGATCTAAGGGGAGCTTACCACCTCCTGAGAATAAAGCAGGGAGACGAATGGAAGACGGCTTTTCGCACTCCGTTCGGTTTATATGAATATAGAGTCATGCCGTTCGGTCTTGTGAACGCTCCGGCTGTTTTCCAGAGGTACATGGATAAGGTGTTTGCAGACATGTTGTACCTATCAGTAGTGGCCTACTTAGACGACATCCTCGTCTACTCCAAGTCACTTGCCGAACATAGGCTACAGGTCCAGAAGGTGTTGCGATGGCTACGAAACCATCAGCTGTTGGTCAAACCAGAAAAATGCCAGTTTGAGACAACTTCAGTGTCTTATCTAGGGTTCATCCTTTCCCAAGAAGAAATCGAAATGGATCCAAGAAAGGTCAAGGCTAATCAAGAATGGAAAGAACCAGTAAACATAAAGGAGCTGCAGAGTTTCCTGGGTCTAGCCAACTTTTACAGGCGGTTCATTCCTAACTTCTCACAGACAGTACTACCCCTTACTTCACTTCTTAAGAAGGGTGTTAAGTTTTCATTTGAAGGCAAACCCAAGAAAGCTTTTCTTATCCTTAAGGAAAGTTTCTCTACCGCTCCCATATTGATCCAGCCAGACCAGACGAAACAGTTCATCCTGGAAACTGACGCTTCTATCGGAGCAGTAGGAGCTATACTTCTCCAAGAATCAGAAGACAGCTATGAACATCCGGTTGCCTATTTTTCCAAGACGTTAACCTGCAGTGAACGGAACTATTCTGTTTTGGAGAGAGAGTTATTGGCAATCAAGCTGGCATGCCAGGAATGGCGCCATCTCCTACAAGGAGCGGCACATTGCTTCGTGATTCGTACAGACCACAGAAATCTGAAGGTGCTACAGCAGATGGAATGTACTAATACACGCCATGCCCGATGGGCTTATTTTTTCCTACAGTATGACTTTATTATAATGTACATCCCTGGAACTGAAAACAAGAAGGCTGATGCCTTGTCACGAAGTAAGGGGGAAGGCTCGGGGTTATATCAAGGGCATGACTTGGTGTTTCTGAAGCTTAAGATTCTAGCCTCTACTACCACATTTCTTAAGGAGCTGTTACCACTGTATCAGAACTGCACAGAGCTCCCTTCCTCGATCGTACAAGGAAAGGAAGGATTGTATTATTATGGTAAGGCTCTCTTTGTCCCAACCAAGAAGCTTCAAAGGATGGTTCTTTCCTGGTGCCATGATACGCCATTGACGGGTCATCCGGGTATAAGAAAGACCTATGACTTATTACGTCAGGGTTTTTGGTGGCCAACCCTCAGAAACGACGTGCATCAGTACGTCTCTACTTGTTCTGTATGTGCCTCAAACAAGAATCAGACGGGAAAGCCCATAGGTTTGTTGCAGCAACCTTCTATATCGGAACGCCCTTGGGAACACATATCCATGGACTTCATCGTGGATCTTCCTCAGTCTTCTGGCATGACTGTAATCATGGTCACTGTTGATTCCTATAGCAAACTGGCGCACTTCTCGGCCTTCCCACAGCTGCCTTCGGCCTCAGATACCGCAGCAGTCTTCCTTCGAGACATTGTCCATCTGCATGGCTTGCCAAGAACTATAGTTTCTGATCGTGGATCCCAATTCACTTCCAGATTCTGGGCCACTCTCTGTCACATTTTGGGAATCCATAGGGCGCTTTCCTCAGGTTATCATCCCCAAAGTAATGGCCAGACGGAAAGAATCAACGCTAGCTTGGGACAATACCTGAGGTGCTTCTGTAGCCCACAGCAAGAGAAGTGGTTCAAATATCTCTCCCAAGCTGAGTTTGCCTATAATAATGCCATTCACATGACTATCCAGATGAGTCCTTTTTTTGTACCTACGGATTCAACCCTCAACACCTACCCTGGCTTAGTACTCCATCTACCAAGGTTCCTGCGATAGATGAGGCTCTAAGAGACCTGCACGAAGTACATGAGGTAGCCAAGAAGGCACATCTAGCCAGCCAAATGTCCCAGAAGAAGTGGGCAGATAGGAGCAGACGTTCCAATCCTGAGTGGAAGATAGGACAGCTAGTCTGGTTGTCCAACAGATTTCTACCAAGATGGGTCCACACAGGTACATTTTCCTCGCGTTTCATTTGACCCTTTCCTATTGTTCGACAGATCAATCCAGTAGCTTTTAAGCTCAAACTCCCGGATTATCTCGAGAGTTCATCCTGTCTTTCATACCTCTCTACTGAAGGAGTATAAAGAAGATCCGTTTCAAAGACCAGTTCATAAAGGACGCACCAAGGTGGAACAGATTCCTGATGAGTACGAAGTGGCTCGTTTAGTTGATTCCAGATACCACAAGGGCAGATTGCAATACCTGGTTCATTGGAAGGGCTATCCCAAAGAAGAAAGATCCTGGGAACCTGACTATCATATTCATGCCCCTCGCCTGGTGAAGAGATTCCATCAATTTCATCCTGGTAAGCCAGGGGGTCCGCCGAGGAGAAGGGGGTATACTGTCAGGAATCGAGGGTGGAAACTATGGAATCAATGGAGGCTCAAGTAGACAGCACGCTCTAGTCCTCATCCAACATGGCGGCCTCCACTATAAATCCTAGTTCCGCCCCTAGCTCCGTGCGTTGTATCTGTGTTTCCTTTCACTGTTGATGCTCCGTTTCACTCTGCTGAGTTTTCACCCTCCTCTCTCGGTTCCGAGTGTGCTTTGCCTTCCTGTGTCCCTTTTCCATCTATCCATTTTGGGACGTTATCTTCTGTTCCATCCTGGTATATTTTATATGCATTTTCCCTTCGGTTACTGCAACCTTTTCTTGGCTTTCTCTTTAACTATCTTTCGTACGCAGCTTCGGCCGGCGGCCCTTCTCTGCCTTTCGCTTCTTTCCTCTTTGTCCGCTTTAGGCTTTCTTTCCGCTTTAGACAGCCTGGTCGTTCTACTTCTGTCGCGATCCCCGGATTGCGTCCTACTTCTCTACGCCTTCTTGTTTTCCTTGCTACTCTGCATCCACCACTTCCCTTGGGACTGAGGCTGGCCCCCTGGGAGCCCCCGAAGGCAGGTTTCAATAACTGCCAAGGTGGCCTCCGGAGGGGCCAGACCTTATTTGCACGAAAAGAAGGTTTGAACTCCTAAGGATCAGACTCCATCTAAGAAGAAAGAACGTTCAAGAGTCAAGGCAGCGTTTAAGGATCCTAAATCTGGATTCAGGTGAGGAGAAGGGGGAGGTGGAACTGAAGCTTGCCAATTCTCCTCCTCCTGCGGTGTCCCACGATCAGTGCTGCGACAAATGGGGCATTCATCGTAGCTGTATATACGTGTTTGTTGTTTGTGCACACTTTTATGCTGTGCGCGGGGACGCTTCCGCCTGCCTCCGTGTGGCAGACGCATTGACGCCTGTGCGCGTCTTTTGCCGTGCACGGGTTTCCCGTATTTGAATCCATGAATACGGGTTGTTTGCGTGCGTGTGGGCGTTCCGTGTAGTTCCCTGCAGTACTTCCCCAGTTCCGTCTTCTTTTTCACATGTTATTCCCCATTCCGCGTGTTACGCCCAATGTTCCGCCCACTTTTGTTGTGTGCACTGCGCTATGTGCGCTTTCGCTGTGTGCTTAGCGCATGCTGTTTGGAGACGTGTGCGCCAGCATGCGCCATGCACGGATTTGGCACACAACAAGTGAGAAAGTAGCGCAGCGTCTTCCTTGAATTGCACACGTGCGCGTGCGCTTGCTTCCGCCCGCTTGCGCCTCCTTGCGCCTGCTTGCGCTGGGATTTTCAGCGCACGTTTGTGCCATGAATCGGCCCCCATAACTTTGGTCTTAGAGCTTTTAAGCTAAAGTCCAAGCTCATTGCATTTTGAAGAGAAGATGTTAAAGGCCACTTTCAGCCCAGCTGGAGTAGTGGCAAGAATGGCTGCGCAATCGACATAAAATAGGGAGGGCCATTTCTTTGATCCAATTTTTATGGCATCCAAGGCACCTGCTTCTAGAGCATCCACAATTTCCTGAATATATAACAGGAAAATGAGCGGGGCCAAGACACAACCCTGGCGCACCCCCTTCAGTATGTCAAAGCGATCAGTGAGGTCCCCTCCCAGACCATATCGCACAGAGACCTGGTTGTGCACATGTAGCAATATAGCATCGAGCACCTCAATTGGGACTTTTTGCTTCTTCAGAATTTGCCATAATAGTGCTCTTGGCACAGAGTCAGAAAACTGTTTTCAGGTTCAGAAAGATGACATACAATTTCATTTTAAGTAATGTTGTGTATTTCTGGATTCATAAAGAGAATAAAAGACAGTGATACACCATGCACCGGCCTGTTCGGAACCCGGCTTGGGCATTGCTAATAGGCCCTGTGTCATCCACCCATTTTTATAATTTTCCCAACAGGACTTTACCAAATGTTTTCCCGGTGCAGCCGTTTAGGGAAATCGGGTAGTAGTTTTTGGGCTGGTCTTTGGACCCTTTCTTGTGTATCGGTACTATTATGGCCTTATGCCAGGTTTGTGGTACTTCCTTGGCACCGATGGCAGCATTAAATACCCTGCGCAGGACTGGCACCGAAATGGCCATTTCATCTCTATAGAAGTCAAGGGTGATGAGGTCCGGCCCAGCTGCTTTCCCCATTTTTTGAGAACCCAATGCCTCCTCCCCCCTTGTTGGTTATAACCTAAGGGGCTTATGCATACCTCTTCCACACTATGCTGAGTAGCTTGCCTTCCCTCCCCTGCATAGAGGTTTGACAAATGTTTTCTCCGGGCACCTCCCCAGATGCAGCATTGTAAGGACTGGTCGCCATCCAGCTCGCTAGGAGAGACCAACTTCCAAAACAGCACCATATCCCCTTCTTCAATTGCCTCGTGTAGTGCAGTCCAGAACACTTGGGCATATGCTTTTTTTCGTTGTACACAAGAGCGTTTTATGATTTATCCTCAATTGCTGCAGTACACCTTTTTCCAAAGGATTTACAGTTCTTGCGTGCAATACTAGGGCTTTTTTTTTAACTAGAACATTAAATGTTGTACCAGGGATTTCTTTTCACAGCCCTACGTTTGATTTTTGCCCTTGATGAGGAGACAAAGGGTATCAGGTTTTTGCCCAAGCTTTTGAATTCTGCTATTATATCAGATGCTGGGGCACCCGGAACGCAGATGTTGCCCAAGTTGCCCGCTATTGCTGCACATGCTTTTCACCTAACTCGATCCAATCTAACCACTTTATTGTTTTTCTTGTGTGCTCCTCGACCCCTATGTGTTGGCTTGCCACTGCCCCCTAACCCCCCTAGTTCCACCCATGCCAAGGCAACAAGTAATGTATATACTTGTGATGACACCATCAAGTTTACAACATTGGGCAGTTCCCTGCAAGAGTTCTCACAATGAGGATTGGACAGTTACCCTTCTCTCTCTTACCAAATCCAAACTCTCACTATGGATTGGTTTAGGAGTCTGGAACAGACATATGGCAATTTCCATTTGCAATCCCCTTTTGTTTTCATATCACATTTTGGCAAAAATCTAGTTATATGTCAAAACCTTAGTGAGTTAATAGTGACTGCCATAATATATATATATATTTATTTATCCCGCTTCAGCTAATCATGGGGAATCTAATAAAACAACAGCCGGGTCTTCACCACGTTGCACGTCCGATTGGCCATTTTCCACCATTTTCAGAAAAAGCATTATCGTTAGGAACATGCAATGTATTCTCCACATATCTAATTTTACACCCACCAGTTTGCCAACTTTTGAATTTAGAACATGTTCAGATTAGCCAGGAACACCTTTTAGCTGGTCATTTCAATTCCCTAAGTGGCAGGTGGATAAATTGTATATCAACACAGTCATCTGGAAATTATCTAAAAAATGAAACATACATGTATGCAGTGTGATCTGTAGTTTCTGACCAAAGGCAATAATTGTGACAGTCCATTTAAAATAAGGGAATCTTTATATATATGTAAATCTGTCTCTCCTTTCTTCCAGCATCTGTCATTCTGTTGTTTGAAGTTGGTATGCTGCATGTTTTAAATACTTGGGACCTTGGAAACACAGAGATCCCCCTCCCCACATTCCAGTCATACACCGGCAAGAACCATTTGCGCTGCACAGAAATGAGCTTTCAGAGATGCCATGTCTAGGGAAAGTCTGTTTTCAACACCTCTTAGAAGCCACACTTTAATGCAGTTGTAAACAAAGCGGATGCCAGCTGGGCTTTCAGTGGGGGAGTCCTTTGCAAAAGGTTCTGCTTCGGGCCTGCAGGAACCTTTTCATGGAAACCACTGGAAACAAAGTGTGCTTTTCTTTTCAAATGTTTGCCGGTATTTTGCATGTGAAGAATATATGGCCGGGAGTGACTCATTTCATCTGGCATGGTACATATGGCATGACCAGAGGTATCTCTCTGGTTGATGCTTATGACATTATGCATTACTGGCACTCAAGGTTGCATAAGGTGACAAGTATGTTGGGGGTTATCAGTTATCACATTTTTCTCCCATTTATTGCATGTGACTTCTAGATGTACACAAGGAGTGGGTCGTCATCAGAATTTGTGTGGCATTGTTATATATATTATATATATATATATTATACATATATTATATATTATATAAATACGCAACTAAGACAAAAAACAATTACGCAACTAAAAAAAACACTATTTCTGTAACACCGCCTCGATGCCCGCGGGCTGTGTGAGTGCTTTAAAAATGCAAAAATGCAAAGAAATATATAATATTGTTGATGGTGAGCCTGTGCAGAGCTTACCATCAAGAAGGTGGCATGCGGATTCCTTATAAAGTGAAGCACTTTGACCTAAACAAAAAGGTGGGTGCAGAAGCTACAGGATGGTTAAGAGGAGTGCTTTGGCAGTGGTAGAATGGGATTTTGGATGTGGTGAAAGTACTCAGTAAGTGTGTTTCCTTAGTTGGGTGTGGGTTATCTTGTAGGAAACAGTGATGGGAGATTTACTGCTACTCTTCTCGATCTGTTGGCAGAGTTTGAGTGACTGGGTTAGCAATATGTTCTTTGGGTTCATTCTTGACCTCTGGGGCTCAATAAGCACTTCCCAATATCATCCTCATCACAAATCCATATTTGATTATCCCTAATTCAGCCCAGATGTTCCCCTTGACCAAATGGGGGTTCTTGAGAGCGTAATACTTGACTGTTGGCCTTTCTGCACTGGGCTGGGTGACTTGGCATGGGGATACGGCAGGCCTTTAAGACCTGAGGCTGTCCACGCCAGGTCCATGTGGTGATGACCATAAGGTCATGGTGTCACAATGCCCATAAGAAAAAGTGTACAGTATATCAGTATTATGAGGCTAAGCAAAACAAATATGCACCTCCCTTTATTATGAATGCCAATCATACAACTAATACAATCAGTGATTTTGGTGTGTTTGAACATCGTACGTCCAATGATAATGTCTTGTATCATTGTTGTTTTCCTTAAAACAGACAACATATAGAATGATAGGTAGGTAGCTATCAATAATGGGAATGTAATTCACCCTAGGGTTTCCCAGTGACATTGGACAGATGGGTGCAAAGTCCATGTTGTCTATGTCACCCCTTAGCCAAAAGCTGCCATCCTATAATTGTATATTTTATATGGCCTCCTGTGCCCCTTTTCCAACTTTGTACGTCCCCATGGACCAGCACAGCAGTGGGTGAATTGGGCAGGCATGTGGGAACTATTTAAAAGATGAACAGGAGCAAACAGGAGCAGACTCCCTTTCCCCACCCTACATCAACCCAAAAATGCAAAAGATACCTGTCAAAGAAAATGTCAAACCCCCTGACTGTGATGGCATTGCAGTAGATTCGGAATTCCATAATCCTCTCCTGTGACGTCACAGCAGGATGATGCAGCATTCAGAAAGAGCTGTAAGCCCGTAAACAGCAAAGATGTATTCAGTATGCACCAAGCGCACTTACACAGCGAAGCACTGTGCAAATTAAAAATACTAGAGATTTTAAGAGTTGCCCCTTTTCCATATCTCATCACAACTGAACAGTCCTCGGGGAGTTCACACACGAACAATAACTTTTTTTGTGAGAGTGACGATACGTCTGCTCACTTCCTTCCTTCTTCCCGTAGATTTTGGTCAGTCAAAGCCCAACAAGCTGTCCCTTGTCCCAAAGGCGTTTACAAGCAAGCAAAGTAATTCCAGAAGTTTATTTATGGGCGTGATTGTTAAGCGTAAAATGGGTGCTAATTATCCGCGTTCACTGGGCGATTAAACGCTGTATGAATAATGTGCTGCCGGCAACAGGCTTTCAATGACCTCTAGCCTCTCTTTAGAGAGTACATGACTTTACAGTGACGCAGACTTCGCTCTGACGGGATATCTTCCTGCACGCATGCGCACTTTAAAACACTCAACCAGAAGCAGTGGTGAAAGGCGGTGTTGGCACCGGAGGGATACTATAAGGGTTCGTCATAGGGCATGGCCAATACCATTTCACTGCGTTGTGGTTGGCAAGGGGGCAGCTTTAGAATCTGAAATAAACCACCTGGTCGATAGCCCCCCTACACCCTTGCGCAGTTCTTCCATTGGACACGAATAATACGGGTATGAGCTCATCAATGTTTAAAGAAAGAGATTAACGCTCACGTGTGATAATGTAAGTGCGACTGTGCAACCATAAACGCAGACGGAAGGGCTACAGCCCAGACCAGGGAGTCAAACTAAATGAATAGGATTTTTTCATGTTCCCTTTTTATATGACTCATGGAGATGTACTTCCCTCAATGAATAATTAAGGAATTCATCACGCAGGTCCTGGCTTTCCAATGTGTACTCAGGCATGCATTTACATGTGCCATTTATGTAGCACAAGCCTACCGAATCAAGAAAGCAATGGCGTCGCTGTACACAAACACTTTGGGAGAATACGCCGAGAGAACGACCAGGAGAGCAAGGAGAGAAGTGGGAAGGGTGGGAACAATGCTATTGATGCGCGAACCGGTGACCACGTGTTACGTGAAGAGTATGGACTTCACCTCTTTCCCGAAGTGCAGGCGAAAGGGGGCGAATGTGATGTGAATTGGTATGTTATGTTATGTTATCTGCACTTGTAAAGTGCACGGTCGCCCGAAGGCATCATGGCGCTGCAGAGTGAGGACTGACCAATTTACAGAGACACATAGAGTAAGTGCTAGAAAAGAGTGGTCTTAAGCGCTCTTCTAAAAGCGAAATGATTTGGAGTTTTTCCTCATTGCGGAGGGGAGGCCATTCCAGAGGGTGGCTGCGGCTATGGAGAAGGCCCTGCCTCTGACCCTGGTACGATGATATCTTGGGACAACAAGAAGGTCCGCAGTGGAAGAGCGTAATGTCACCCCATTATTCCAGCATCCGCCTGCGTTGCAGAAGAACCTGTTTTCTGGTTCTTTCCTTTCTGTATCTCTTAGAATGTAGTCTGGCAAGTTAAAGGCAGTGGGTGCTGTGGCGGACTCCAGAGATAGTGAACATTTCTGCCAGGTACAATGGAATTTAGTAATTGCCTTGTATGCGATTCAGGCCATTTTGAAGGTGATGGAGGTTTGGAGGGGTGGTTAGTGTAGTTCACTGAGGATTGGGGCGATAGGGCCATGTTTCTTCAGTCCTGTTTTGAGACTGGCGGCAGAGTGCTGGGCAGGAGGGCCAGGTAGGAGCATTGGTGGCCCGCCACTATGGTTCAGTGGCAGGCTGCCGCACGACTGAGTGGGAGGCAGCACAGAGCCCCCATGTGCTTTATTTGCACAGGGACTGTGATACCTGCCACTAAGCAGGGGAACGTCCCTGCTACTCATTTTTGTTTGTTTATTGTGGAGCCAATTTGGCTCTGCAACAAACATAGCGCGTAGTAATGAGAGGTTGCAGGGCGTTGGGAAGACTGTCCTGCCCCTCATCTCATTATTGTAAACTCACTGACTTACAGGAGAGGAAATCTCTTGTCACTCGGTGTGTTTACATTGTGGAGAGAAGGGGAGGGCCATCCGGTTCTCTGTGGCATCGTGAGTGCGTGTGGCGTGCGAGCAGGTAAGTGTTTTTTTATGTAATATGAATGTATGTATGTTGTGTTCATGCTGGTGAGTTTTTTTTAATGTATGCGTGCATGCAAGGAATCTTTACTGTGCATCAAGGGTAAAGCAAATATGATACGTGCTATTATTACCTGGATAGACTGGCTTACATTAGTGATGCTAGTCCACATAGACTATCTTAGTGTGGCATGGCATTTTTTACTTGACATCAATGGTAAAGCAAACGTGATAAGTGTTATTGCTTGGCTAGACTGGCCCACATTAGTGGTGCCAGCAGTGATGGCTGGTGAATTTTCAAACTGCAGGGGCATAAATGTATGCAAAGAATATTTGTTAGTGACCGAGTATAGCGAGGGAGCCCAAACCAAACATGTATGGTTTGGGGGGGCAGGGGAGTTTCTCCCGCTCTTTTAAAATAATGGGTTAAAATAGTGCATTTTACAACATTGGGTAAAAAGCCACACATTTTGCAACTGGTTTTGTGTGGGGTAGCACATGAAAAACACAATAGATGCAAGCCACCAACTGTGCACAGGACTATTTGCTGAAGCACTAGCATGAGACCTTTGTTCGCAAAATATGGTGGTATATAAAACATTTTCATGCAGGCTCAACCCATACACATCATGCAGGGTGCTCTGATAAAAAT